>NW_004444071.1:2158821-2179941 GCF_000243295.1 Trichechus manatus latirostris | reverse complement strand
AGGTGTTGGAGAATTCTGAGTATTAGAGATTTGAATTCCCTATCAGGTAGTTCTAGTGCATTTTCTTCCACTGGAAAGTCATCTGGTGTTTTATTTTGGATGCCTACTGGAACCATCCTGTCCTGTTTTTGAAAAGGTTTTGATATTGTCTGCTGTCTTTGGGGCAGTCAGTAGTTATTTTTCTTATTTATTGATGGTGGGTTGTTTGTTTTGTCCCTCTTTTTTTTTTTAATTTGGCTATGTCTGAGCAGGCGGGCTTTGTGTTCTTTGTTGTTTGCTCGTCTGTGGGCACAATACCTTTCGCCTCCTTCTCCAATTGGCACGGTCAGTCACTCAGATATCATACGGCAGTGCAGGTCTACCTGAGGAGGAGTTACTGGGATGGGTTGTTTGTGGCACTTACTACAGCCACGAGGGTGGGTTGGTAATCAGTGCAGGGCAGGTTCTAGTAGGCCGTACCTGTGCTGGTTGGTGGTGTGATGTTAAGTACACGTTGCAGGTAGGCAGGATGTAGCAGGGATACTGTTATGTGTGGGGCTAAGATGGATATGGGAGAGAGGAGCAAGGAAGAGGAGCCAAAAACATACATACAAACAAAAAAGAATGCTAGGGGAGCTTGCCGTTCGAGTGGAGAGATGAGAGACTATGAAATGGAGAAAAACAAAAAGGGCAAGAGGAAGAAAAAAAAAAAGAAAAGAAAAGAATGAATTAATAGAAATCGGAAAGGGAAAAGAACAGCAAAGTTCCCAGGAATCCCACCGGTGTGACTATGAAGTCTGGGGAGGTTGTTCTCAGGTGTTGCAGTACAGCCTGGCTAGCAGGCGTAGAGGTACACAACTCTAGGTATTCTGGGAACAGAAAGAGAAGGAAGATATAGAAAGACGAGAAACTGAGTAATGAAGAAAGACAAAAAGGGAAAAAGAGGGAAAAGAAAACAAAACAAATTAAAAAAAAAAAAGAACAAGAAAAACCCCCCAAAAAAGGAAAAAAAAAAATAAAACCAATGAAAAAAGAAATGCCCTCAGAGATCCCTCTGCGTGTCTGTCTAAGCTGAGGGTGTAGGTTCCAAGCCACGCAACACCACCTGGCCAGAACAGGCTCCCAACTCAAGAAAAGGAAAAGAAAACAAACAAACAATTCATAACAAACAAACAAATAAAACCGCGGGATCCCACCAGTGCGGCAGCCCCGACCAGGTAGCAGCTCCACACTCGAACGGAGCTCCGCAGCCCCTCAGGAAGAAGCAAAGATGGCGCACGGAGCCAGGTATTTGAGTGAAAGGAGGGGGAGGTGGTGAGAGGTACGGAAGAAATCGAAAGAAACGGAAAAAAAGCAACACCAGCAGCCAACAAATGGCACTCAGAGAGCCAGCCCATTCGGGTGGGTGGAAATCAAGCAGCCAGTGCTTCCCGGACAAGAGATTGTGGCTGCGGGAAGCAGAGGAAGCCGAGCAGGGGTGAAGAAGGGTGGGGGGTGGGAAAGCATATATCACAAATTACTGGTTGTTTTGTCTCCCGCTGGAAGCTCCCTGAAGCTGCTTTCTCGTACCCCCTGTTTGCTGGTCTCTGATAGGAGTCCAAGATGGTGGATCCAGGCTGCATTAGCTGATAGGGGACCTCTTCATGAATCTCTCCTCACTGTCCATTCTCTGTCAGTTTTCTCACACCATTTGGTGCTTCGCTGAGTTCTTTATCTCTTCATTTGATGTTTTAGCGTTTCAGGATTGTTGTTTTCTCCGTTCGGCTTAGTTTTTCGGATCTTTGCTGTGGAGGGACGGCGTGGTGCTTCTGCCTAGAGCGCCATTTTGCTGGAAGTCGGATTTGGTCATTCTTTTGTCAGTCCATGGTATAGTCAATATTCTTCACTAACACACAATTCAAAGGTGTCAGTTCTTTGGTCTTCATCATTCATCATCCAGCTTTCACATGCATATGACGCAACTGAAAACACCATGACTCGGGTCATTCAGACTATCATGGATTGAACTGTGTCCCCCCAAAACACGTGTTAACTTGGCTAGGTCATGTTGTATGATTGTCCACCATTTTGTCATCTAAGGTGATTTTCCTTTGTGTTGTAAATCCTGCCTCTGCGATGTTAATGAGTTAGGATTAGTGGAAATTATGTTAATGAGGAAGGACTCAATCTACAAGATTAGAGTTTGTCTAAAGCCAAACTAATCTGAGATATAAAAGAGAGAAGTGAGCAGAGAGACATGGGGATCTCATACCATCAAGAAAACAGTGCTGGGAACAGAGCATGTCCTTTGGACCTGGGGTCCCTGAGAAGCCCCTAGACCAGGGGAAGGTTGATGACAAGGACCTTCCCCTAGAGCCGACAGAGAGAGAAAACCTTCACCTGGAGCTGGCACCCTGAATTCAGACTTCTAGCCTCCTAGACTGTGAGAGAATAAATTTGTCTTTGTTAAACCCATCCGCTTGTATTTCTGTTATAGAAGCACGAGATAACTAAGACATGCACCTTGGTCTTCAGGGTGACATCTTTGCTTTTCAATACTTTAAAGAGGTCTTTTGCAGCAGATTTGCCCAATACAAACTGTCTTTTGATTTCTTTACTGCTGCTTCCATGCATGTTGATTGTGGATCCAAGTAAAGTGAAATCCTTGACAACTTCAGTCTTTTCTCCGTTTATCATGATGTTGCTTATTTGTCCAGGATTTTTGTTTTCATGTTGAGGTGTAATCCACACAGAAGGCTGTGTTCTTTGATCTTTATCAGTAGGTGCTTCAAGTCCTCGTCACTTTCAGCAAGCAAGGTTGTGTCATCTGCATAATGCAGGTTGTTAATGAGTCTTCCTCCAATCCTGATACTCTGTTCTTCTTCATATGGTCCAGCTTCTCAGATTATTTGCTTAGCATACAGATTGAATAGATACGGTGAAAGGATATAATCTTGACGCACATCTTTCCTGACTTTAAACCACGCAGTATCCTCTCATCCTGTTTGAACGACTGCCTCTTGATCTATGTACAGGTTCCTCATGAGCACAATTAAGTGTTCTAGAATTCCCATTCTTGGCAATGTTATCCATAATTTGTTATGATCCACACAGTCGAATACCTTTGTATAGTCAATAAAACACAGGTAAACATCTTTCTGGTATTCTCTGCTTTCAGCCAGGTTCCATCTGACATCAGCAATGCTGTCCATAACATAAAAAAAAATTGTGTTATATTGTCAAGTGAAAAAAATATCTGTAACGTGATGACAGTTCTTCAATATGTGTTGTGTGTGTTTGTGAGTGTTTATTGTTGTTTTTGTTGTGTGCCTTTGAGTCAAATTCGACTCATAGCAACTCTGTGAGACAGAGTTGAGCTGCCTTATAGGGTTTTCTGAGGTGTAATCTTTACAGAAACAGGTTACCAGGTCTTTTCCCGTCAGAGCTGCTGGTGGTTTCAAATTGCCGACCTTTTGGTTAGCTGTCGAGCACTAAACTGTTTCGCCACTGGGGCTCCTGTGTATTTATTAGCTTAGGAAAATGTTGAAAACTATACACTCCCAATTATTGAATGTAGCTACCTGTGTGAGTAGGACTGGAGAAGGCAAGGATAGCTTTTACTTGTTTAAATAACTTTGTTTAGAATGCTGGAAATATGGATAACCGTTTGGACTTGAAATTTTGGGCTGAAAAGCTGAGAAGTGAGCTGTTTGAGGCTCGGTGCCATGCGCGGTGCATACTCCTTTTCAGTCCCATTGTTCCAAAAAGGTGAAAGCAGGAATGATCATGAGGGCCCTGCCTGCTGATTAAAGGAGCAATTCAGACCTGGCCAAGAAGGTCGTTGTGAGTGTTGGTACGTTTACCAACGTGGTTTTGAGGGATGCCTCATACTGGGAGATAGATGAAAGAAAAGTGATCATCCAATGTCCGTTGGGAGTATGTTTGCCTTCCTGTCACTGTTGCTTTATTCCAGAGCTATTTGCCTTTCATTCGTTTTCTTGTTTATGTAAGTATCTACCATAAAACAACTTTCAGTAACTATCAACTTTGTGAAGTGATTGTTAACTGGAAAAATAATTTTAAAAACTTCTGAGTTTTTAACTCATTGTTTTAATAATTTATGAAGGTTTTAAAAACAGGAAGGAGCCTTGGTGGCACAGTGGTTTAAGTGCATGTCTGGTAACTGAAAGGTCGTCTGTTCAAATCCACCAGCTGCTCTGCGCGAGAAAGATGTGGCAGTCTGCTTCTGTAAAGATTACAGCCTTAGAAACTGTACAGGGCAGTTCTACTCTGTCCTATAGTGTTGCTATGAGTCGGAATCAACTTGATGGCAATTTTTTTTTTTTTAAATGGGAGCATCGTTCATTTTTTCTTACACTTCTATAGATTCAAATTTCTTCTGTAAGTAGTCAGATTGGCATTTGAATCAAGGAGCGAATCTGAGGCTCCCTCAGAGTGTGGCAAAATTTCCAATTACCAGAATGCAAAACTTGTCCTCCCTACTTATGTTTTTATAACATAGCATGGAAATCTGTCCTTTGATTAGTTTTTAAAAGTAATTAGTTTTCAGAGTTTTCTCTTTCCCACTCTACTCTTACTCCTTTTTCTGTCTTTCATATAACACGTTCTCAGTTATATGCTGTTGGAATGAGTTTGTTCTTTGCTTCTATGCAGCATACATCATATTAGACAATTTTTTTTTCATATTTAAATAATTTTTTTTTTAGCTATCACTAGTGTATTCATAGCTATGATATCAAAGTGATATCTTCCCCATGGGAAATATTTTATTGGCAGATTATATCTGAATTTTTCTTCTGTTTATATCACAGCTTTCTGTTGTCGTTTCTTCTAGGAGACACTGTTGTCCTTATAAAGGAAAATCATAGGTAAAATCTTAATTTAAGGGATCATTAGTGAGGGATAATAATGGGGTTTGCCCAATACTAAGCTAGTTATCTACCACCTGACTGTCCGCTTGTCATATTGTGGTGGCTTGCCTGTTGCGATGATGCTGGAAGCTATACCGCCAGTATTTCAAATACTAGCAGGGTCAGCCATGGGGGACAGGTTTCAGGGGAGCTTCCAGACAAAAACAGTCCAGAATGAAAGGCCTGGTGACCTCCTTCTGGAAACTTGCCAACGAAAACCCTATGGATCCCAATAGAATATTGTCCAGTAGAGTGCTGGAAGATGAGCCCGTGGTTGGAAGGCACTTAAAAGACACAGTGACCCCAACAATGGACTTGAGCTTGTCAATGATTGTGAAGATGGTGGAGGACCCAGCAATGTTTCATTCTGTTGTACACGGGGTCTGTATGAGTTGGAGCTGACTCAATGGTAATTAACCACCACAACAGCAAGAAACTAGTAATAAAACCTAGGGAGTAGGAATTATGGAGAGCAATTTTCCCAAGTGTTGTTTTCAACTTGCCAATCTGTTATGCAAGATTTTTTTACTATTTTACTATTTTAGTATCTCTTGACTTTCATAAAACACCTACCCTTGACCTAGTCTACAATCTGTTACTGTCTCTTTATACCTGCAAGGACTGCAGGATGATGGAGAGTAGTAGTTACCTGGCAGCAGGACAAAAATCTTGATTGAGTTCACCTCTTGCTCAAGGAGAGCTTGCAAGGAAAAATGACCCTCATATCAGGAATATGCTTGATCTTTCCTCTAAAAAAAGAGAGAAGACAAAAACAGACTTAAACTTTAACAAAAGTGAAGTAAAAAACCAGGCAGATGTTTATCAAACCAAGTGATATTTGTGTAAGAATTTTATACGTGGGAGTAAAATTAGCCATTTTAAAATGAACACTTTGGGGATAAGTTCTTGAGATTTAGTGGTAGTAATTCAGATTCTAGGCATGAAGGTCCTTGATGTCAGCTTTGGAAGTAGGACAGTTTTTTTGGCTAGAAATCAAGGAGGGGAGAAAACGCACAAAATTGTTGGAGTAACAGTAAAGTGATACCACTGAGTGGACTTTGGATAAAAATGATTTATATGTGGTTTAGTAATGAAAGGACACAGACATCATTTTAAGTGAAAACCAATGTGATATAATAAAGTTTGTGGAAGCATTTAGATCCAGGCTAAAGGTATGTATGTGCAGAGCAACCCAGTGACAAATCAAGACTTAGCTAAATCACTCATTACGGTGGGGCTGAGAGTGACAGACACTCCTGGCAAGGGGGAGCCCTGTACCTGGTTTGCCTGGACACTCAGTGAGCGTAAGCGCTTCAGGTGTTTGGAGGAAGAACACAGTCATGACCAAACACACAGCAGGGAAGGCTGTGTACTTGCTGTAGTTAGACAATGAGCAAAGGCACACACCATCCAAGTTTCTAGGCATGCTCAGGAATTAGGCTTCTGTTGTCGTTTGCATGTTTATTGGGCAGGGAATGATCTGTCAGTTTAATTTAGAACTTGCATTTTCAATTCAGCTGACATGGGTTAAAAAAAAAAAAGCCAATATAAAACTTACAAGATAAGATAATGTTATCTTATTGACAGCTATCAATAATGGATAATGAGACCTGATCTTGAACTTCTTGAACAAACAAGGAATTGAGGCTGTCAGTGGATTAAAAATACAATTCTAATTACGTGGAGTTGTCAGCTTGAATTGCAGCGTTAATGTAATTAACTTGTAGAAAAGTAGTGATTTGAGATAATTAAAACGTGTTTTATTACTATTTTACAAATAGAATTTTAGAGAAAAATACCTTGCGCATCTAGAAACAGAACCATTGTATGTGTATAAGTGACATATGAGCAAATGTACATAGGACACATTTTTTTTTCCAGTTTATGGGATGTCATTATAAATTTCCTGAAAAGTAAGGAAATATAAATTGCTCAGGCAATGTAATAAAATTCAGATAGGATTAACCGAGTTCAGATAATTTTTTCAGTATCAGTTCAAAATTAAAATAAATTTTTGTATAGTGTGAAAGTAAGCTCATTGTTAAAAGTTCCTATTTTTTCCTTGCCATAATTTAAAATACAAAAAGCCACAGTATAATTTCAGAAGGCTTTCCATTAGGTTAGCTATTCTATAAAGTTAGGATCCTTTGGAAGGCAGAGTTAGATTTTTAAAAATTCTCTCTTAAAAATAAGGGGTTGAAACAGAAACTTTCAACTCACAACATTAAGGTGATGATCCTGTGACATCCCAGTGGAAAAGGGAAGCAGTACTGGTCCTTCTTCAAAGTATATATCATTTTATGTTTTATGGAGCTATATATATGTATTTCATATTTTATGCATAAAAAACTAGCTTTCAAAGTGAACCACTTTGCCTGCCTCCCCCAACTCATGTGGTCTTTTCGGTAATTATTCTCACCTGGCAGCTCCCCAGTAGAACAGCATTACCGCTTTCGAAGGCAATAACATTCCCTCAATTCATTTATAGAATGGGAGACATTTAAAAAAAAAAAAAAAAAAGACGAATAAAGTAAGATATGACTTCTCCCTACCACCTTTCTTTCCATGTTCTTATTTCGGAATTTACAGTTATAGAAAAATGAGCAAGAGAAAGCAACACACACACACACACACACACACACACACACACACACACACGTACGTATAAGTGTATGGATGTGTGCATGTGTCTGTGTGTGTGTGTTTCTGTGTGTGTGTATTTTTCTCTTAAAGATTCTGGGCTGAAACAGTTATCAAAGAACTCACTGTCTCCTCCATGGACAAAAGCAATCACTGACCTTTGACCTTGTCTTTTCAATTCCACATTAACATGGATTCCAAAAACTGCCCACATATTTACAAATCAAAGTCTTAGTGATTGTGAAAGAGACAAATATTCTTTGCAAAGAAGTAGCTTTATGTTGTTTCCCTTTTGTTCTTGGGGGACAATACAAACCAAACTGATTGCCATCCAGTCGATTCAGACTCTCAGTGATCCTGTAGGACAGAGTAGAACTGCCCCATAGGGTTTCCTACGCTGTAATCTTTATGGAAGCTGACTGGCACATGTTTCTCCTGAAGAGCAGCTGGTGGGTTTGAACTGCTGACCTTACGGTTAGCAGCTGAGCACTTAACCACTGTGCCACCAGGGCTCCTTTCTGGGGGACAATAGAACACATGCATTTATACAGCAGAGATGTGCTACACAAGGGACGATAGGAGTGAGAAACAGGCCCATGTCTTCTACATGCGAGTAGAAAGACAATGTAAGTAAATAAATTCTTATTTCCATGTTTTAGTTTTTATAGCAAAGGAAGGAAAGATGGGAGTGAGGGTTGGAATGTGATTTCCCATTTGGGTTTCTTGCATGCCGTGGGTAGTCAATATAGTAGTTTTTCACACAATTTGTTTGGTGTCAAAGTGACTTGACTAAAATCTCTGAATTTTCTAATACCTGTTAATAATTAGAAGATTATTGTGGTTGCTGGGACAATGCTTATAATATGAATTTATGGTTTGTTTTTTTTTTTAAATCATTTTGAGTCTTAGTTTAAATGCTACCTCATCAGACAGTCCTCCCAAATCTAATATAGGTACCACCCTACCATGTTTTTCTCCTGTCTCTGCATTCCATTCATTAACTTCACCTTGAACAGTGCCTAACAGATGGTAGGTGTTTAATAAAGGTTTGTTGAATGAATGAATGAATGAACAAATGAATTGTATAGCATTGTAGGTAAGAGCATGGGCTCTGTGACCAGAATGCTTGGCCACCTTCTGACTCTGTCCCTTAATAGCTGTGTGATTCTGGGCAGGTTTTTTTTTTTTTTTAAAGTTTCTGTTGCTCAGTCTCCTTATCTGTGAAATGGGCATAATAGCAGTAGTTCTTGCCTCATAGGGTTGTTCTGACAATTAAATAAATCAGCACATGTAAGGTACCTAGGTCAGAGTGTTTTCTTGGTGACCACTCAAAATGTTACTTGTTATATTTTCCATTTATCTTTAGATATATAAATTCAAAATTTGAAAATAGGCATGACCTACTTATTTAAAAAAATTGTAGGTAAGTATACAACAATACATGTCTCTATATGATTATATAAATAGAAGCTAGCCTAGAATAGTACCCCCTCATTTTTGCTTTATAATTCACACCTACTGTCCTGCATGGTAATGTATTTGATTTTGACAACAACACTTTGGGGTAAGTACAGAAGACTTTGAACTGAACAGAGGAGGAAACTCATTCAGAAAATTAAGTGAAATTCCCAAGACCACACTGTAGACTAATCCCTGACTTTAACCCGAATTCCTGACTTTAATTTAGAAGCTCTTTCTACTGTAATATAATCACTAACAAAGTTCTTGAGTTGGAAGAAATTTTACAAGTAATTTGTTTAACTGCTATTAAATATGTTTTCATCACCAATCATGTGCAGAGCATCACACACGTCTCCTTCTTTTTGGGTTTGAGATTATGACTATATGAAGTATATGTTTCAAAAATGCATTAGATAAAGCAATATTATATGCACTTAGAAATGTGTATTATTTCAATATGTATTTGCTTTCTCTATCTGCCTCTGTTTGATTAAGAATAATAGATAATCTAAGACAGTGCTTCTCAAACTTTATTGTGCATATAAATCATCAGAGGATTTTTAATATGCAGATTCTTTTTTAAGAGATATGGAGTGGGGCCTGAGATTCTGCACTTCTAATCAAATTCCAAGTGATAACAATGCTGCTGGTCCATGGACCACACTGAGTAGCAAGGCCACGAATTACTGTGTTAAATAAGTGTGTGCTTTTGTATATGTGTGTGTGTAATAACAGTGGATATTTTAGAAATAAAGGAGAAATGACAAAAGAGTTGCAAATGAGACTATTTATAGAAACTAATTCAATTAGGAAAATACTTTCCCAGAGAAAATGAGAACAGTAGAGTTTGTAAAAGAGAGAGGGATATAAAAAAAGTGTGAAATTGGCTCTGTCTTTTTCACTTAAGCTCAGCAAGCTTTTGGATATCTCCACCTAGGTATTTCACAGACTCCCAAACCTCACTATGTCCGTCTATTATTTCTCTCACAGCTCCAGTCCCAAGCACCAAAATCAGAAACCTGGGATTTAACCTATACTTCATCCTGTCACTCTGTCTCTACGTTTAATCAATTATAAAGTCAATCTATTTATTTCCTGAGTATCTCTTACTTCTCCTTACACTTCTCAATCTCTACTATGTCTGCATCAGGGCAGGTCTTTATCTTCTCACCCACGGACTAGTGAAACTATCCTAATTGTAATTCCTGAGTCCTGAATTATCTTGCTCTAATTTAATTTTCACATTGATTCCAGAGTGATCTTTGTCAAGGACTGTGAAGGATCTGAAATTTTACTCTATTTGAAAAGTACCATACTAGCTTGCCACAAAGTCAAGGAGGTTGGAAGAAGACATAAAGTTTTTGGGCCAGAGACAAAGGACAGTTTATCACTCTCAGCAAAAGCAGTAGCCAGAGTGTCATCATTTTCTTGTGCCAGTTCCCCAAGTACCAGTTCTTACAAGGCAACGTGACGAGTGGCAGGTGATACCTGCATACACAGTGGTTGCATCACAGGAGGGGAATCATCAGCTTAGGAGACCTCAACCTTTTATAACGGGCTACAAGTCTGCCTAATATTTGCCATGGAGGAAGGCATTATCTTTATTATAGTGAATAGTAAAGAAAATTGTCTTCTGCTCCAGAGGGCGACCACGTGGAAATGTGAGATATTCAAAGACATTCTCTCCCATCAATATCCGCACCTTATTCCCACACTTAGTTTCTGGCCAATTTTCCTGTGAGCACGCTACTCCACTGACCACTCTAGTTAATCTGAATGACAAAGGATGGTACAAACTCTATTTAGTTTGTCTCATATAACATTTAATTAAGGCTACTATCAGTAAGTTTTCACTGGCCAATTTTTCCAGAAGTAGATCACCAGGTCCTTCCTCTCAGTCTGTCTTTGTCTGGAAGCTCTGCTGAAACCTGTCCACTATGGGTGACTCTGCTGGTATTTGCAATAATGGTGGCATAGCTTCCAGAATCATAGCAACATGTGAGCCACCCAAGTATGACAAACTGACAGACGAGTGGTGGAGAATATTCTGGTGAAGAATATTGAATATGCCATGGACTGCCAGAAGAATAAACAAATCTGTCTTGGATGAAGCCCAGCCAGAATGCTCCTTAGAAGTGAGAATGGCGATACTTCATCTCATGAACTTTGAACATGGTATCAGGAGGGACCAGTTACAGGAGAAAGAGGTCATGCTTGGTGTGATGGTTAAGGTTGTTTGTCAACTCGGCTGGGCCATGATTCCCAGTGGTTTGGCAGTTGTATGACGTTGTGATCACTTCCATGATGAGATTTGATATAATGTGATCACCTCCATAATGGGATATGCTGTGCATAGTCAGTCAGTTAAAAGGGAGTTTCCTTGGACATGTGGCCTGCACTGAATATAAGTGGACATTCTGGCAAGGCTCCTGGGCTTTTGCTACCTCTAGATCCTGCAGCTGGCTCCTGTTTGTTTGACTTCTCGTTCTTGGAACTTGAGCTAGCAGCTTACCTGAGGTTTTGCCTGCTGATCTGAGGATTCGTCGATCTTCCATCTTTGCAGCCTGTGAGCAAGAGCCCTGCTCTCTGACCTGCTGACCTTGGGTTTGCCAGCCCCTGTGGCTATGTGAATCAGGAGAAGGCTGTATCCTGACCCACGGACTTGAAACATTCCAGCCTTTACAACCACGTGAGCCATTTCCTTTATATAAATCTCTCTAGATATATTTATATGCTTTACTGGTTTTGCTTCTCTAGAGAACCCAGCCTAAGACACTCGGTAAACTAGAGGGTCAGTGAAAAAGAGGAAGACCCTCAAGGCAATGGATTGACACAGTGGCTGCAACAATGGGCTCAAACATAGCAATGATTGTGAGGATGGCACAGGACCAGACAGTGTTTTGTTCTGTTGTATATAGGATCACTATGAGTCAGAACTGACTCGATGGCACCGAACAACAACAAGATCAATAGGACTCTAAGCAGCAGGATGAGGCAAACCTGCAGCATTAACCTTTATCATTCCCCCCAGGGTCCTGGAGCTGATCAGCTGAACAAATCCTGTAAACCATCAGGGTCTATCTTAGAAACCGGGTGGCTTTCTCCTTATGTTTCTTTTTTGACTTTCCATTTGGCTCAAGACATTAATCTGGGTACAGCAGGATGTATTAGTAACTGCACAGATTCCACCTTGGCCCCCAAGGAGGACGTCTAGGACAATTCTACCATTTATAACAACCCTGGCCAGTGAGTTGAGGCCTACCTGAATGCCTTCTAGAGCCAAGGTGGTGTCATTGATCACTTCAGTTAAGTCAAGGACAAATTTTGTTCAGCCTTTACTAATTGGATGATTCCCATCATAGGGTAACTTCCCACAAGATGTACATAAACAAGTCACTTATTTCCCTGGGAAGTTCTCCTAAGTAGCCACGGTTATCTTCATTTTGGAAAGCTCTTCTCAGTCATCTGAGGGCTGTATGATCTACTGGTGGTGTCTTCCTAGCATTCGCAGGTCTCTTACGCCCACCCTTACAGGGCAAGTTAATGTGTTTTTGGGAAAGAGGCAGGTTAAAGTCTGGCTTCCCAACAAGAATTACAATCCTGGGAGTGTATATAGAGCCTTTGGGAAGAAATTATTGTTTTCAATTGTTGGGGCTCTCCTAAGTGGCACCTACATTTGTTGGGGACAAAGGTTGATGGTGCCTCCAAGGTGGGCTCCTGGCTAACCGATATGCCTAGAGTTCCCAGTTCAGTTAAAATAATTGAGTCTCGTACTTGCTTTTGAAAGGAATGACCGAGAGCAGACATTCTAATCTTTCCTGTTTGTCTGCATCACCAGCCAGGTGGCATTTGTCATCCCACAGAATGACTGAGATTGGGGTGTGTGTGGAAGGCATCTGGAGGTGTTAACAGGCATTTTGCATGGGAGGTGCAGGATCTGGGGCCACCTCTTGTGTTTCCGATAGTCTTGGTCAGGGGAATGGTGCTCAATTTGTCAGGTACTTGCTACAGTTTGGGAGAGCATCACCAGGGTCTTTTCGTTGTGAAGAAGGCCCCAGGTGTGAAGCCCCTTTTCCTGTTGAACCTCCTAGGATTTAAGATATTCCCTTTTCAGATACCTGTGTTGTTGCTCTCCTTCTGCCCTTACAAAATTGGTGCATCTCCTTTAAGTAGTTATACCTTTATCTTGTTCCAGCCATTCCCTACTTACGCTTAGATGTATCATCTAGAAAGATCAAGTGTAAGAGGGACAGGACATCCTTATAAAATGTTCAGAGACCCATAGTGTGCCAACCTTGGCCCACTGGACCATTGTAGGGGGACTTGGAGAGTATTTAACCAGGTGGTCATTATCCTTATGATCTAAGACCCTGTCAATCTAGCAAGAGAATACCGGTGGCTGAACCTGAATCAAATGTGAATCCCCTAAGGACCACTTCTTGTTGGGACACCACCACCAGATGGTATCAACCATCTTGACCTGGGGTTACTGTGAAGGGAAAGGATCATTCATCACACCCAGGAGTGGTCAGGTTGGAGTTCAAATTTTCAAAATCTGTCTACATAACTTCCCCTGCCCTTTTTCCTGATCATTGCCCAAAGATAATTTTTTCTTGCTTTGTATCACCCCAATATTACTTCTTTTTTTTTTTCATTAAGCCATACCTGTTTTTCCTACAAAATGGTGACTCTTTAAGGCAAGGGATTTTGACTGTTTGCCTTTGTATTCAATATGAGTCAGAATCGACTCAATGGCAATGGGTTTGGTTTTTCTGGTTTTAGGAGAGTTCGTGGAAGGAGCCCTCGTGGCTCAATGGTTAAGTTCTTGGCTACTAACTGAAAGGTTAGCAGGTCAAACTCACCAGTGGCTAGGAAGAAAAGACCTAGTAATCTGCTCCTGCAAAGATTACAGCTTAGGAAACCCTGTGGAGAAGTTCTACTCTGCCATATAGAGTCGCTGTGAGTCGAAATGGACTCAGGGGCACACAACAACAGGAGAGCTCCTGGCACTGAAGGAGGCTCTCAAAAATGTTTCTTGACCAGAACTTAACAGTAAAAAATGGACTAGGACAGTAGTATTCAAATTAACAGTGAATTGTGTAAAATGAACAGAATCCAGTTAAAAGGAAATGATTATTGATTCGTTGTATGTGGAGGAACAATAGGTTTTGGGATAAATAGAAGATATTTCTTAAAAAATTCTGTAATTCTGTATCATTTCAGAAAAATTCAATAAAATTCTAGGAGATTAATGCATGTTTCTTGTGTTTTTCTTTTTTTCCTCATTGCAATAAACTATTCAGCAATGTTTTGGCATTAATAGCTATCTATAGAATTATTTGATTGGATTATATTAATTTTTTTGGTCTTAATGGTGCTTATAAAATTAGGTTCATTAAAGTAAAAAACATTAGACTAAATTTCATAGTGGCTGCCTGAGACGAATGACAACTTCCCAATGGAAAGAACCAAATACTTTTTTTTTTAATTAGAAAAGGTTTCCTCAAGCTTCAAGCTTTGTTCAGATAGCTTATGGTGAGTTTGGGTAACAGTGGGAAAAGGGCTTTAGCACTTTGGTTTAAGTGTTGATGTGCTTATATTACAGAAGTTCTGCTAATCAGTTTTAAAGGCAACACAAGAAGAGAGAAGCTGCTGCAAATAAGCAGTGGAGAATCTATGAATGGCGTCAGTAATAATGAGCTTGTCTCTGAACCCATGGCGACCCAATGGCATGCTTTGCTTGCCAGCTTTTAAGTTTGAGTTACTGCTTTAATGCTGGGCTACAAGGCACACCTTCCCTTGTTTTCTTCTTATTTCTTCTGAATGCTCACCCCAGGAAGTGAAAGTTAACGACATGTCTTGACAGACATTCCAGAGCCTTTGGACTTTATGGACATAGGGAATGTATTCAGAAACTTCCTGCTTGGTCATCACACCCGTTGTTCTATTGTGCATTGCCTAAGTGAACTTTGCTCCAAACAAATTAGCCTGGGGCAAGGAATTAAAAACAGGAGATTCCAAGAAAGATACATAACACAGAAAAAGGGAGAACTCATTCATTTCCACTTAGGTTCCTATTTTTAGCCAAACGTTTATCATTTTCATGTTTAATTCCTCCTAAGAAAGTTAGTAATTTGGGGTTTTATTTTGTGTGAGTATATAACTGCTTCTGATTTTTTCCCTAAAGCTTTTATACATTGATCAAATTTAGGGACAAGGAATTATTAAACTACGTAGAGAGACAACTTGATCAGCATGTCTGTTTGAGGTTTTTCCTTTCTGGCTTTTGAGGCAACACTACAGATGTTATATCCCATTTCGTGAAATCTTAATTCCATTAAGCAAAATGCTACACTTCCAGTGTCTGATTCAACAGTGATTTTTGTTTCTTCTGAGAAATATTCCCTGGGAATGACATAGCATACATATGGTTGATTGCAAATATGTTGTGTATGTGTCTGGGTTTTGAGTGACTTAGGAGAAAGAAGAAAGTTGTATTTGTACCTTGGCTTACCCATCATCTAGCTTGGTACTTGGCATGGAAGCAGCATGTATCCATTGCTTGTTGAATTGAATAAAAGTCAATTTCAGTCTCATCTGAAAACTTAGTAAGCTTGCTTAATTTTGATAGAAACATGGAAGATAAATGGATGTAACTCTCGTTCACGAACAATAATTCCTCTTAAGGGCACTTGTGAGACCATGGACAGGAGCTGCAATTCTCTAGAGGACTTTGCAAGGTTTTTCCTTTCCTCTTGATAATATTATAATAGTCTTCTAAGTTCCCATTTCTGGTGGTTCGATTCCTTGTGGACACCCTAGTCAAATTTATCTTCTGGAAACACTTCTTCCGTTATGTCTCTTCTTTGCTCAAAATCTTTCAACACCTCCCCCATTGGGAAAGAGTGAGCTGGACCACTTTGCATCCCTGCCAGTGCCTAGCGTGGTGCCTTGCACAGAGTCACTCACTGGATGCTGATTAACAGGCAGCTATCAGCCTGAAGGTTGTTCTAACAGTGGGCTGCTGAGCTCTGCTTTTAGCTGAACCTTGTTAAATTCATACATCAAGGATGTATATGGAATACATAGAATGGATGCTTATCAGATTTGCAAATGACGCGAGGCTGGAATGGATAGCAGATATATTAGAAGAGAAAATCAGAACCTGAAAGCATGTTGACAAGTTACATTTAACAAGATGACATTTAACAGGGATAAAGGTAAAATTCTACCAGAGTCTTAGGATGGGTTATCAGTGATGGGGCAGCCACACTGGCCAATGGAGACTTAGACGTTTTTGGAGAATAAAAGGAAGGAAGTGAAGGTCTCTCCTTTGACGTTGTTTAGACCCCAGCTGAAGTCTGGTGTACAATTCTGGTTCCGCATTTTCAGAGGGACAATGACAAACTGGAATGTACTCAGAGAATGCCAAGGGGTTTCGAGTCTATGCTGCGAGATGCATATTTGGCTATGATAAGAGGAAACCTGCTGATGCTTCTTGAATAGTGGAAATACCATCATTAAAAAAAGAGACTCACCTGGAACTGCATGGGCTCGAGGATTTGAACTAGCATTGATATCTGGAAGTTATAGGGATCTCAACTTTGACTACTTATAAAGGAAAAGCTTTTAATCATCATGAGTTGATCAGGAAAACACTGAGTTGTGCCATTTCTTTCTAAGGAGGGGAAAATCCAGTAGGAAAACAGGCTGCATGAGCTAATGATGGGGTAGAACGCAGGGGCTGGGCTCTGCTGGGCTGGGGTCTCTCCTGTAGCATCTAGTGAAGGTCAGTGCAGATGGCAGTGGAGGAAGAGAGCTGACTTCAGCATCATAGGAGTAGTAGCAAATGTCAGGTCCAAAGGGCACTGTGAGACCACAGACAGGAGCTGCAGTTCTCCAGAGGAGTTTGCAAGGTGGAGTGTATGGCAAGAAATATGAGACTAAAGCCTTCAAGATGGAAAATGAAAGCATAGCAAGTTTTCATGGCTGTAGGACTCTGGTGTGGGCCAGCTGGTTCAAAGGCATAGGATCTGGCTGGCCATGAGTTTCCTGACCTTGGAGGGATTCAGAATAAACTGGGGGCTACTTCCTGGGGATGCTACACACACACATACACACACACACACACACACACACACACAGATACACATATACACATATATGTATATTGCATATATACACACATATATGTAATACATATACATTTATATATAAATAATGATAGTGGCAGGGCTCAAGGAAGAGGTCAACTTTACCCAGGGTGATCAGGCAAAGCCTCTGTGGATGAGATGTTTGATCTGATACCTGAAAGATGTGAAGAAAACAGCCACAAGAAGAGCTGAAGAAATAACATTGCAAGAAAAAGTACCTATTTTTATATTTTCTTTTATATTTAATTGTTAATTTTCCTTTGTGCTTGTGAGCTTGGGGGTAGTAACAGAAAGGCTGGTCATTCAAATCCACCCAGAGGTGCTTCAGAAGAAAAAGAGCAGAGAGAGACAGACTGAAGAATAGCATATTTACACCATTAACTTATGTGGTATTTGTGAAAAGATCATGCATGATCTAGTGGTGACCAGTGCAAACCTGCAGATGTCTTCAGCAATGTTACCCTTAGGAAAAGGAAAGTGTCATGGTCTCCCCTCTCTTGTGTCCCTGTGTTTTCCATGAAAATGACAGCTCCCCATCAAGCTTGTGACACGCTATCATGTATTTTTAAAGATCTCTCAGTTTTTTAATTGGTGATCTTCAAAATGCTGGTCCACTACAGTGCACATCTCTAAGGAGAGGCTTGCTGTGGTTTTACATTTGAGAAATGTTTACATGGCGCACAGCTCATGATCCACCATGTGGCTTTCGTGTTGCTTTCAGGGTTCCACCAGAACAACTTCTGTCAAACAACTCCCCCCAGAGTCATCCATCCGCAAATTTAAATTCAAAGAAACCCATTCATCACAGTGAAATTAAGTAATAATTGAAGTGGATACTGGCCACTTCAGCACAAAGGGTTTTATCCTGGTGTATTTTTAGGGCTTGATACAACACACTGATATGAACATACTAAATCACCAGGGGGAAAAATAAAAACCCAACAACCAGCAGTGTTGTAAAGGATGTAAGAAGGGAGAAAAGAACAAATGACTTTTCTCCAATCAAATGCAAATGAAAATGACCCACAAGATTCTGAAAACAGTGTTTCTCCTGACAATGAACATTTTCATGCAGTGAAATCCATTTTTGAGACTCATTAGCAAACACTGCAATCTTGCCTATTTTCTATAGCAGCGTCTGGTTATTTCAAATTGATTAGCAGACCTCTGAATGTGGGAGAGTGAATCACTGAACTACCCCAGGTATTTCTGTAATTGGTTATCATGCTTAATTGCAAATGTTTCAGCACAACCAATTTATTCTGGGCCAGACTTCCCCTGCCTTTCCACTGCTGCTCCTACTGGGTGCTGTTTTGAGAGAGAGAAAGGAAAGAGAGAGAGAAGACAAATTAACCTTCTCTGATGCATGTTTTGGTTCTAAAAAAAGTAGATTAATGGAGTCATTCAAGGTATTCTATCAGTAGTAGTGGAAATGAAAGACATGGAAACATGTATATATTAGTTTGTAGTGGGAGGTCATTCATTGCAAACTGTTACCCATATTTCTGGTTCTATTATTTCCATTAAGGAGTGCTAGGAGTTGATAGTTCTGCTCTCTCATCTCTCTCATCCTGCCACAGTGCTGGCTGACCTTCACGTATTCAATTCACCAGCTCCTGAGCTCATCAGAAATAAATGGACTAGAATAGAACAGAATATGGCTCTGCATAGCGCTATTCATAGTCTGGTGATCCTGAAGACCCGAGCAAGTGGCTAGTTGTGTTGGTGTCCCAGGCTGCGAACAGGGCTCACATTATCTTCTCCACTGTCTCTTGTCCACAGCCCGGGGCATTCCAGAATTGAATAATGAGAGGCAGGACACTGGTGAGGGCGCTGGCATTACGCCTCTGCCCTTTGGTGAGAATCCACATGAACTTTGCAGCCACGAGGTGGGATGACAAGAACCTGAACTTAACATCCTGTAATCAAATGAGATTGAAGAAAACATGGGGTTTATTTTTAGGTCATCACTGCTGGAAACTGCACATCGCTGAGAGAGCTACTACCTATTAAGAAATATCTTCTTCTTACTTTTCTCACAGCAGATACCGTTGCAAAAAGCAAGCACACATTACCTGACGCAAAGTTTGATTTCTGCCTGTTGCTGTTAGGTGCCGTCCAGTCAGTTCCAACTCATAGCGACCTTATGGATAACAGAATGAAACGTTGTTAGGTCCTGTGACTTTGAAATTTAAACATTTGAATCATTTGTTAGCCACCCCCTGTCTGTCAGTTTATGGTAATGTGGTGGGTTGACTGTTGTGGTGGCTTGCGTATTGCTATGAGGCTAGAAGATGTGCCACCAGTATTTCAAATACCAGCAGGGTCACCCATGGAGGACAGGTTTCAGTGAAGCTTTCAGACTAAGACAGACTGGGAAGAAAGACCTGGTGATCTACTTCCAAATATTAGAGAATGAAAACCTTATGGATCACGACAGAAACTTTATGGATGACTCATTTGCTTTGGACGTGTCATCAGGAGGGATGATGGTGAGTGGAAGAGTGGTAAGCTAGATTGACACGATAGCCACAACTCGAACATGCTGGCAATTGTGAGGATGATGCAGGACCTGGCAAAGATTTCGTTCTGCTGTACATCAGGTCGCCATGAGTTAGAGCTGGTTCAATGGCCGCTAACAACAACAACAACATTCATGATTAGATCTAAAAAGTTGAAGTAAACCTTCAAATAAAGTCAATTGTAAAAAATCCCTACTCTACAGAACCGGAGAGATTAGATTTGATTTAGTTTGATTCCCCCTTGGTGAAATTCACTGGATAGTTGTAGGAAATTATAAAAAAGTTCTTGTTGGTACTAGAAGGGTTCTTCGAGATAATATAAGCTAACTTGCTCATTTTTCAGATGGCAGAGATGAAGAGAAGTCAAATGATTTTTTTTGAGGTCAGTTAGTGGGATAGATGAAACCAGAATCTGGCTTTACTTCGGGGTAGAAAAAAATAGAAAAATAGAAAAAAAAAGTTTTGTGTTTTCTCTATGTTCCTAACAACCAGCATCCTCTTTGTGACAGGAATTTTCTGTACGTATAGAGTAAGTTCATTTTGCTTTTGCTGTGACTACGGACAGGAATTACTGATAATAATCCAGACTGTAATAAATTATAAAATCTGTTGCCATCCATTCAATTCCAACTCATAGCGACCCTATAGGACAGGGTAGAACTGCCCCATAGGGTTTCCAGGGTACAGCTGGTGGATTCAAACTGCTGACCTTTCAGTTAGCAGCCAAGATGTTAACCACTGCCACCTGGGCTCCAATAAATTTTAAGGAGTGACATTATTCACTTTCCAAATTTATTTCAGAATCTAATGAAATGGTTCATGTTTGAACATGTGAGTACATACAGAAAGCACTTTTCTTCTGTGGCAAAGATATCCGTTTTATAGTTTACTATCAGCACTTCAGTAAACTCCTGTAAATCATTATCGAGGGTGAGAATTAATTTTAAGGAAAGTAGCCATTGGCAACTTTCACATAAATGTGTGAGAAAAACATTCCAAATGGGGATTTTATAGCTGCCGAAGGAAAAGCTCTTCTGCTATATTAGAGCTGCCAAAAGAATTCAAAACTCAAAAAGATCCAAACGACAGCAAAGCAGATTGAAGTCGCTCCTCTCTCCACGTTCTCCTTTCTTTATGCATTCAGAGCTCTGCATCAAGAAAACTTGTATGCAAGGGGTGCAGAACAGATCCAATTATACAGAGCTCCAGCTAATGTCTGACGCTTTAAGTACTTTTCAGAATTTCTGTAGATCGCTATACAGCCACCTCTCAATTTCTGAAAGTAATGAGGAAAGCCTTGGAATACATTACCCAAACTTCATAGAAAGAAGTAATTAGCATTCATTATCAATTTTGTTTCAATGGCCAATTGCACTTCACACTCATATACTGATACAAAAAACTGGACTGTCGAGTAGCATCTACTATCATTTGTTATATGAATATGGAGAAAAA
>NW_004444071.1:2155742-2156893 GCF_000243295.1 Trichechus manatus latirostris | reverse complement strand
GGTGGAGACAAGTGGGAGTGGCTGGGAAAGAGAAAGGATGTATGCTAAGAATGCATGTTTTAGCTCTCTCTGTCTCTCTTTTTTCTTCTCTACAGACTGGACTGGGTAGTGTAAGGCAGGATTTTTAGTAGCCAACAACAGAAACCAACTATCTTAGTAAACTGATGCTGCTATAACAGAAATCCCACAAGTGGCTGGCTTTAACAAACAGAAATTTATTCTCTCACAGTCTGGGAGGCTAGAAGTCCAAATACAGGGTACCAACTCTAGGGGAAGGCTTTTTCTGTCTGTCGGGGAGGGTTCTTGTCATTAATTTTCCCCTGGTCTAGGAACTTCTCAGCACAGGGACCCCAGTTTGTAAGGATGCTCTCCCTTCCTGGTTCTTCATTCTTGGTGGCATGAGGTCCCTCTCCTCTCTGCTCTGTTGTCTCTTTTATGTCTCGAAAGAGATTGACTCAACATACAACCTAATCCTGTAGATTGAGTCCTGCCTCATTAACATCATAGAAGTTAGGATTTACAACATACAGGATAATCACATCAGATCACAAAATGGAGGACAACTACACTATACTGGGAATCATGGCCTAGCTAAGTTAATACACATTCTTTGGCGACATGATTCAATCTATAACACCAGCATTGGCTGGCTTAAGCAGGAAAATATATCGATTGCCTTAAGGATTCCTGGTAAGGCTGGAGAACCGGGTTCAGGGAAGATACCTGCTTAGCCTGTGTTTACATCACAGACGTGACTGCTCCTACAACTCGAGGAACTGCTGAAGTTGTCTTCATGGCCAGACATTTTTCTTCAAGGACCCTTTCTTGTATCATCAGCTGCTGATTCAGAGGCTGGGTATGTGCCTAGGCTTTTTGACTGAACTTTGCTACAAAAGAGGGTGGATGAGTGAACCCTTGGCATTTTTAGCTGTTTATAAAGGGCAGAGTGCTTCACATAATAATTCTTAGGTGAGAAATTATCCAAATTAAGAATGGAGTTCCAATGATGGTTGGCCAGATAGCGCATTAGATGTCTACTACGTGTGCATTTCATTAGTCTTATTTTATCAATGGGGATTTGACTTACAGAGAGGCTTATAAAAAACTTGGCAAATTTACATCATTAGTTGGGAGTCAAAAGTCAGGTTCAG
>NW_004444071.1:2152810-2154327 GCF_000243295.1 Trichechus manatus latirostris | reverse complement strand
AATGATTGTGAGGATGGCACAGGACTGGGCAGTGTTTCGTTCTGTTGTACATAGGGTCACTGTGAGTCGGAACCAACTCAATGGCACCTAACAACAACAACAAGAGTATAAAGGAATATGGTCTTCATATGCATTCCTCCCAGGCCTCTGTCCTACAGCAGTGCTGAGTAGACAGAGAGACACAAGCAAGCCAAAGGCTAGATAATCATCTCCTTGATCATTAGATATTGAATTGCTTTGTTCAGGAAATGTGTTCAGTTTTGAGTAGATCAGGAGAACAGTATTTAATGAAAATAGAATAAAATGAGGTGTTGGGGAAGAAGAGTTGAGGAGGGTTAAGGAAATGGGTTTAGGGTTGGGTCAATGACTATACTAAGAAAACATGTAAACTTAAGTCCTCTGAGGACTTCAGTGATCACTCTATCCTTTAATATACATGTAAAGTGATTACAAATTTCATGCCATACACTGATAGGGATCTTGAATCTTTCCAGTGTGTCCCAACGTGGTCAGGGTGACTGCGCTGGCGAGTGGGAGAGATCACACTTCTTTGTTGGAACGTGTTGCTTCCTGACTCCCACTGTCACTGTTGGCACCTGTGGCTCTGCTTTTTCACCCTTTCACCCCATACTAGACATCACTCACTTTTTGCCTGACGTATCACCAACACCAAACTTCTATGTGCACCAGACTTTTACTGTAGCACAAAATAGGGTATCAGCACAAGATGGGGGTGGTGAAGAAGGTAAATCATTATGATGCATTCAACAGGAGATCTAAATATTTCTTTAAATTGATTGATGATTACAAATCTTTCTTTTCCTCAAGCTGCCTTATACATTCCTTCTTCCTTAAGTTTCTGGGACCCTTTCTGCTTTGCTTTCTGGGGCAGAAACTCAAAATCCTTTTCCAAAGCCAATTTAGTTTTCTATTCTACAGTGCCAGGGGTAGGAGAAACTTATCTTTCTTATCCAAAAGGGCCCTCAAGGTGTTCTAAATAAAAGAGCCATCTTTCTTAGAGATTAATTATATTGCTCCCATATTTGCAATGGAGATTGGTTGAGTATTCCTTTTTTATTCTCCCCATTGTATAATACTGGATTGAGACAAGACTGGGAGAGTCAAAATATTCTTGGGATCTTTATTCTACCATGGGATCTTTTTCAACTCTCAGAGGCTACTCTGTAGGCTAGGTTAATTTTGCTACCAGAATAGATGTTTATTTTGGGATACAGTTGGGAACCAACAGGATTTCAAATCTGAGAACTAAGTAACTTCTTTACTCAGGACTATTCTGAAACTGATCTGACAAAGAGGGGGTTTTTATAGTGAATGGGCTCTGAATAAAGAGAAGGAAGACAATGGTTCAGAATGAAGAAACACCTGAGCAGTAAAAGAGAAAGGAAAGAACGTGGGTAGAGAGGAACAGAAAACAGAGCACATAAGGGAGAGAAAGGACTGAGTCAGGCAATGGAAGGTGGAAGAGCTAGTTTAAATTCCCTCCCAGAGTGCTAGAC
>NW_004444071.1:2149843-2151385 GCF_000243295.1 Trichechus manatus latirostris | reverse complement strand
ATGGCTGTTAAGAGGCCAAAGAGAACTGTAGATCTCTGTGGTCCATGGGGGCAGGGGCAAGGAAATAAGATGAAGAGAACACAAGAATAAATGAAGGGCCTGAACAGCTGAAAGGGGCTGATGGATGTGCTCTGCACCTCGGAAGATGGAACTCCCAGCAGGAGAATAAAGAGTGCAACAGTGCAGTGCCTGCTAGAACCACACAGTTAGAGAACTGATCCTCTAATAACCTCCTGTTTCAGGAGTTTATAATGTGCTATAAAACCCCCCTGTCTTGGGACTAAAGCCTGGCAGCACCACACTTAACTGCATTTTACTGCCGTTGCACAAATCCCTGATTTGCCGTTACTTTGTCTTAAATAGAGCTGGATCTATTTTCAGCAGTGCGGGTGCCAAGATGTTTTGTAAAAATTTTCCGTAGAGAATGGATTTGATTTTTAAAATGCAGAAACTGGATTTCAACTCTTAAATTGAAATGCTGGACTAGGCACCAAGGACATTTTGATTAAATCATGCCTATGTTCAGGCTATTAATTCCAACTTGGATGGTATCTGTAGATACAGAAAACTACTTGAAAAGCAGAGATACCCAGATTCTTCACTGAGTGAAGGTCATCCAATAGCTAACTCTCCTCAATGGTTTCATAACAAAATTTTGGGGAGCTTTTCCTTCTCATCCATTTTGGCAGTTTTCTTTACTATCAGTTAAGAGGAAATAAAATATTTTATTTCAGAGAAGGGTCTATTGATACTTTAAAAAATAGATACAATAATTGATATGGTGCCTACACATGAATTCCAAATGTTGTGACTATCACTTGCACCTCATGTCGTTTTATTTCAATGGTTGTTTACACAGTCCATGACCTACCCAATCCATGCTTCAAAACCAGGCTAACTAGCGTGCTAGTTAGATTAAATGACTGTTCACAGTCAAATTCAATGTCAGAAATAAAATCCAGGGCATTTTATCTCCACGTTCCTTCTCTACCTTACACTCTATAATCAGAATCAATTACAATGATCAGGTTATCGTTATCTATTCACTAGTTTCCGAATAACTTCCTTTTCCAAGGTACATAGAGTACTTATTAAAGTATAGAAAAAACAAGCTATGATCATGGAAGCATCCTAAATGGAAGACAAAAATACACTTAACTATTTAGAGAACCAAAAGCCTGATTAAGCAATTTACGATATTTTATGATTTTTGGATTGTTCCTGAAGAAAGGATCACTTTAATAGTCCAGTTGTTCCAGGTAATTATTTTCAAAGTGAATTGTTACTTGCTTTGACTCTATTGGCTTATTTACTTTCACGCTAGAGGCCCAGGTTAAAGCCATTTTTTGTCAATTCAAGGGTCAAAATAATCCCCCGTCTCCTTTTCTGAGGAACTAGCAGGCTAAGTATGCCATTCTAGGCAGAAAACTTTTGCGCCATGGATAAATGTTGTCCTTTTTTCTAGTTTAAGCTCCACTGTTCTCACTATGTGAAGAAGCAGAAGTCCCCCTTACCTTTGCTGTTGGTGCTTTAGCTGTCATC
>NW_004444071.1:2144925-2145714 GCF_000243295.1 Trichechus manatus latirostris | reverse complement strand
AGGCAAGGCTTAGATTCCACAATTGCTAAAACCATCTACATAGCAAATGGTGGAGTTTGGTCGATGGAGCCTGGGTGTGGCAAGTATGACTCTCTCGAGAAAAATGTAAGGAAACAAGGTTGATATCATATTGAAACTCAACCTACAAGATACACACTGAGGCCCTAATGGATCAATGTCTTGTCTAGCAGTACCTAACATTTCTATGCATTCTGTGTAGAAAATGGGGACATATAATAAACTTAAAAACTTTTAAGGAACGTGATGAGAAAGGGAGAATATTCTCTTGCACATGTTGGAATTTTTTGCGCTTTTTTTCTCATCCTGATTTTAAATGATCATCATCATCATCATCACTGTTTGATAAGAAGAGCCAAATGCAGTTGAAGTCTACTTTGTATTATGGAAGAGACATAACAGATATTTCTGTTCTATAACGAAAAAAGATTCACTGCACACGGAATGTATGTGACACTTTGATTCCCTCTGTAACCATATTTGGAGTTCCTGGGTGGTGCGATCAGTTAAGCACTTGACTACTAACTGAAAGGTTGGTGGTTTGAATCCACCTGTAGGTGCCTTGGAAGAAAGGTCTGGTGATCTACTTCCAAAAGATCACAACTATTGAAAGCCCTGTGAAGCACAGTTCTATTCTGAAACACACGGAGTCACCATGAGTTAGAAGTGACTCAGCAGCAAATGGTTTGTTTTGGTTTTGTAACCAATTTTAGATCTTCAAAGCAAACAATTGATATTGACAAGAAATACAAATGACACGTGGTAGAGAGG
>NW_004444071.1:2136976-2143907 GCF_000243295.1 Trichechus manatus latirostris | reverse complement strand
CAGTGCACTATGTCATTTGATTTCTTGACTGCTGTTTCCATGGACATTGATTGTGGACCCAAGTAAAATGAAATCCTTGACAACTTTTCTCCATTTACATGCTTACCGTGTATCTTTTAAAAATTTCAGCAATTGGAAATACTCAGAGATGATTTCCTTATTTCTAATTTCATTGATCGTCTATCTTTCAAACTGATAGTATTATCTGAAAGGTTTTTATGAGACTTCTGAAAGGCTGAGAGTTTTAAAGGACAACTTATTTGAAAAGATTATTGCACAGTGGGTTACCCAAGAGTGTACTTATAATTTATCGAATTATGTAGAACATGGTTCAAATGCATGACGTATAAAGGTTTGCCGGTGGCCATAATATTAGTATTATTAATGCTTTGGATATTGCATAACACAATGCATTTTAATATTTTTATCATGAGATGATTAAGATTGTTCAGATGTCATAAGAACTAGGAATAACAACACACCTGATATTAACACTTAATAGAGAAAAGGATTTAACATGCTCCACCATTCTGAAGTTCACCATCCTTTGGCATGGGCATGTTTCCTTCTCTCCCTTCCCTTTATGTCTCTCATGCAATTCTCTGGAGTCTTGACAAGACTCCAAATTTTAAAATGTTCCAATAGAAGTGTGACGTGATAGTAAAAATTAAGAATCATAATTCCCATTTTACTCACTTGTATTCAAAAATGCAATAATTCTGAAGGCTTGTGCAGGTTTGGGATGTATTTTTATTTAAAATGCTACATCAAGAAAATCTTAATGTTGATCACTGGTAGGAGTATCATATTTATAACTCAATTGTAATGCTGTTATTACTTTAGGGACAGAAAGTCCTCCAGGGAGATCCACACATTTACATGATATATCCCAGTGCTCAGCTGTGTATTTGTAACTCCGTTTCAACCAAGAGATGTGTAAAATCACAAATGACTGTTCAACTCCCTATTGGATGCAACTGAGAAACCTTATGAATTCCATTTTCTACTTATTAAAATTTAATGTTCTAATATTAATAGAGGCTGTGAACTAGGTTCTTGCTAAGATATTCAGAAGAGAATCTGAAATTGGACCAGACTTAGTTGATACCCAGGAATATTTTGAAATTAAACAATTCTTTCTTCTTTTTATCTCTATTCTGCATCCTTTCCTTTCTCAAATATCACTGTTTCCTTTTTACTACATTCCTCTCTTGGTGACCAGTGTTGACATCTTATGGGGTTCTGTTTCTTGTTGTCTCAGAAGAAAACAGCATGATACACTAGTCTATGGTGTCCATCTCCACTGCCACCTCTCTGTCATCACTTCTTGGTCTCCCTCTTATGTGGTCTCCCTGAATCCAATCTTTCTTCTTTCTAATTCATTCTCCAGATTATATCCAGAATGAGCTTCCAGAAATGCAGATCTGTTCATGTTTTTCCCTTGTTTATAACCTTTCAATGTCTTCCCAGTGCTCTCAGGACAAAGTCCAAAGTTCTTACTAGGGTCGAAAGGATTTGGATTTGAGGTCTGGTCTGCCACTTATGGCTATGTGAAATGACTTCGTCACATCTTCAACCAGTTGTTGTTGGGTTGATTCCAACTCATGGTAACCTCATGTGTGTCAGAGTAGAACTCTACTTCTTAGGGCTTTCAATGACTGATTTTTCAGAAGTCGATCGATCACCAGGCCTTTCTCCGTGGATGCCTCTGGATAGACTCCGACCACCATCCTTTCTGTTAGCAGCTGAGTGCATTAACCTTTTGTACCACCCAAAGACTTCTGTAACATATTAGTTTTGTTATATGAAAAGGAATGTTTCCATAGCATACACTTGGGGTTCTCCACCCTCCATCTTCACCTTCTGCTTTTTTGGCGGATTTGTAACTTTGGGTGGATTATGTCTGCTGTTTTCTGTATAACCATGTGCTCAGAGAGGATGACCTGTACCCCTGCTAGTTCATAATCATCTGACCAAATCATGAAGACCCCTACTCCCTTTGCCAGCAGAAGTTTAGGGATGGTCATGTGACCGAGCATAGCTAATGAGACACGGGGGGGTGGGGGTGGGGGAGGCTGAGTGTGCTGCAGGGTGTTTGGGAGAGATTTTCTTGCTAACGTAAAGAACGTTGGGAAGAGACACCTCTTCTCTTTTTGTGCTAAAAATTGTTGTACCTGCCTGTTACAACAGACAATAGGGATGGCCTTTGAAAGCATGGTGACAAAGCTGACACGCTGAGTAGGGCTTAAAGTAATTTGAATAGAACCTGGGTTTTTGAGGATATTGGTGAACAACTAAATTAACTAACTAAGCCTTCTTGATATGTGAGATAATAAACCGTTGTTTGTGCCAATTTCAGTAGGTTTTTTGCTTGCTAGTTCATTATTTGCAGCCTTAGATAGACTTACAGTAAGCTTTTTAAAAATAAGACTGGTGTTAGGAATAAATGACAGAAACAATATATAAATATACATGTATACATACACACATATCATCTAATATATGGTTCAGCCTTGATAAATGTTACTTTTCCCTATTGTATTTTTAGGTACAGGAAGACTATTCAAGTTAAAGACTAAAATATCAAATATTTGTCGTCACTTTCTCAAATTAAGAATAAAATGAGTGGTCTCCAAACCTTACCCAATATTTTATTTTAATGTTCTTGCTTATTATAATAATGGTCTTAAGCCCTTTGTTCACCCGTGACCATTTATAGCTCAACTATTTACTTTTCTGTTATACAAGGCATTGGTTAATGCTGAAGTTGTGACATCTCAATAATCATGAAATTGTCACAATATTTCTGTAGCAACTTCATCATGCTGTGGGGTAGAGGGAGCCTACAGGGGCTGTCTCAGAAGAAAAGCAAGTTTTCAGAAATTGAGGTTTTATATACAGTAAAACCTGCGAAAGCCGGAACGTGGGTAAGGTGGAAACTTGTCAGAGAAGGAACACTCAAATATTTTTCCACTAAAATGAGCGATAGAAAGACTGCACCCTGTAAAGGCAAAAAATTTTTGAAACCTGGAAAAACAAGGCAGTCCCATTGAGTTCTAGCTCTTACAGGTTTCCCTGTATAAGACATATTGAAGAAGTTCATTTCAACCATTGTTTATTCATTGAAGAAAGTATTTATTATGTTTTTACTATAAAGCATGGGCTGGGTTGCTAAAAGCTCTAGAGGAAATGCAAGATGCCTGTAAGGCTTAGAATACTTGGTATGGCATAGGTGGCCCAGCTTTGAAACTATCTGGTATTTCTCAAGCATCTTTGTACTGTCCACGATGCCAAGCCCAACAGCTTTTATACAATAAGTCGTCAATAAAGTCAATAAATACTTGTTGAATAATGGTTTATTACTATTCTGTAGAGCAACACAGACACACACATACATGTACACACACAGTTATACTAATATTTGCCAAAAGAGTATATGACTCTTTCCTCTATTGAATTTTTAAATGGTGTTGGGTGACCCTGGGTCTTAGTATTTCCTCGAGTTCACACATCTCTCCGTTAATTGTGTTGCCTGAAACTGTCTGAGAAGTGTCATTTGTCCTGTTTTGTAGGATGCTCAGTCACTTGATGACATCGTCCTGTCTAGAGGTTCGTATGTGATAGTGCTGAGTGACTTTGTTTGTGATTTTACTTTCCTGCGAGGCCTGACGAAGCCACACCATTCAGCAGGAATTTGCAACCCTGTCATCTCTCATGAGTGTACGCTGAGACTCTGAGCTAACGTTCTTTAACTTCCAAGTGATTTATTTGAGACATTTTTAGGATTCTGACAAGGAGTCTAACATGGAGCTATTGTTTTTTTTTCTAATTTTTATAGATAATGAACTAGAGAATATAGAGTAAAACCACTTTCTCTTTCTGATAGAAATAGTATTAAATTTCCTTTTAAACATTCAAGTCTAATACTTTCATTTTCACTGCTGTTCTTTTTCAAAGTGCATTTTCATCAGTGTGACATAGGAATTGTCATATTATTCCCTATACAATACACAGGATGAAACCAAAAACTTCCAACCAAATTTCCCTGAATCATAATGAATTTGACACAAAACACCGATTTAAACTGTTTTAAGGTACCACACAAATATGTGTTATCATTATTACTATTAAATATTATAGTTTAACTCCCTATAGCTTCTGAAGATACCACTATAATGAAAAAATAAAGCACTTTAATTAAAAAATATATATTTCCTATTCTTTTTTTTTTAACGAAAAGCAATGCACTTTTGAAAATATGAAAGGCTTGGATTTTAAAATTGAAGAAGTGGCCTTTAAAAAAATTGTTGAATGTACATACAGCAAAACATACACGAATTCAACAATTTCTACATGTACAGTTCAGTGACATTGATTACGTACTTCAAGTTGTGCCACCATTCTCACCGTCCTCTTCCAAATTGTTTCTCCTCCTTTAAGAGAAACTCACTGCCCCCCAAGCTTCCTATCTAACCTTTTGAGTTGCTCTTGTCAATTTGATCCCTTATGGATAGTTCTTTAAAAGAGCACAATGCTCAAGGCTGACATTCTTTACTAATGAAGCTCAGCTACTAACCCAAAGGTTGGCAGCTCGATCTACCAGCTGCTCCTTGGAAACCCTATGGGGCAGTTCTACTCTCTCCTATAGGGTCACTGTGAGTTGGACTCAACTCGATGGGAACAAGTTTGGTTTGGTTTCGGTATTGCTTAGTTTAAAGAAGACTTCAGGGGATATTTTTGGTTTATGCTTAAGGTTTAAAGATTATCTCAAGGCAATAGTTTCAGGGGTCCGTTCAGCCTCAATGGCCCCAGAAACTCTGGGTGCCATGAGAATTTGAAATTCAGAACAGTAGCTTTACATAGCTTTGTAGGGGTATTTGATTTATGTTATTTTGAATAAACCTGTTGGGATGTTTTTCAACTTTTGCTGCTTTCTGTCTGGCCTCCCATGTTTCTGTATAAGGTGGTGTCTTAGGGCAGGCTAAGTTAGGTTGTAGCTAGAAAAAAATCCCGAGTCGCTGTGGATTAATCCCACAAACATTTATTTCTTGCTCAGGCTACATGTTCATCATGGATTGGTTATGGGGGAGGCACAGCTAATTGTAGTCACTCAGAAGTCCTAGCCCAAGGAGGCTCCTTCTGGACATGAACTTCCCAGGAAAAAGAGAACATGACTCTTAAAACTAACCCTGAGAAGTGACATATTTCCCTTGTGTTGACGTTTCATCGGCCAAAGCAAGACACATGACATGACAAACTTCAGCCGGGCAAGAAGTGCAATCTTCCCACTGGCCGGGCAGAAACTGGGATCACAGTAAACAGCCCTAAGGCCTGCCACTGATGTGTGTGGTAACTGGAAATAAGTAGAAATGTAATTGAAAAGTTGAGTTGAGGCAGGTGCTGTTTCCTGAAGCTCTATTTGCAAAACACACAAACAATTTTTACTTCGGTTTTATGTGTCTGTCGGCTGGTTGTCAGCTGGGGGGAATGATGGAGAATATTGAGAGAGAAGCTTTAGCTGTTTCCAGACCAAAAAATCAAATCAGCGGACTTGGAGTCAATCCCAACCCATAGTGACCCCATGTGTGTCATAGTAGAACTCTGCTCCATAGGGTTTTCAGTGGTTGATTTTTTTAGAAGTAGATCACCAGGCTTTTCTTCTGAGAAGCCTCTGGGTGGACTCCAACCTTTTGGTTAGCAGCTGAATGCGTTAACCATTTGTGCCACCCAAGGACCTCTTAGCTGTTTCAGGTTACTCCTTTGTCCACCAGTATGTGTCTTTGGGAAGTATATATAATGATAAACTCTGTTTTCAGGACAATACGTGGATTATTGCATGAAGGACAATGAGATTTCTGTGCATATTAGATGAAAGGTTTGCTTTACTTACATGTGTGAGGTTTAAGATGATCAAATGGTGACTTTTTTCCCCCGGATTCTGGTATCTCTTGCTTTTATTGTCTGCGATGTAGTGAAACAGTAAGATCCTTAACCTGGTGATCATAAATTATACACAGTCCGCCCCTGCCATATGTAATCTCCTGACTGCTCTTGTGAATGTGTATAAATTTTTGCTTCTGAACTGAGTGCACACTGAAAAACATAACAACGAACCAAAAATCACATCATTTTAAGAGTGTTTAATAATCATATTATGTGTTAATATTTTCGCATTGGTGTCAGCCATTCCACTGACAGATTACAGGCAGTCCCCGGGTTACGAAGGTCAGATTTATGGACAACTCGTACTTACTGTAATGGTATGTAAATCTGTCATCACTTTGAAATGATAGGATCAACAACTATTCACAACAAATTCTTCATTACAATTGCCTTCGCTTGCTTCACGTGCAGCTTTTAAATCACTGAAAACGCTTTGAGCCTTTTCTTGCACTAATATAAGGCTAAGTAAGAACCACATGCCCCTGTACCCATTCTACAAATTTGACTTAAAGGCGCAGTTAGGAACCGACCTCATTCCTAACCTGGGGACTGCCTCTATACAAAAAGAAAAGAAAAAGATGGAAAGAAAAGGAAAATGGAAACCACAACACTGTCATGGATGCAATTAAGAAAGTACTTTTTGGGGAAGGGATCAAAATGACCCTAGGTGGTAGGTAGGTTTTACTGCCCTCAGTACACATCAAAAAGGTTATTTTCAAAATTGATTTAAGGAAATGTAAGCCAAAATAGAATAATTTTCATCCAGTATGAATTAAAAAAACAAAAATGTGAGTGTATGTTTTTTTTGAGCAAAAGCTTAGCATTAAGTGACCAATATGCCAAGTGCAGAGTAATGCTCTTAATGGAAATATAATGATCAGTGAGGTTAAGAAATGGATGTACTCTATTTTCTTAATAAACAGGAACAGACTTTTATTCTCTAATTTTTTTTTTTAATTTCAACAATACTGATTTTTAAACAATAGGC
>NW_004444071.1:2133456-2134589 GCF_000243295.1 Trichechus manatus latirostris | reverse complement strand
AACGTAGGTTAAATGTAGATTCCTTTTGTATTTGTAATACATATCCTGAATTACTACAGTAGGCTGTGCAGTTCTGCATGAACTCCAGGGATCTGAAGGCTGGCTTGGCCAAACGACTTTCAAGAGTGTTCTGGTTATTAACATGCTTAATGTTGTAAGCCAGATGAAAGAAGGAAGCCAGTGGAAAAGCCCAGCTTTCTGTGGAGACAGTACACTATATCTTGTTTTAATTTGCTCCTTGGAGTCCTTACATGCTACTGGTAATATACGTAAGACAAGGTTACAAAAAGGTCTTTTGGTTGTTTCTCCAAGGCACAGTTTTGGCTTTATACTGAATTCTTTAAATTGGGCTTCCTTAAATGCTTCAGTGGTCTCACATTCACAAAAATATTGTATTTTAGTTTACCTTAAGGTTTACAATCTCCCATCTAACACTCTTGGAGCCAGAAATGCTAAAGAATTTAGATTCCTGCCCTCCACCCCCTGGATTTTAGAAAGGTAGCATTGTTCACATACCGTATATAACATAATACTCTCAACAAGGTCTGGGGAAGACTCCATGATCAAACAGATTAATATTTTCCAGAAAACATATGAATGTTTACAGTGGATAGGATAAATAGAGACCATAAATATCTTTTCTTCAGTTCAGGTCAGGTTTAGTCACCAAAGTGTATGAAAAACTCTAAAGCTTTTCAGAGCTTTTTTGGATTTTGCAAGTTCGGATAAGGGATTGTGGAAATGTACAGATTTTATTTTTCTTGTCTAATTTGGTGAATATTGTGATGCTTTTAAAAATTTATTAGTAAAGAGAAGCATAGTCAGATTACCTTAAAATATTAAATTAAATGTTTGTAAATATCTTTAAAATATCTGGAAACATTCTGCCGTTATAGTGTTGTGGACATAAAGGCAGTAAAGTATTATTTATAACTAGTTTGTATAGACACAAGCATCTGTATTTGCCTCACAGTTACTAAAGTGAAGTCAAATTACATGTTTAAAGTTTGGAAAAAATTATTGAAAACTTTGGATATTTGCTATACTTGAGATACACAAGGATCCGTGGTGGCGCAGTGGTTAAGAGCTTGGCTACTAACCAAAATGTCAGCAGTTTGAATCAACCAGCCGCT
>NW_004444071.1:2129523-2131475 GCF_000243295.1 Trichechus manatus latirostris | reverse complement strand
CCCATTGCTTTGTGTCTTCTTTAGGCAGATGACTCCCAGGTTTATATCACCAGCCCTGACTTTTCCCCTGAACTATGCAACTGTCTGCCTGACAACACTATTTGGATGTCTAATGGACACTCCAAAGTTAATATGTCCATAATGTAGTTTTCCCTTGAACCTGTTTCTCCTGTCTTTTCCACCATTCACTGCCTCAAATCCAAAACTTAGGAACTGTTATTTCTTTTATATCCCACATCCAAGCCATCATCATGTGTTATCACTTTTACCTTCAATATTGATTGTGAGGCTGTTTTACTCTTCTCTATCTCTGCTGCAACAATCCAGGTGAGAGATTATTTATATTTTTAGATCACTCTGAAAGATGTATGAAAAATAGATGGTTGGGGATGATGAGATGGAAGCTTCCCACTACATCCCTTCAATGGTCGGATCCCTGTCAAGATCTCAAGCATCATCTCAAATCACACCCCCTTTGACTCACTGTGTTCCAGACAGAGTTGCCTCCTTCCTGTTCTTGACACATGCCAAACTCTTTACTGACTCAAGGCATTTGCACTTGTTGCTATTCCTGTCTAGACAATTTCTTGTCTAGTTATTGGTTTACTTGTTTATAATTTCTTTTCTTGCTCCCCTCAACCAGAATGAAACATATGTGTTCTTTCCTTTTCACTGCTGTATTCCCAATGGCTTTAGAAGGCCAGCATGCCGTAATTACCTGAAAACATTTGTTGATTGAATCAAAGAATATGAGTATTTAAGGCTTACAAGTTAAATAGAAAAAAATCATGCCGGGATAGAAAGAGCACTGGGAGGCCTGATGTCCACTCCTGAGTCTTGACTCAGCCACTTCGGCAACTCAGTTAAAATAAAATAAAACAAACCTTCGCACATTTCTTCCTGCCTCCCGAACATGCAGCTTCTGCTAGTATCCATTGAACAAAAACAAATGACAGCCAACAGAAATAAAAAATGTAGGGCCTGTATTTCCACACTGAGTTCAGTACAGCAAAAAACACTTAAAATTTCAAGCAAATGGTCTCTCCCCAGTAACAGTGCCCTTTTGATAAAATTTCACACCGCAGGAAATCCATTACAATAAATATCTGTTTCGGTATCTGTCCATTTAGCAATAATTCTTTTTACATTTGATGCCTCTTCCGTGATGAACTGTCCTAGGGACCCTCCTCTCCTTCCCTCTGAGATCGCCATTCAGTTTAAACTCTGCCTCTGAGTACTTGCTGTTGTCATGGTAGCCCAGCTAATTTTGCTTATAATTTCCCCCCATATTTTCCCACAACCTTTGAAAAGACCAGGCTAAATATGTGCCAAAGGCTATTTCTGACTTCATGTTGCAGGCATGAAAATATTTCTTTTCTTAGCCTCTTGAAAAATGTTACATGGTTGTCTCAGCGTCATTGATTGAGGCTATTTGTTTATTCCCAGGGCTGAAAGTTAAGGCCATTCTATTTTGATGGAACTATTTATTTAAAAACAAGCTCAAAATCACAGACATCTCATACAGTATGCAGGGAATGCTGTTTAACCAAAGTAATCGCAAAGTAAATAATTTATTGGATTACTTGGTAGAGTGAGAAGGAAAGGTAGGCTTTGGGTGTATTTGTTTTGCCGTTTTCTTTTTTAATCACTCCTAGCTAAGTGCATGGGTCGTGTGAGTTTAGAAGCAAAGTATTATTGGGGTGGGGGGGAACCACCACACACACATGATCCTAGTAGTGAACTTCATTGGTTCCAAGAAAGAACAGATCCCATCCAGACCCACGGATCAGGGGCAGCCCTGCTACTCATGGCTGCCTGGGGTGACCACACTTGCAAGTAAGACCTGGCTTTGCCCAAAACCCAGCTATGTGGCCTCAGGAAAGCTATTCAAACTCTCTGTGCTCCAGTTTCTTTACCTGTAAAACAAAACCTAGTCTCTCAGTTTCTTTCCA
>NW_004444071.1:2126656-2128017 GCF_000243295.1 Trichechus manatus latirostris | reverse complement strand
TTGAAATAGATACTTGATATAAGAAACATTTTTGCTGATAGCCTCAAATATTTTGAAGTTGACAACATGCATAAAATGTACCCTGTTGTCACTTTCAGAGAAAGCACATCAGACTCACTGGCTCATTAATTTGACCTATTATGCCATTTCTTATGTTCTTACATTTCTCTGACCTCTTTGAAGGCTCGTTTGGCCTTGAGGCACCACAAGGTAAAAAAAAAAAATCTCAAAATTAATCAGGAAGTTACCAAAGAGTGCTTTTATACATGCTTAGCAAATTGACAGCTTATCCTTGATAGAGCAGCCTCCATCAGAATCTTTTTTCCCAGCGACATTGGCAAAGGGGCAGAGAAGGGGATTGATTGTGAGGTCGCTGCCAAAGATACAGTTTCCTCCCTAATTCTTGCCCACCTTTCAGTCAGACACAGAAAAATCTTAAGTTCAAATATTTACACACTCTCAGATGAGGGAACACAGAACTACTCATTCCCTGGAGTTTCTTGGTGAGGCCTGATTAGCTGGACACAATAGGCATGTAAAATGTCTTTCAATACTTGTAAGCAAATCAAAACTGACTCAGTCCAAGGCAAGTAATTCCACATGAAGCAATTAAGATTGAGCAACATGCATTTCTATTTCCAAATACTACAAGATTCTTAAAGGTGTGCTGTCTTGAATGGGCATGATCTAACGAGAAAGTAATTAGTTACCTAAGTACAATTATTAGATTTATGTGGAAGATGTATAGCATTTTACAGCCAGATGTATAGCATTTTACAGCCAGATGAAATAGCACGGGACAGTAGTAATGTTGGGATAGAACTGTTTTGATGATAAACACCAGTGAAGAAACTATTTTTTCAGGAGGTGGACATTTGGTTGTGAGGTGGTTGATTCCTTCACCTTATTTGTTATGTCTGGGAAATTAATGCTTGTTCTGCAACTATAAACCAGCCTGTAAGTGAAAGCCATCCTGCCAACATTGTCTGAGTCATTAGGAGAGTCGACCACTTGTTCTGTCCTTTCTGCATGGCTGAATTTCCTTAATGACCATTTCATTGTGTGTCTTCAAGCATGACACCTGAAAAGCTGTGATCTGTTTAATGAAGGATCCATTAGTCTTTCAAGAATGTGAACATGAGAAGTTGAAAAACCCCATTCAACAAGGTATCTCCTTGAAAGAACTCTCTTCATGCTGTGAAGTACATTTACATAAAATATAACTTCTGCATGCATGTTTAGCTGAGCAGAATGGTTTTTAAAGTCACATCAGCTGACCCTGAGAAGAACACAGGCTCAGTTTCCTAAATACCTTCCATTTTCATGAAATTACTAAAATGCCACTTTTCAATCCACATTTA
>NW_004444071.1:2123480-2124519 GCF_000243295.1 Trichechus manatus latirostris | reverse complement strand
TATTGTATGAGACCACTATTATAAGAACTCAAGAAAAGGTTTAAATACAGAAAAAAGCATTCTTTGATGGTTACGAGGGTGGAGAGGGAGGGGGAGGGGAATTCACTAACTAGATAGTAGACAAAGTTCAACTTCGGTTAAGGGAAGGCCAACACACAGTACAGGGGAAGTCAGCACAACTGGACCAAAGCAAAAGCTAAGAAGTTTCCTGGACACATCCAAACACTTTGAGGGACTGAGTAGCTGGAACTGAGGCCTGAGGACCATAGTTTCGGGGGACATCTAGGTCAATCGGCGTAACAAAGTTTATTAAGAAAATGTTCTGCATCACACTTTGGTGAGTGGCGTCTGGGGTATTAAAAGCTTGTGAGCAGCCATCTAAGATGCCTTAATTGGTCCCATCCCACTTGGAGCAAAGGAGAATGGAGAAAACCAAAGACACAAGGAAAATATTAGCCTAAGAGACTGAAGGACAACATAAACAAGAGACTCCACCAGCCTGAGACCAGAAGAACTAGATGGTGCCCAGCAACCACCAATGCCCACCTTGACAGGGAACACAACAGAGAGTCCCGGAAGGAGTAGGAGAAAAGTGTGGAGCAGAACTCAAATCCATGTGAAAACACCAGACTTAATGGTCTCACAGAGACTGTAGGAATCTCCGAAGCTATGGCTTCTGGACACTCTGTTAACCCAGAACTGAAACCATTCCCAAAGCCCTCTCTTCAGACAAAGATTAGACAGAACTGTAAAACCAAAAATAATACATGTGAGGAGTGTGCTTCTTAGTTCAATCAGATACACGAGACCAAATGGGTGGCTTCTGTCCGGAGGCAGGATGAGGAGGCAGGAATGGAAAGCAACTGGTTGAATAGACACAGGGAATCCAAGGTGGAAAGGGGAAAGAGCTGTCACATTGTGGGGATTGCAACTAATGTCACAAACCAATATGTGTATACCTTTTTTATGAGAAATTAACTTGAGCTCTAAACTTTCACCTAAAGCACAATTTAAAACAAAAACAAAAACCAGAAAGGGT
>NW_004444071.1:2121220-2121977 GCF_000243295.1 Trichechus manatus latirostris | reverse complement strand
AAAGTGACCCTACAACAGGATTTTTTGTCACTTCAACTATGTTACCGTATTTTTACACAAATAACATGCACCTCCTGTGTTTGTTTGCCAACCATGTCCTCCCCTCCTCCAAGGTATTTTTGTAAGTGTACTATGCAATTTTTTTTTTTTAACAGCAACATGTGAAAAAGTTGACATTGTGGGGCTTATGAAAGTACCTCTTGGGGGTACAGTTATTTGTGTTATTTTCATAAAAATACAGTATTGCAATAAGAAGCTAAATGAAGAAAGTGATTTTGTATTGTACATATTTTATAATGCACAATACAGTGTTTACTGAAGAGTGAGAAGAACCAAACTGGAGGAACACAATTATTTTTTGTGAAATCTGTGAATCTGTGGAAAGAAATAGATATGCATTAACTGGAAAACAATTTACAAATCATAGTTATAATACCTGCCTAAATAAGCCTTACTAAAAAAGTGAGGCTTGGTCACTCAACCTCTGGGCAGATGCTATCTGAAGGATTAGTAAAATGGTCATTCCAGAAAGTTTATATTTAATGAAGGGGACTAACTTCACCTAAAGATCCCAGGGACAAATGGAATCCAGATGTCAGCGAGGTACACTGCCCTTGCTCTCTTGCTTCCTTTCTTTCTTTTTAATATATAGATTCAAGTGAAATTGGCTTGATGAACCCCAACCTATAGCTTCCTTCTCAGTCCCTGGATTCTGGAAAGTGAGGAAGGACTTGTTTCTTAGTTACTTCTGGCTTCA
>NW_004444071.1:2109947-2112953 GCF_000243295.1 Trichechus manatus latirostris | reverse complement strand
TAGTATTGTTGTTATTGTTAGGTGCCTTCGAGTCCGTTTTGACTAATAGTGACCCATGTAACCTAGTAGAACTGCCCCATAGGGTTTTCTAGGCTGTAATCTTTACAGGAGCAGATTACCCGGTCTTTCTCCCATGGAGCTGCTGGGTAGGTTCGAACCACCAACATTTGGTTAGAAACCCAGTGCTTAACTGTTGCACCACCAGGGCGACTAGAGGTATATTAAAAAGATTGTCCTTGAGTTTGTATGGCCTGCCAAGCGAGTCCCGCAGAGACTATTCCTGCCAGGGGGCCCTTTCTATTGTCTCTAAGTAACAACATTGGGATTGTGGTGAAAGCCAGATGTAATAGATTTTGTCTAATGAAGCTTCAGTTTTAGTTTTAGAAGTTGGAAGAGGTGCCTAAAAGATGGTGAGGTAGGGAAAACAAATTTCTGACTCACTCAAGCTAAAAGCACAGGGCTCATGTAGACTTGGGGATGATTCAAGCAAATATCTATCACCCATGCTTATGAAGCCAGCTCATGTTTTTAGACCTCCTGTTGGAAAAATAGTTGTAATTTACTAAAAAATTATTTAAGGAGTGAGTGATTTTTAAATCCATAACACCATTTCAGTAGACACATTCAAAGTAAAGATCTAGAGACCCTGAAGTAATATTTTTCAAACTACAGCAGGATGACCCTAGTGGGCTGTAAAATCAATTTGGTGGGTCACTATCAGCAAATGTTTGCTTTTCTTTAAGAAGAATAGAATCGAATCACTGGAATTGAATCAAATGGGAAGTATCAGAGGACATCACACATCGTAAAACTTACAAGAGTTTTGTTCCACTTTTCTCTCAGTTATATGACTGTAGAATGTATTGCATCATGATGTAAAATACAGTTCTTACTGTGAGTGTGGTCACAAATCTTTGAAAGCCACCAGAGAGTATTGGATTGTGTGAAGAATAATTTACAGAGAGAATTTTCCCAAGGGGATAAGGGCCAGTTCCAAAATAAGGGCAAAGTGAAGTTGTCACTGAACTCTGTCAAATAGAAACTGCTGAAATACAAAAGATAAGGTGTTGGATTCCATGACTCATAATTCTCTCCTATGTAGCCCTATAGGCTTTGCCCGTTGATGATTCATTAATTGTTTAATAGTGTTTTGATCTCTCTAACCAAAAGTGAAGCTCTTTGAAGTAGAAGAGGTCATATAGTTATCTTGTGTGTCTTGTAACGCTGAGAACATAGTAGTAACATGAAACCCTTTTGTTCATTGAAAAATTTAAAAAAAATAAAGAGGCAGATAACTAAAGAAGATCCAACATAGCCTGAATCATTTTCACTGGGCCAGCATTGTAACTCTGCATTTTTGCTCATCATCTCTGTCGGCAGCATGCATGTCAGCTTCCTATCTGCATGTGTTTTCAAGCCAAATCTGCTTTAAATTTATTAATGATAGGCCATGAGATAGTCGCTGAATCTCAAAAACACCTTTCAAAAATTCAAAATAGCTTATCACAATCAATTCCATTTGTTTAACCTGCCAATCTGTGAGTCTATCAGGGAAAAGTATCATGTTTTCCAAACTTGATTTGTTTTTCTTCGTTATGGTAAGGTTGGAACCCAGAGGCCATAGAGATGGTTTCAGATTTCTGTTTAGATTCCTTTTGTCTCCCTCAGGTTTGGGATCAGTTTCTCCTTCACAATCCCAACTCCTTGAGTTAAATTAAACGAGAGATTCCGGAGAAGACGAAGCCGAGCATGACTAAAGTCTTGTCTCAGACACATGTCAAGCTTCGTTAAAAATGAGACTCCCTTTAGCTACTGCAGCGACAGAGGAAAGTGTCTTTTGGTGTGACCCAGCGTGAGAGAGCAGGTCTCATGTTGGTTTTAAGCGATTTCCTTTTGTGTTTCTTTTTGTAGTTCACAGCAGGTCCTCTTAGGGGGAATGAAAGGGCGCTGTCTGCAATCTACCTTTAGTGTTTCACTGAAGAGTAGAAGCAAAATATATTTCAATCAGAATTATACCTGAGTGCTATAAATGTTTCCAGAGCTACCAGAGAAAGTCCTGACACATTTAAGGTTAGGGCTGATGTTTTAAGAAGAAAATGTTGATGGTGAACCTTTGGAGAAATAAAATCCTAATCTATCCTAAGTGGACTATTTCACTGGGTAGTAATCAGGAGATAAGGCGAGAAATTCCAGAGATTAGCTACAGTAGATAAGATTCCCAGATTACTAAAGAAACAAAGACATTGCTAGGATACACAGTGACTCCTATGGAACTAGAGTGTCACTGTTTTATAGCAAGACCACCTTTCTATTGATTAGTGTTAATGAGATGAGAGGGAACTACACTGATGGATTATCAAAGTCTACCTAATCTTTTTGTTTTACTATTTAATCTTTCTTGTTGCTATGGTTAGAAATATGTGCAAACTAAACCCTTGCTTATTCTTTCACTTGACCTTATTCTGATTCATCAAATTGATTCTCTTACACTCTGAACTATGCCAATTATTGTGTCTGTCAAGACATACATTCATTAGAGTATTGGGGCTAATGGACATGATCTAAGAGCACATTCATCTTTAGAAATACGGTAAAAGCTAATTATTTTGGCTCAGCAAAGCTCAGGTTGACATCTTGCCACTCTTCTGCTGCCAGGAATATCTGGTGACTTAATGAAGCAAAGATCTTAAACATACAACTCAGTGGATTACTCAATAGCAAGGTTTGCACTAGAGTCCGTGAAAAAGGATTAACACTTTCAATTCTACAAAAGCGCAATGGATTAAAACACAAGAGGACTACCACAGTGGACAGTGCATCAAGAGGATTACAGAGTAACTTTTATCTCACGAGCCCATTGATCTTCCTTTTCAAATGGTATTTAAAAAAATAATCTTTTCTATGCTGGTGGTAATGCAACTGGATTAGTGGAGCTAACGGACTGTGACTCTTTAAATATTAATTGGAACAACAGTGTCTAAATCAGTAGTTCTTAACCCTGACTGC
>NW_004444071.1:2107855-2109356 GCF_000243295.1 Trichechus manatus latirostris | reverse complement strand
CCGTAAAACTATTTTGTTTAATTTGTGAAACTGACTAAAAAGTAGGGGACATTCAGTTATTTATCAATTTGTGCCAGAAACAAAATCAATGTTATTTTCAGAGGTAGTGATATATAACAGGAATGCTGTCAAGAACCCCATCATTCACTGTCTGTGGGATTTTGATCAAGTCTATCAGCCTTTTTGGGTGTTAGATCGGTCACATAGTTAGTGGCCAGGAAAGAAAGAACATCAATGACTCCTGTCTCACGCTTCAAGATGATTTGCTATGTTACTTAGGAAAAGAGCAATGTGGACTAAGTGGATAGAGAAGGAGGTGTTGCTGTTGTTAGCTGCCATTGAGTTGTCCCCAACTCATGGCAACCTCATGTACAATGGAACAAAATGCTGCAACCTCATGGTTGGGGATTGGACTGTTTTGATCCTTAGGGTTTTCATTGGCTGATTTTCAGGAGTAGAGGCCAGTCCTTTTTTCCTAGTGTATCTTAGTCTAGAAGCTCTGCTGAAACCTGTTCAACATCATAGCAACATGCAAGTCTCCACGGACAGATGAAGGGTGGCTGCTCATGAGGTATTTTGGCTGGCAATTGAACTAATGCAACATTAAAATAGTAGTATTACCCTTTCTTATGATAATTCCACCATTTCAGTCCATTTTTCTAAAAGTGACATCCTCTTTACCAGGCTGTATTGCTAAATCCCAAAGCAGTATCTTTTGACCATCGTAAATAACTTTGTTCTGCATCTCATCTCATTTTGTTGTCTAGCTGTCTTCCACTGTTGTGTGTAGCTATCTTCCACTGCAGTCCTCCCTCCGCCAGCACACACTTCACGTTCTAGAATTTTTTAACAGCAGGTTTTGAACATGCAGAGCAGTATAGAAAACAACAGTGAATGCCTGTTCACCAACAAGTTCAATCAAATCTTGACATTTTCCTAAACATACCTCAGTTATTTGGAAGGAATAAAACACTGTAGAAATAATTAATCATCCGTGTACCCCTTTCTCTCCCTTTTAATTCACCTCCAGCCTCCTCCAAGAAAAGAACTGTCTTAAATTTGTTGTTTCTCATTCCCATGCATGCTTTTCTACTGTTCTTAAATGAATATTTCAATAAATAAAATATAGCATTTAATCTAAGCAGTGTTTTATAAAGTATTATTCTGTAACTACTTTTGTTGCTTAATATAATGATTTTGAAAAACATGACTCACATTTATTTATCTTAACTCTTGTATCATGTTCTACTGAATAGCCATACAATTTGTTGATTAATCGTGTTAATGGATATTTAGTCTGTTTCCAGTTTTGAGTTTATGATACATAATGTTTCAAAGAACATTTCTGAATCTGTCTCCTTGTGCAAATGGGCTTAGGTTTCACCTATATCCCCAATGCACTGTTTGTTGTTATAACAGCTCCTCCAAAATTAAGCTTTGTTGCCTCTTACTACCAGGGGGCTGAAAGGCAAATTTCCTTGTTTCCATTTCATTTCTGTGC
>NW_004444071.1:2083773-2106930 GCF_000243295.1 Trichechus manatus latirostris | reverse complement strand
AACATGTACTGTTCCCACACTTCATCAAGTCAATTTGTTTAAATCCATGACAATCTGCTGTAGATTCTTCCTCAACTGAGTTGTCAGTTCAGCCCCCTGTGGGGTGACGTTGTGGCATCTGGGCTCCCAATGTTGAGCCTTCCGAAGTGGCTAAATGTTCTGCTGCTAACCAAAAGGTTGGCAGTTTGAATCCACTAGCCCCTCCTTGGAAATCCTATGAGCAGTTCTACGATGCCCTATAGGGTCGCTATGAGTCGGAATCGACTCAATAGTGGTGAGTTTGGTTTTAGAGTTTTGAGTTCTGATATGAGTGGGGAAGAGTGATTGAATTTTACCTGCCTATCCAAACAAGAAAGCAGCTCCTAAAATTAATCATTTGTGGCTTGTGAGGCTTTAGTCTTCCCACCCCTACTCCCCCGCCCCCAGTTTTCACATTTTACCACTTGATAAATTTGATTATGGGCTTTTGCTGATGGTAGCTGATTGGGATACATAGACTTTAATCAGCCAGTTAGTGTTTATTAGAAATGTACTGTGGGTTTAACATTAGAATAGGAAATAAGAGCCACAGTTACATGGTTCGTGTCTTGCAAGAGAATATATGTTTAGTTGGACAGTAGTTCATGGAAAATTTGGGAAATACGTGCCTGCAATTCACACCAGTGGATGATCTCTAGAGGAAACATGCCCAAGTCCCATTCCTGATGTGTGCTGGGCTGGATGGTGCTACAGTATTTGGGGTGTCAACAGTCATCCCTGATCAACCTGTGGAAGCTCCCCTGATTATTGCCATAGATCACATCAACTGACTCACTTGTCACAAATAAATAGGAGTGCCACAAATAGCTTAGATGCATGGAGATCTTGAGCCCCTTATAAGATCTAAGGTATAAGATCTTTGGTAACTAGATGGCTGACTAAGATCTGGGCAAATAGAGCTTCCCAAGCCCCTACAACATCTCCAGCCTCCAGCTGACTTTCTAGTTTACCCCAGCATGCTTTACAAATATCACCATTTTATACATGGGGAGTGATGTGGAAATGTGTGGAAAGCTTTCTCGAGGTAAGTGTTCTTGGGCCTAGCTGCACTTTAGAATCACCTGGGGAGTTTAAAAACAAACAAACAAACAAAAATCCACTTTTGGGCTCCAAAAAGAACAACTAAATGAAAATTTCTGGGCAAAGGCCTGGGCACTGACATTTTAAAAATGCTCCCCAGGTGATTTGGATGTGTATCTAGAACTGGCTACCTCTGCTCTGGACTGAAACTCAGACTAGAGGAAATGGATATTGAAGGTAGATAGTGGGCACGAGGAATACGTAGATGGGGGTGGTTAGGGTTGAGTGATCTGATTGTGGTTAAAGATGAAGGGCCAGACTGGGAACCCAGGGGTGCCCAGGAAGATACTCCCTTTGAATATCTTCTTGGTCTTTTACCTCTAGAGTCAAGGAATCATCACCTTAAATGCCTAGTTTCACATTTTTTACTTCCTGCATTGCAATTCCTTTTAACTGTTGAAGATAGGGCTTGTATAGAAAAGTGTTGTCTGCCCCAGACAATACCTCTCCTGCTCTCAGAGAAGAAAAAGCATCATGCTAGAGAGCCTGGGTCTAGAAATTTCTGGTAGTGATCACATATTCTGGTAGTGATCACAAGTGCACATGTTTATGGGAGTCACTTCCAAGTGGACAACTAGTAGGAATATGAGACAGAAGTTTTGCTTTCCCTGTATGTACAAAAGAAAGATAATACTTGAAAGTTAGAGTACACTTGAATTACACAGGAAATAAAATATGGTAATTCATTATATGTGTGTATGTAGAGTAGTGACATCTTCCATCTTACTCATCATCACAAGTATCTGTGATCTAGGGAAGTGGGCCAATTCACCCAAACCAATCCAATGAATGACGAATTAACTGAATGGCCAATTCTTCAAACAGCCAGTTTGCCAATTTTTCCAATTATATCAATTTACCAGAAACTTTGAGTATTCAAAAATGGGCACAAATAATCACATTATATTGACATTTAAAAATGTATTGCTGGCAACACACAGTTAGGCTTATGTGTTAATTTAAGGAATGGCACAGAATATTAAACATACTTAAAATTAATATATATATATTTATGCATAATAACATTTAAACACACTTGAAAGAAATGAGAACTGGTCAAAATAAATAAGTCACAAAAATTTTCTGAAATTTTGGTTTCTAACAAGTGGAATATGTTGACTAGGTAGTGGTTTACGAGAGATTTAACACAAATTCCCCAAACCTTTCAAAGTAATAGGAGTGAGAATACTTGGAAGGTATCTCTACCACTTAGGATAATGGAGACACAGTAAACATAAATGACAAAGAGCAATAAAGGAACAAAAATCACTAATTTGGTTAAATCTTAAAAATCCTAAAGTCTTAAACATACTGAAAGACGGGTAAAGTTTGAACCAGGTAGAGACAGGAGCAACCACGTTACGTGTTAAATTCTGGCTACTGATTGCTGGAAATCACATACTAGTGTTGATATAGTACTTGAAAAATTGGTAAAATAATGTTAAAATTTTTGAAAAGCAGACATGATATTAAAGAGAATTGGAAAGACATCAGCATAACCTGAAAATTTTCCATGGGAAATTCTGAAATAAAAACTAGTCAACTAAATCTTTGCAGAAATCCTGAAGAGATCAGAAGCCATTGCATCCTGCATAAATTGCTATAAGCTTTATAAATAGTTGCTTTAAAAAAGTAATTATTTTGATAAATAGATACATTTAGTAAATACAGCAATTGGCCATTCAACATATTGACGTTTGGTGAATTGACTGGAACAGTAAGGCACATAGAGATAGTAGTATTATCCCCATTTTCTAGGGAAACTAATACTAAGTGAGTTTTATAAGAAAAGGAAGATAGTTCATGTCTGTTTTGTGTATACAAAGGTATGGTTGCATATTCCTTAGAGACCTGAAGTCTAGCATAGATGATTCAAACCTATGTCTGACATTTGAGAATTAAACCTATGTCTGACATTTGAGAATTACAACTGAAATAGCTCATAAAAACCAAAACCAAACCTGTTGCTGTTGAGTCGATTCTCACTCATAGTGACCCAGAGGGACAGAGTAGAACTGCCCCATAGGGCTTCCAAGGCTGTAATCTTTATGGAAGCCCACTGCCACACCTTTCTCCCACAGAGTGGCTGTTGAGTTTGAACCACTGGCCTTTGTGTTAGCAGCTGAGTGCTTAACCACTGCGCCTGAAATAGTTCATAAGACATATTAATTAAAGGATATCCGATAATAAATATAAAATGGAATATAGTTAATTGCCAGAAAATCTCCTACCAAGCTTGTCAGAAACACAGATAGTGTCACTTGAGCTCTTATGGAGAAGAAATAAATCCATAGCTACAGAGCTACAAGTGCCAGTATATTTGAGAAAATTGTCACTTCCAGATCGAGGATGGTATTTGGCACATGGTGTGACATATGTCATCTTCACTGCAAGCAGTTTCTTATGCATATGGTCTCTCCAGCTAGAGAACCCCATCCACAGCTGGTTTTATCAATAGTGAAGACACCCAGACTGAAAATAATCTGGCATTAAACAGGATCAACTTATTGTTCACCAAGAAGGCAGTATATTTTATAGATACACTGTTTTCCATAAGTAATTATTGTGGAAAATACTGTACACTAATAGTATAGAATAGTTCCATGTCTACATGTTAAACATCAATTGTATTGTAAAAAGAGTTCACAAGTATTCACTAAATATGAGTGATTTGCTGTGTATGGGTCCCATATGCATTCCATATGAGTCCCATGTCTGGCTAACCTTAAAATAAAGAGCAACTTGTTTTTTTTTTTTTCAGTTTGAAAACGGTTTATAGTTTTGATTTTTTTTTTTTCCTGATGTATAGCATTAGAAGTTTTATGTGACCTAAAGATGCAGCTTTCAAGAGGGAGACAAATCCCTTGATTATGTCTGACTGTTTCAATAAAGCGAAACTGTGTAAGTAACTAATATGCAAATGCAATATGTTAAGTTAAGCCAAGTTCATTCCCTTTTAATAAGTTTTTAAATGAAAAGAACGTGGTGCATCATTTGTGAATTCTATTTTGATTGTTTGCTTTCTTTAAAAAATGCAGGAAGGTAATTTTAGAAACTAAAATAGACCATGATTTAAATGCTCTTTTTCATATTGAAGAAATGATTTTCAAAAGGTACATTTTACTCAGTGTGGCCAGTAAATTTCTATAGGCGTTAAGAGGACTCACAGCTGAACTCCAACAGCTATTTTTAAATATTGGACAGGACCAAGGAGTTATTTTGAATATCAATAAAGAGAATTCAGAAATGACCAAGAGCTCGGAAAATGAAAACTAACATTTTAGTTGAAGAAATGCTTCCTTGCATTGCTAAAGAAATAGTTGTCATAGAACTTGAAAGAATGACTTAGAACTTTTTCAATACTCTCTAAACTTAGAGCCAGAGAATCTAGTCTTCAGTAAATTCGAGTGGAATTCTAGTGTCGTGCTTCCTATGGTGGTGCCATATTTGGCGCAGATTCTCCACAAGCATTTAACTACATCTCTCTTCCAGATTGTTTTTGGCATAGTTACAATGACTGCCATAAAAGCTCGTCTCACATAGTCTGGCTTTCCTCCTTATGGGTGTGTGGTAGAATATCTACTCCCTTTAAAATTAGACATGACCATGCTTTGGCCAATGAAATGTGGTTGGAGATAAAGTATCACTTCTGGATGGAAGCTTTAAAAGACAGTGTGCCATTTGCTATGTTCTTGTTTCTTCTGCCGCAGTGATGGCTATCACTCTATAGTGTAGAGTCTCTGTCAGCTTGGGTCATAGACAGAAGGCACTTAGAACTCCCAGCTGACCCATGGTTGGCATGTAGTGGGTATGAGAAATAAACTTTTGTTGTTACAAGTCATTAGGATTTGGGACATTGTTTATTGCTGTTGTCGTTAGGTGCTGTCCAGTCAGTTCCAACTCATACCAAGGGTCCTGCACCATCCTCACAATCGTTGTTATGCTTGAGCCCATTGTTGCAGCCACTGTGTCAATCCATCTCGTTGAGTATCTTCTTCTTTTTCGCTGACCATCTGCTTTACCAAGCATGATAATTTGGGAGATTGTTTATTATTGCAGCATAGTGCTGCGTATCCTTATTTAATTTAATAATAATGCAAGTAATAGCAAATCACCCAGAAGCAAACTGCTACTTAGGAAAGAAAAGCAACTCAAAGAAATATATCACAAACTGTTTGCAAAGGAGATAATACTTTTTATAGAACACATGAAGAAATACATACACTGAGAAAATCAATCAGTTAAACTGTGCTTTATAATATTTTATTATGTGGTATATGTGTGGTACAGAATTTGTCTCCTTTCCTGCATCTTTTTATTTTATTGGCTAGGAGTCAACAAACTTTTTTTTTATGTATGACTAGATAGTAAATATTTTAAGATTTGTGGGCCATATGGTTTCTGTCACATCTTCTCAACTCTGCCATTGTAACCTGAAATAGCCCTAGAAAATACATAAATGAATGGACATGGCTGTGTTCCAATCAAACTTTATTTATAAAACCAGGGAGGGGGCTTGATTTGGTCTGTGGGTCATAGCCTGCCAACCCCTATTATTAGGTTAACATTTTTAGAGGCCCTGTTGTTATTATTGCACGCCATCAACTCATAGCGATCCTATAAGACAGAATAGAACTGCCCCATAGGGTTTCCTAGGCTGTAATCTTTAGGGGAGCAGATCAGTGGATCCTTTCTGCCATGGAGCAACTGGTGGTTTGAACCACTGACCTTTCAGTTAGCAGCCCAGCGCTTAACCACTGAACCACCAGAGCTCCTTTTCGTAGGTCCTACTACATTTCATATTGGTATCTCTTATATTTGCCTACATGACCCAACCAAGTATATTGTCTTAAACTTGAATTTGTGAATTCCATTTTTTTAAACCATGCTTCAACTGGTTTTGTGGTAAAAAACAAACAGAAAAAACACCAAACCTGTTGCCGTTGAGTTGATTCCAACTCATAGGAACCATATAGGACAGAGTCGACCTGTCCCATAGGGTTTCCAAGGAGCGGCTGGTGGATTCAAACTGCCAACTTTTTGGTTAATAGCTGTAGCTCTTAACCACTGAGCCACGAGGGCTCTGGTTTTATGTATGGGTGGCAAAGTCGGCATCAAGCTTGGAGAAATTTTTACTACACAGTTGTCGCTGTTGGGTGTCATCAAGTTGATTCATAGCAACCCCATATGACAGAGTAGAACTTCCGCATAGGGTTTTCTAGGCTGTAATCCTTATGGAAGCAGGTAGCCAGGTTTTTCTCCTGAGGAGCCACTAAATGGGTTTAAACTACCAACCTTTTGGTTAGTAGCTGAGTGCTTACCCATTGCTCCAACATGGCTCCTTATTATACAGTGAGAAGAATGCATATTAATTTCTGATTTACTAAATCATATAAGTTTTAACTAACTTAAATATTTTATGTTAACAGATAAAGTCACTGATGTGCCTTGCGACAAGAGGTTTGTTTAAAGTCATAGTGTCAATTTGCAGAAGAGCTAGACCTGCATCTGGGTCCTTTGGAACTCACCTAGTCCCATTTTATTTCCAATATGATACACTGACTTCCAAATGAACAGAGTAAATTCAGAAGGATTAGGCCAAGAATTTTAATTAGGTTTCCTAGACTTTATTTAAAGACTGTGGAAACTGATTTTAGTTAATATCGAATAGAACATGTGTTAAATGAATATATGAGAATATACACAAAGTGTATTAAGGTTCAGTTTAAGCTTTTTTTCAAGGTAGGAGGGAAAGGAAGATGTACAGTCCTGCTATTAACCTAATTTATGATGTTTACTTATTCCTACCTATCTAATGTCCCTTTTGTTCTCTTTATAATTCTTAGTTTCTACCACCTCTTTCCCCCCAAGAGCTGCAAACATTAGCTGATTTATACTCAGTCTTCTTAGCTTCTGTGATCAGTGGAGGTAATCTTTCACAGTGCGTTGATATCTAAATCAACATAATATATCTAAATCACGTTTGCTAATCTGCTGGCATTTGCTTAGTGTTTCCTGAGTTTACATCTCCACCACAACAGTGTGTTTGGGAAAAGAAGTTACTCAGGACATAAAGATACAAGAATTCAATTCTATAAAAGAGAATAGGCTTCACTTTCACAGTTCAGAACATTTCATCAAAGTCTTTTAAAAGTTTTCTTTTCTTTTTTTGTTTTGTTTTGGCTATACTTAAGGGGATTTTTCATGTACAAACTACTAACTTAGACCACCATTTTCCCTTATATTTCACACTCTCTTTATTTCTCTCTACCCAAACAATATATGAGAAGAAGAAACAGAACACTTGACGCTAAAAAACAGAGTATATTTTGGAAATCTCTGCAATCCAGCTGCACATTATCTTGTAATTTAAAGTGTCATTTGATTTATATTTTGGAAGAACTAAATAGTTAATTATAGCCAGATCTTGACTACTTGTACACTGTATGGATTCTCTGCACATATCATTGACCAAAGTCTGAATTTCGTTACTCTGGTAGGCTGAATAATCACCCGCTCCTCCCTCCCTGCCGAAAGATGTCCATGTCTAATCACTGCGCCACCAGGGCACCTCTTAGTCCCTAGAAGCTGTGAATATGCTACGTTATATGGCAACAGGGACTTTGCAGATGTGATTAAGTTCAGGGGAGATGGGGGAGATTATCTTGGCCATCTTGGTGGCCCAATGTGATCACAAAGATCCTTAAAGGAGGGTGACTGTCGAGTTAGAGTCAAAGAGAAAAAGGCAGATGTGATGGTGGAACCAGAGGTTGGAGTGATGCTCTTTGAAGGCAGAGGAGGGGGCATGAGCCAAGGAACGCAGGCAGCCTCTAGAAGCTAGAAAAGATAAGGGAACAGATTCTTCCCCGAAGCCTTCAGAAAGAACGCAGCCCTGCCAGCATCTTGATTTTAGATTTCTGCCCTTCAAAACTGTATGCGAATAAATTTGTGGTAATTTGTTACAGTGACAATAGGAAACTAATACAGGTATCATCCTGGATTATCAAGGAATGTAAGCATGCTTGAATTTCAGAATGAACACCCACAAGAGAAATAACCAGCTTCTGTTTCTCAAATACTGAAACACATGTTATAGTAAAATAGAAATTTCTTTTGAATTATTTGTCATTTTGTCTTTGTTTTCCTTTTGGAATATTTTTGAGCAATTTTACTGATTTTAGACTAGTCTTCCATTTGCTACGATTGCTCTGCGGTTTGTTCTGATAATTTTATTTTCTTGCTTTCGATGAAATGCAAGGAACCCTGTGGGGAAATGAGAAGCTGGTCTACATTAGCTGGTGCTTTCACAGCTTGGAGAAGGAGTGGGCGAGTGGGCTCGCTTCCAATTAGGCACAAGTTGTCCCCATTTTTTCCAGGGCCATTTCACCTGCACGGCCTGAGGTGGGACCAGGGGCCAAAACACTTAACAAGAGAAACAAAAATCTCCTACTATAAATTAATTGGAAGAGAGAATAGAAAAAAAAGGAAGCTTCTCCACCTCTTTCCTTTACTCGAACGGCTTGTGAACTCTCCTCATTAAAGGGAGAACTTGACTCCATTTTATAATCAAGCAGTTTTTGGACTTGGCCAGGGCCAAAATGCAAGGACTTCAAAAAACACATTAGGCATAGAACTTTCTAGTTCTTTTGATAGTAAACCTGGAAAAGTGTTCTGTTACTTGTGGAGGAGCCCATAGACCCCACACACTGTTGCCATGAATAGTCAGTGCTCTTTGAAATCAGCGCGCAATTCCTGTTGTTTTATCGTACCCATTACTTGGAGCTGGTCTCAGTTTTTACTAAGCCCAGAAGGAATACCTTTCCTAAAACACTGACAGCTACTAAGTTTAAAATGTAGATTCCAATACCAATTGCTGTCGAGTTGATTCCAATTCATGGTGACCCATGTGTATCAGAGTAGAACTGCGCTCCATAGGGTTTTGAATGCCTGGTTTTTCAGACATAGATCGACAGGCCTTTCTTACGAGGTGCCTCTGAGTGAACTCAAATCTCCAATCTTTCGGTTAGCAGCCAAGCACATTAATCATTTGTACCACCGTGGTTTTCCTAGATTCCAATAAAGGCTGTTTTTGTAGGCACTCTTTTTTCCTGCTGTCCACTGGGGGTTGATTTGTTCCTACCCGATTTTAGAAAATTATTTGCTTTCAGTAGTAGTTATATAATTTATTTCCCAAGGGGAAAATAATTCATCTTTACATTGGAATTGAATTTTAAAACTTTACTTGTGATTATTTATAAATTAGTGTATTCTCAGGAAAGAGATTAAGAAGTTGAGTGCTCAGTACAAGCGACTGGGCTGTTAGAAATGTACAAAAAAGATGTGATGCTAATTATTTCCCTCAAGCAAGTTCAAACCTTCCTGGGGAGGCAAAATATAAAGCCTACTTCATAAAACACAGGTGCCTGTGATCTTGTGCCGCAGTGAGTGATGGGAAGTCAAAGCAGTGAGAGGAGTGAGTGGGCTGAGAGAAGAATGTGGGCTGGACAAAGGTTGAAACAAATCTTGCCAGATAACATGGATTTGGGTTAGATTCGGAAGTATAGGGAGGATTGAGGAACGTGAAGAGGAGGACTGAGAGAGGAGAAGAGTCCAAGACTCCAGGAGAAGCCAATAGCAATTATGAACACATTGTTTTCCAAAGACTGGGAGGAGTTCTGATTTGTACTACTAAAAATGTGTATTTCTAATCAATTTGGGGGCAGGGCACTACAGTCTTTTTCTTTTCCTGAGGATACTAAAGAGAAACACACTCTTCCTGCCCAGGTAGGCACAGCTTTCTCTCTGTTGGGCCAGCGTCAGCAGGGGAAGTGCTGTTCTGGCTGCAGTGGCGGACTTTCCTCCAACACGACAGACTTATTTTAGAAGGCGTAGCATCCTGTCACTTTTCACTTAGCATTTGCTTCAAATAGATGAAAAAAATACATTCTAGCAATTGGAAGTTTTGCAGTATCAACAAAACCTGTGTTGGAGCTAGTCCTTAACTGTATAGTTTCCCTGTGGAGGCCTGTTGGTATCTCAGTCTCCATCCCTCATCATAAACTATGCTGCCAGTAAGGCATAATTTTGACATTCTAAAAACTTGCCTCTTGTCTTTCTTTGATTTATTCATAAATAGTTTTGAGCTAGGTGTTATGAGAAATAAAATATTCTACCAGCTATGGCCCCTATCCTGAGATTTTGAATATTAATTTTTGGCCTCACAAGTTGATAATAAGACAAACTCTGAGAAACCCCCACTTGAAAGTGAAAACAAAGTGGGTGACGTCAAATCTGTTTGGAGGCAGAGCATACTAATTATCCTGTAGGAATCAAAAACCTTTTAAAAGAAAAACCTAATTTTGGTAATAAACTTCTTTCCAAGGATGAAAACGTGCCACATGGCAGAGTGTTGTTATTATAACTGAGAAGAATTCACAGGCTGTGCGTGAGCCCAGCACCATGCACCTTCTGTGCTTGTTTGTAATATACATGCTCACAAAATGCTTCCAAACCTACATTCTTCCAACTCTTAGTATTGGCTTGGCCTCCGACTTCCAGGATCAAATACTATGTTCAATGGCTCCCTATAAAAAAAAATCCAGGCTCTTGAAGCCAACATTCAAAGCCCTTCACATTCAAATCAAGTTTCCAAAAGACTTTTCAAAAGTCCCCCTTTCTGTACCATTCTTAGAGCCAAATCTATTACTCCTTGTTTCCTGTACACAACACCTATACAGCAATGACTCCAAATTTATCTATTCTTTGTTGATCCAATGGACTCCATTTCCATAGTTTCAACAACTTACTGGGATGAAGTCACCTAAATTCAGTAAGTCCAAAGCCAAACATTAATTTTCTCCCTAAATTGTTTGAATTTCCTACTTCAGCTAATTATGTTACCATTCACCTTGATGCTCTAATTATGAACCTTAAAATCATTCATGATCCCTTCTCCTTCACTGCTATTCTTCATCCTTCCCAGTCTCTCTCCATTCACACAAGAATTCTTCTAATTTCTTACCCGATTAGCACCAAAATACCTCACTTTTCTGCTGTATCCAACATATCCTTTACATGACCTCAAATAAAACATTGTCCTAAAATACAAATCTGTTCATTATACCGTCCTTTCAAGATCCTTTACCCAAAGAAAAATAGCCAAACTTCTTGGCATGTATAAGGTGCTCCCTCATAATCTGCCTCCAATCTACTTTATTTTATTAATTTTCCACCCAACATTATAATATACAGTATTCGTTTGTTGTTGTTACTAGTTGCCATTGAGTCAGCTCTGACTCCTGGCGACCTCACGTGTAACAGAATGAGAAGTTGCCCAGTCCTGCGCCATCCTCATGGTTGTTGGTGTGCGTGAGTCCATTACTGTGGCTAGTGTGTCAGTCTATCTACTTGGGAGTCTCTCTCATTTTCATTTGCCCTCTACTTTACCAAACATGATGTCCTTGTCTAGTGATTGATCTTTCCTGATGGCATATCCAAAATAATTGAGTCGAAGTCTTGCCATCCTCGCTTTTAAGGAACGTTCTGGTCGTGTTTCTTTTAAGACTGATTTGTTCATTTTTTTTGGAAGTCCAAGTTATATTCAATACTCTTTGCCAACACCACAGTTCGAGTGCATCAATTCTTCTGCTGTCTTCCTTTTTCATTATCCAACTTCTGCATGCATAACAAAGCAATTCATTTCTAGATACATAGAACTTGTTAATCTTTCCCTGAATGCATTTTTCTCTGTTAAGCCCTTTTGTTTTTCCTCATTTTTACCTTGAAATTCCTTTCCACCTATATCTACATGTTAAAATCCTATCTATCCTTTAAGATAGTTCAAATGTCACCACATCGATAATCACATCATTCCTAATCTTAACATTTCAACTCTTATTACCCTTGATCTTTTTCTCTCTTCTGGCACATATCAAATTCTACTTTGTAGCATGGTTTAATAGAAAAAAGTTTGGAATTGTTATCACATGTTTAGGTTCAAGTCTGAGCTTTGCCTTATCTGTGATCTTGGGCAGGATATTTAATTTCTTCTTAATCAGTGTCTTAGTTATCTAGTGCTGCTATAACAGAAATACTACTCGTGGATGGCTTTAACAAAGAGAAATTTATTTTCTGACAGTCTAGGAGGCTAGAAGTCCAAATTCAGGGCACCAGCTCCAGGGGAAGGCTTTCTCTCTCTGTCGACTCTGGGGGAAGGTCCTCGTTATCAATCCTCCCCTGGATTCCAAATGACACGCTATTTTCCTGGCTCTTGTTTCTTGGTGGCATGAGGTCCCCATGTCTCCCTACTCACTTCTTTTATACCTCAAAAGAGTTTGGCTTAAAACACAACTTAATCTTGTAGATTGAGTCCTGCCTCATTGATATAACTGCTGATAATCCCATCTCATCACATCATAGAGGTAGGGTTTACAACACATAGGAAAATCACATCAGATGACAGAATGGTGGACAATTCACACAATATTGGGAATCATGGCCCAGCCAAGTTGAAAGATAATTTTGGGGGACACAATTCAATCCATGACAATCAGTAAGAAATGGATATTATTCCTTACTTTTAAGGGGTAACGTATGTAGATATCCCTGTTAAACTATGAAGTGCTGCAAATGTGACCTGTTACATTTGTTTGTATTGAACTGTATTTGAGGAACCAGAAGATGGTTATGACACTAAGCCTATGCCTGAATGTTCATTGGAAAACATGGAATCAGAACTGTTGAAATTGTAACTTTTGGTTGAACTTGTCCGGAGAGGATTTATGCACAGTAAGTGCAATTGGCAGAGAGCAGTCCATAGAATCTTAGAATTGACAGTATCTATTGCTAAGTTCACAGAGCTCAAGTTGCCATCATTGTGTCAGTAAAAACGCATGATTTTTGGAGATGGGCAAATCAATGTGACACAGAGTAAGTTATCTTCTCTCCACGAGCCTCAGTTCCTCACTTATAAAAGTAATTCACTGGTAAAGATTTGCATGAGCCTGCTATGAAGAGCATCAATGCTGTGAAGTACCAATCACACGAGATGGCAAAATTATAGGAAAATTCAAAAGAAAAGGACTTTGATACTTACAAGAAATGGAGGAGAAATTCAGACCCCTTGGTATCCTAAAGAAGTGTTTTCAGCTTTTAGTCCAATTACAGAACTGGGGTTTTTCATGTCTGAGCAATTTCATGTAGCATTCTATTTAAAATTCAGAAGAACCTGAAGTTGGACTCTGGAATGATATAGGGCTGATAAAGAGTGAGTACTCCCAATTAAAAAAAGCCCTGAGTCTGTGAGTAGTAGTTTTCAGGGAGAGATAGAAGACTCAAGATGTGGACTCTTTGGGCGATTTTCTTCCTTTCTCTCCACCTCTAGCTTCTCTCCCTTGGCTTATAGACCAAGGATGGCCATATCCTCATGGGCATTGCATGTGGTGTTGTGTGTTCCATCTTTGTTGAATGAGGCTGCTTACTACTTCTCTAAAGTCTTATCTTGCCATCTTTTTGATATCTGAGATAACTTCCAGGGTACATGGTGTACTTTAAAAGTATTTTTTCAAAGCATCTCTTCTAGTGCTTATATAATAAAAAACTAATTTATATAATAATCAAACATGACTCCATGGTGGAGGGGACTCAGGGGTGTGTATATGTAGGGAAGGAGAGTGGAAAGAGAAGGCTGGGAAGACTTTGAATTACTGCTGATTCTTGACCTTAGACCTATTGGTAAATTAAGAATAAAAAGGTTGTTGTAAGCATTAAATAAGTTTATATATACATATATATAGTCTATACATGACCAGGCCCAGGCCCACTGCTGTCTAGTCGATACCCACTCATAGGGACACTATAGGACAGAGTAGAACTGCCCCATAGGGTTTCCAAAGAGTGGCTCGTGGATTCGAACTGCTGACCTTTTGATTAGCAGCTGAGCTTTTAACCACTGTACCACCAGGGCCCCGATTCTATATATAACAGGTACTAAATAACTCTTTCCTTTCTTCCTTTCTTTCTTTCTTTTTTTCTTCCTCCCTCCCTTTTTTCTTTCCCATCCAAAATATTTTCCCCTGGAACTTAAAATATCTCTGACAAAAATACTATATAACGTGTCAAACAGGTTTAACTCACCTCCCAAGACAGTGATTAGAAGTGGCTGTGTTAAGGGCGGTGTGCCTCTGTCTGACCTCATTGGGAAAGAGGGCTGTAGTCCATCAATACAGTTTGCCACGGATGTGCCATGGGGCAGTGGCAGCAGGCAGGCAATATGTTTTTCATCCTTGACGTATGTAGGTGACATGTGGCTGTTCAGTTTGAACAAACGTCCCTGGAATGGTTCAGGGGCAGCACTCAGCTGAAAACAAAGACAAAAGCTTAAGGACTAATTTCAAGCCCAAAATACTTGCCTACTTTTGAAGTCAGGGTTTTGACTATGCGTATGAATTTACATTTGTTGTTGTTATTTAGAGTAATGATTCTGATAAGAAAACTACTAAAGTGTTAAACCCACATTAGGTTGTAGCTAACCACAGCTGGATGAACTCTGTTTTTCTAAATCTAAATAGCCCCACTTTCTCTGCTTCTTCAGTTCCTTGGTCTGAAAAATGAATTGATAATGCTTTTGAAACTCAATTACAACATAATAAATAAAACGGCCTATCACTAAACACCATGGTAGCATTGGCTTTTAGAAGCATTAAATGCATTTTTTAGAAATGGATTTTCATATTTGGGGCCACTTCTGTAGGGATATTTGCAATGAATCTCAATCTTTCCTTTCCATCTGGATAAAAGCTTCTACCCTTTCTGCACTCTTCTTCCTAGAGCTGTTCCAAAGGCTAATAAATAAATAGGGGCTCTTTTCAGTAGTCCACTCCACAGGAGTCCTGCAAGAATTTATGGATTCTCTGCAGTCAAAAACAGCTTTCTAGTCTTTGAGTAACTCAGGAAAAAGCTCTTTTTTTGATGGAGAAGAGTATTTACGTTTCCAAGACAGTTATCTAATCCTCTTCTACATTTGTCGTAAAAACTAGGCTGTGGTTGTTGTCTGAGACTGAAAGTGCTGGGATATTGTAGTTACCACCAGGTGAGACTCCATCTCATCTCATTCCTGCAGAACCCCGGGGGGATCTTTTGCTCTATTGCTCAAATCCCCTCTCAGTTCCCCTCCATTTGTTAAACTGAGGCCCAGCAATTACAATTAAGCCTAGCAATGCATGCTGCTCTAATGCTAATCATTAAACTGCCTTGTCCAGATGGTCCTTGCTCTCCCTGACAGATATTCAGTCTAAATTGTTCACCTCCAGTGTTTCTTGAAGACTGCCCAATATGTTTACTGTGCTCCATTTGCAGGAGGGTGACATTAAGCAGGTCTGATGCTAACATTCTGGCACTAGCCCTGATGGGATAGTGGCAGATCTGGGGAGGTATGTGGAGGAGGCAGCAAATGAGTAAGTTATACCCTAAAGCACCAGCCGTTCGAGGGCAGCCAGCTATTTTAGTAATCTGTCAAAGACAGGTAGAAATTCAAGCTCAGTGCTCACTTCATGCTGGCCTGGAGAAGATTAGCAGTACAGCAACTGACACCTCAAACTACTTTCCTTTAAGTCGTGGAAACAGCGAGCAACAACAACAACAAAAGCCTGCCAGCCTCACACCTACCTTAAGGTCATTCTCATAAATGCCAATCATGCTGAGATCAGCGGAGTTTCTGGAGATATGCAGCAGAAGAGACTTACAACTCACTCTAGTGCTTAAAAGTTGCCTTCTCCTTTTAAAGTTTTGGGCTAATGTCCACTTGCTCTCACAGCTCTGAGCTTCACCCTTCGCCTAGCCTACCTAGCAACTCAGTTAATGCCAGTCTTTATTTTCTAGCTCTGGGGCCCATAAATGCTAAAGCCAGAAGTATTTTTCTTCCTTTTCCTTTTATTTATTTATTTTTCCTTTGAAATAATAGGCCAAGATCACTCAAAGGTGCAGAATGAATAATTAAAAATGCACAGTCATGTTTTAAGTGGTACCATCAAATCTCTTTAAAAGATTGACTGAGTATCAATTATATGCAAGGCACTTGGCTTCATGATATCATGAATTCATGGAAGCAAGGATGGTGAGATTTCACTCACGTACTTTGGACATGGTATCAGGAGGGACCAATCCCTGGAGAAGGACAGCATGCTTGGTCAAGTAGAGGGTCAGAGAACAAGAGGGAGACCCTCAACGAGATGAACTGACACAGTGGCTGCAACAATAGGCTCACACATAGCAATGATTGTGAGGATGGTGCAGGACTGGGCAATGTTTCATTCTGTTGTGTACATGGGGTCACTAGGAGTTGGAACCAACTCCACGGCACCTAGCAACAACATCACAATCAATTTCCTGCCATTATACACCTTACTTCAAAACCACCAGGTCTGTCAATCAAATAAATTTTTAGGTTATTCTTTTGAAACCCTATTTACCATGGCCGAAATTTCCAGGAAGCCATTAATTGTTTGATAGTTAATTTATAGCCATTAATGATGATTTACCATGGCTGAAGTTTCCAGGAAGCTATTAATTGTTTGATAGTTAATTTACAGCCATTAATGATGATGTGCAATTTAAATAATTCTGACTGCTTTGAAAAAAAATGGAGCATGCAAGAGAAGAAACAGGAAAATGTGTTAAAAATATAGTGCAGTTTTGTGGGTGAGAAGCACGCCAGTGAATGCATTGTAGGTTGGGGAAAGGATAACTGCATTATTGCGATCCCTATGACTTGTAACTTTCTAGATCTCTTGGGCTTAAAATACACATATTTATCTTTCCTTCAGAAACAAACAAAGCAAAATATTTTAGCCATTCTAGATCTATGAAATAACAATGTTTTGCACATTTTGATGGCTTACTATGTTTTAGGGCAATAAAAATGGGCCTGACATGTTGGGAACAAATTATAATTTGAGAGGAAGCAAATCTAGATACGAAAGCAGCAAGATAATTTTTTCTCTAAGTTTTTTAAAGTTCTATTCAACCTCACCCTTTGATAGCAGCGGCAATGGGAAAGAAAGAATGTTTGGTGCAAGTGCTTCAAGCCCCTGAAATGATCCTCCTTTCTCTGGACTTCAAAGTAGAAATATTGTTCCATCCCACTTTTCTACTTCAGACCACTTTGTCTGGTGGTCAGACTTTGAACTCCGGGTGAGAATAGAATTAGCCTTCGGGAACTTTGGGGGAGATTTATAAAATAAGCAATGAACATTTCTCTGCTGTCTAAAGACTTTTTGCTGCCACTCCAGATAACATCCCTGGTGTGATATAATAAGCATACTTAAAAAAAAAAAAAATCCCCGTTGGATCTCTACTGCCCCACTTTCTGGTTTTGAACTGCTACCCAGGAAACTATTATCTCTAAAACAGTTTCTGGGCTTATGTGAAGAAGGCAAACATAGGAAGACTCCCTTAGTCTTCTCTAAAGGTTGGATTAGAATTGAAGAATGCAAGAATAAAGAGACATTTTAGGACTTTTCACTCAATTTTACCTTTGTAGCTTGACTCTGAGTATTTTGATAGCATTCTTTTCTTTAATGTTAGGAAGTGTAAACTGATTTCTGGTGTTTCTCCTCTATTTAGCATCTTGAAATTTTAGGGTGACTGAGGTGCATTTATGTTTTCCAGTGCACCTTAATAACCAATTTACAAATTTTGATAGAATAGTTGTAACAAGCTCATTGCAATTGTTAAGTGCTTGGCTGCTAACCGAAAGATTGGTGGCTGGAACTCACCCAGCAACACCTCGGGAGAATGACCTGGCAATCCGCTCTGGTAAAGATTACAGCCTAGAACACCCTGTAGGACAATTCTACTCTGTCACATGGGGTGGCTATGAGTCGGAATCAACTCCAATGGCACTTAACAATGAGAAGAAGAAGGAGATACTTGTTATTGAGGGGAACTTCGTCCTCAACCTCTTAGAATTCTAGACTTCCTGGAATCACCATTTGAGTGTCTATGAGAGCATCAGGTTCAACAATTTCGAAGATAACCTTGGAGGCATCTTTACAAAACTTCCTCTTCTTCCGTTATTATCTTCTTGTTGGGTGTTGGCCACATCCATTAATTTCCAAACCAGAAACAAGTAGACTGGCCTTTGCTGCTCCCTCTTCTTACCCTCTATATCTAACAGACCCTCAAGTCCTGCTGATTCTATTTTCTTGGCATTTCTAATCTGTCTCTTTTCCTCCAAGCCCTCTACAAATTCCTTAGTTCAAACTTCTGTGGTTTGACTAGGCTACTGCAATAGGATTCTAATTTGTTATTGTTGTTGTTAGGTGCCGTGGGGTTGGTTCCCATTCATAGTGACTGTATGTACAACAGAACGAAACACTGTCTAGTCCTGCACCATCCTCACAATCGTTGTTATGCTTGAGCCCATTGCTGCAGCCACTGTGTCAGTCCATCTTGTTGAAGGTCTTCCTGTTTTTTGATGACCCTCTAATTTACCAAGCATGATGTCCTTCCCCAGGGACTGATCCCTCCTGATAACATGGCCAAACTATGTGAGATAAAGTCTTGCCATCCTCGCTTCTAAGGAGCATTCTGGCTGTACTTCTTCCAAGACAGATTTGTTTGTTCTTCTGGTAGTCCATGGTATATTCAATATTCTTCCCTAACACCATAATTCAATTGTATTAGTTCTTCTTTGGTCTTCCTTATTCATTGTCCTGCTTTCACATGCATACAAGGTGATTGAAAATATAATGGCTTGGGTCAGGTGTACCTTAGTCCTCAAAGTTACATCCTTGCTTTTTAATACTTTATAGGGTCTTTTGCAGCAGATTTGCCCAATGCAATATGGTGTTTGATTTCTTGACTGCTGCTTTCCATGGATGTTGATTGTGGATCCAAGTAAATGAAATCCTAGACAACTTCAATCTTTTCTCCATTTATCATGTTGTTGCTTATTGGTCCAATTGTGAAGATTTTTGTTTTCTTATGTTTGGTGTAATCCATACTGAAGGCTGGAATCTAATTTGACCATTAGGAAATCCCTACTCCATTTCATCCTTTACAGGGTACCCAAAATAATCCAGACATGCACATTTGATTATGTTATGCTGCACTTTGGTATTTATTAATGATTCTCTTATTACCTATAGTCTGTAGTCAGTAAGTCCGGTATGTGGAATAAAAATCCCTCTGAGATCTGGACCTTGACTTCTGATTAACCTCATTTCTCTCCACTCCTCTTTCATGTCTAATATTTCAACTATAACAAATTATGCATGGTTCCCTTAAAAAGTTAAGCTATTTTATTTATCCTGTTCTTTGCTCATGATGTTCCCTCTGCATGGGAAAAATATTTCAGGCGCTCTGCTAAGGGAAAATGTTATTATGCTCATTTTATATGTAAAGAAACTGAGGCTTAGTGAGGTTAAGTATCTTTCCCATCATCAAACAATATCATTAATATCACAGGAAGTAAAATTTTGCTGAAGATCATTCAAAAGTAGCTGCCGCAGTATATTAACAGGGAACTGTCAGAAATTCAAACTGGATTCAGAAGAGGATGTGGAACCAGGGATAATAGCATTGCTGATGTCAGATGGATCTTGGCTGAAAGCAGAGAATACCAGAAAGATGTTTAACTGTGTTTTATTGACTATACAAAGCATTCAACTGTGTGGATAAGAACAAATTATGGATAACATTGCTGAGAATGGGAATTCTGGAACACCTAATTGTGCCCATGAGGAACCTGTGCATGGATCAAGAGGCAGTCCTCGGAATAGAACAAGGGGATACTGCATGGTTTAAAGTCAGGAAAGGTGTGCGTTAAGGTTGTATCCTTTCACCATACCTATTGAATCTGTTTTCTGGGCAAATAACCCAAGAAGCTAGACTCCATGAAGAAGAATGGGGCATCAGGATTGGAGGAAGACTCATTAACCACCTGCATTATGCAGATGGCACAACCTTGCTTGCTGAAAGTGAAGAGGACTTGAAACACTTACTTACGAAGATCAAAGACCACAGCCTTCAGTATGGATTATACTTCAACATAAAGAAAACAAAAATCCTCCCAACCGGACTAGTAAGCAACATCATGCTAAACAGAGAAAAGATTGAAGTTGTCAAGGATTTCATTTTACTTAGATCCACAATCAACGCCCATGGAAGCAGCAGTCAAGAAATCAAAAGATGCATTGCATTGGGCAATTCTGCTGTAAAAGACCTCTTTAAAGTGTTGAAAAGTAACGATGTCACCTTGAAGACTAAAGTGTGCCTGATCCAAGCCATGGCATTTTCAATCGCCTTATATGCATGCGAAAGCTGGACAATGAATGAGAAGACTGAAGAAGAACTGACGCCTTTGAATTGTGGTGTTGGCGAAGAATATTGACTATACCAGGGACTACCAGAAGAACAAACAAATCTGTCTTGGAAGAAGTACAGCCAAAATGCCCCTTAGAAGCAAGGATGGTAAGACTAAGACTCACATACTTTGGCCATGTTATCAGAAGGGATCAGTCCCTGGAGAAGGACATCATGCTTGGTAAATTAGAGGGTCATCGAAAAAGAAGAAGACCTTCAATGAGATGGATTGACACAGTGGCTGCAACAATGGGCTCAAGTATAACAACGATTGTAAGGATGGCGCAGGACTGGGCAGTGTTTCGTTCTGTTGTACATAGGGTCGCTATGAGTCAGAACTGACTTCACGGCACCTAGCAACAACAACAATAACAACAACATTAGTGTCCTACTAATCATTTTTGTATCTCTGTTGTTATTAGAAGGAGTCCTGGTGGCACAATGGTTAAAGTGCTGAACTGCTGACCAAAAGGTCGGCAGTTGAAAACCACCAGCGGCTCCATGGGAGAAAAATGTGTCAGTCTGTTCCTTAGAGAATTATAGCCTCAGAAACCCTATGGAGTCGCTATGAGTTGGAATCAACTCGACGGTAGTGGGTTTGGTTTTGGATTCGTTGTTATTACTTAGTTACCATCGAGCGGTCTCTGACTATGGTGACTGTACACTTAACAGAATAAAACATTGCCCAGTCCTGTGCCATTTTCATGATCGTTGGTATGCTTGAGTCCATTGTTGTGGCTATTGTGTCAATCCATCTCACTGAGGGTTTCCCTTCTTTTCTCTGACCCTCTACTTCCCTAACCATGATGTCCTTTTCTAGTGATTGGTCTTTCCTGATGATGTGTCCAAAGTAAGTGAACTAAAGTCTCACCATCCTTGCTTCTAAGGAACGTTCTGGTTGTATTTCTTCTAAGGTTAATATGTTCATTCTTCTGGCACTTCACAGTGTATGAAATATTCTTTGCCAATACCACAGTTCGAATGCATTGTATCTAGTCACCATATACTTCTGATTCTGATTATAAATATCATCTAGTTTCTCCTTTCTCTTTCTATTCTCATAGGCATTCATTCATTCATTCAACAAATATTTTTTACGCACTTAATGGGTGCCAGGCATATGCAGGTGGTACGAGGGTATCAACCCGATGTCAGTTGTGTGCTGAAGCTAGCTTGTACTGGCCCACATGTACCAATTGTATCTTCTTGTTAATTTTTGTTTAGTAACATCATTTTGGAATTTAAAATTGAGCACCATCAGGATTTTCTTTCTCTGGCGTGCTGGCTGTTGAACCTTTATCAGCACACCTCAGCATTTCCTAATTGAGATCTCTCATTCCATTATCACCTCCTTACCAACAATGACAAGACTGTGATCTTTCTAAAATATAAATTTGACATGTCTCTCCCATGCTTTCTTCCTATCACCTACAGATTAAAATCATAATTCCTTATTGTGGCATGTAAGACGCTTTTTGTACTGATCACTTCCCCATCTGCACTTCTATCACCCTTATTCTTTATACACTGGCAGTACTAAACGGCATATAGATTCTGCAACAAGCCTGCTCACTTCTGATCTCCCTGTCTTTGTACATACTGCTTCCTGTGCTTGGAATGCCCTTCTTTTCTTTTTTCTTTAGGTAAAGCTTATTCTTCAGAACTTAACAACTGGCCCAGTGCTTGGCACAAAGAAAATGCACAGTATATTTTATTATTGAATTTTGAATGAATATTCATTCTGTCTGACTTCTTTTGGTAAGCTTTTCTGGAATCCCTCCCCTTTTCCATTATAGGGAGAGTTAAGCGCCCTCTCAGAGCGCTTTCATTGTCCTGTGTATACATCTGTGACCACATATAGCACTGGATGATAAATCTTTTACTTCTGTCTCTTTCATTAGGCTCTGTGTCCTTGAAGGCAAACCTTGTGTTATATAATTCTGTTACATTTTTGACATTTAGTACATTGCAGAATCTCATATAATTAAGGGTAAATTTGTTCAGTGCCTATATAAACTTCTATTAGTGGGGATAGTCAAGGCTATGCTACCATAGTAAATACATTCCCTAAATTCAGTGGCTTTGCATAATAAAATTGTATTTCTCACTCATGATAAGGCAAATGCGTATTCGGGCAGTCTTCTAGGGCATCTCTTTTCCATACAGATTTCCAGAATTCAGTCTCTGCTTCTAAGTCTTGCGGCAGCTCAGTCTGTGGCTTCCAGGGTAGCTCAGCAGAGGAAAAGAGAAGTGGAGGAAGCCAATAGGTCTTGGCTCCACTTACCACTTTCTTTTACAGTGCATTTACCAGAACCAGTCTTGTGACCTTAATCTAACTCTGAGGGAAGTTTGGAAATACAGAGGGCACATCGATATTTGATGAGCATTAACTGTCTGCCACACAACATTAAAGTACTACAGGGTCACTATGAGTTGTAGTTGACTTGATGGTAAGGGATTTGGATTTGAGTGGAAGAGAAATGTCATTGTGGGGTGGCCCAGTTGGGGGAAGCGTTATGGCAGAAATCAGGCTTAAACTGAACTTGAAATAAGGATAAAATTTTGATGGTGAAAGGGAGAAGAGATTCCAGTCATTCCTGATCTAAAATATAATTAAACTCTGGTTTAATTCCAGATTATTTTATAATTTCTATATTGTTTTCAGATTCATACTTT
>NW_004444071.1:2080722-2082943 GCF_000243295.1 Trichechus manatus latirostris | reverse complement strand
AAAAATGATAACAGATTAAAAATCTTTCTCAAATAAAGTCTATTTCCTCTTACGCTAGAGCTTTTGAAAACTGTTTATATAATTTATAGTGGTACCTCAACTGTTGTTGTCATAACTAAATCTGTCTGCTTAGACATGGTATCATTTATTCATTTATTCATTAAATATATATTGATCACTGATAACATGTTAAGCACTCTAGTAGACACTGAAGATTCAATAGGGAACAATATAGAGTTTGTACCGTCACAGAGAAATCACGAGGAATTGCAGTAATTGTCAAGATGGGGGAAAATACAGGTGTGGTGAGAGAATGTGGTGGAGGCATCCCACCAAGTCAAGAGGGTTAAGGAAGCCTCTCTGGGAGATGCCCTGAAAGATGGCTAGGAGTTAGCAGTTGTGACAGAGGCTGCACGTGGGAGACAGCTTCAGGAGAAAGTTGTTGCCTTGATTCTGGTAAAGACCAGAGAAATCTTTTCACTATTATGTCATTCAATCTTTTTACTATTATGTCATTCAAATCTTTTTACTATTACGTGTGCAGGTGTAATTACTATCTAGATATGAGGTTTTTGAAAAAAACTGAGCAAAATACCTCTAGTAAGAAAAAGAGTCTTTGAGCAGTGGTTCTCAAATACTGACCATCAGAATCACCTGGAGGGCTTGTTAAAACACAGATTGCTGAGCCCCATCCTTAGAGTTAGTTGTCTGATTTAGTAGGTCTTGGCTGGGTCCTGAGAATTTGCATTTTTAACGCATGCATGGACTGCCAGAGGAACAAACAAATTAGTTTTAGAAGAAACAACCAGAATGCTCCTTAGAATCGTGGATGGAGAGATTTCCGCTCATTTGCTTTGGGCATGTCATCAGGAAAGACCAAATGCTAGAAAAGGACATCATATTTGGTAAAGTAGAGGCTCAGAGAAAAGGGAGGAAATCCTCAACGAGAGGGATCGACACAATAGACACAACAACGACCTCAACCGTACAAACGATTATGAACACGACACAGGACTTGGGACGTTTTGATCGGTTATCAGTAAGGTCATCGTGAGTTAGAGCTGACTCAACGGCAACTAACTACTTTGCAGGTGATCTGGGATTGCTGGTCTGGGAACCACACTTTGAGAAACACTGTTTTACAGCAAAGGATTAGGATTTGTGTGTTGATGACTTTTACCTTTGCTCTTTACCCTGAGCATACAGTCCAAAGGTTATTAGCGTTTATTACAAAGGTGCTTAATATGCTACTGAATGAATAAGTAAATGAATCTAGTTAATATCCTTCATTAGTTCCAGCAATTACATGAATTTACTGTTATTTCAGGTTCGCAATGAATACATAAGCTATAGAAAGATGACTTATCTGAAAAATAGCAACTGGAAGAATTTACTAGGTTTGCTGGCTTTGGATCCTGACTGTATTTTTAGGGCAACTGACTGAAGAAAAAAAAAATCATTTAAAAATAGAAAAGAACTCACTTGGATATTTATAACCTGACAGGTTAAAAGTAGCACAACATCTGAATGAGAAAATTGTGAATGTTAAAACCTACACAGGAATTTTAAAACCTCAATGAACCAATTCGTAGGAAATTCCACTAAGAAATCTGTAGTTCTGGAAAAGAACTCCTACAGCAGACAGATCTTCCTAAAAGGGTTAAAATGCAAGGTTATATATCCCTCTGGAAAAAAATTTAAATTCTATTAGAAGCTACATTTTCATGATTAAAACCTGCAGAAACTCCTTCTCCTAGGTGTTTCCTGGCAACAACTCGAAGCAGATGGAGGGAGGGAAAATAAAAAGTCTTGGCATTAACCCAGACTCTCTGTCTGCTACCTTAAAAAATCACCTTCTCCCTAGGTTCACGCGTTTTCAAGGGCTTGATTGGGCTGGGAGGAGTCAGAGGAAATAGCCACCATCCTACTTGACTCAAACCTTGATTTTTAGTCCTCAGAGACTTGCTAGTTGTTCAGAGGGGAATGTTTGTGGTTGTAGTTTTGATCTACTTAACTAAGCAAAGCCTTATGGAATGAATACAATTTGGAGGATTGTCTTATAGATGAAAGGGCAAGTCTTTGAAGGATATTGAATTGGTAGAAAACTTTAACTCAGAGGAAGGCTGGAGGCACAAAAGAAATGACTGAGGTAAAGAAGGAAAGAGAAAGTTCCCAGATCCCTTACCATAAGCATTTTCTCATTTAATCCCACCAGCAATCC
>NW_004444071.1:1962028-2062790 GCF_000243295.1 Trichechus manatus latirostris | reverse complement strand
TTATGTCTAGTTTCATGAACAATACTTTAGTACTCTAGCTTGGTTAATATAGTATTTTTGTGGGATTTTTATCTCTTAATATATGTGGACCAGAAATAATGCTTCTCTTAATGATGTGTGTGTTTATTTTACTGCCAAGATGTTTAGTGTTTTAAAATCAAGATAATCTGGGAGAGTAATATGATAGATGATGCTGTGTGTATGTACAAAATGATAAAGTAAAGCAGTTAGCTTTCTTTTTGAATAAAAATATCAGACAACTGATGATTAACATTTGTTTAGAACTGTTGATTCAAATTCATCAGGAAGATGAATTCGAATATTTGAAACCTTGAAAATATCTCTATTTCTATGCCTGCTCACTGACCAGAGAGCTGAGTAATGCAACATTTGAAAAGATTCAGTTACTAAACAGAAGTCCTTAGAGAATCGTCATAAGAGTTTCCATTTACATCAGCATCCATGAGCAAGTTAAGAAGAAAGGATCACAAAGTTAAGAGTCTGTTTCTATCAGAATATTTTCAGTACATCACCAGAGCTAATTTTCTGTAATGTCCCTAAGACTGTAAGCAGAAACTTTATACTTCCTAGTCTCTTGTGATCAAAAACTTCCAAATCAGACTTGCAAATCGCCTTCTCATCACATCACTGGAGCTGCCAGATAAGAAAGTCTTGTAAGAAAGGGAACAACCAGAGTGCATTCATTAGTGTCATTGTACTCTAATTGAAGAAGTGACTTCTTTTGTATCCTAAGATGGAAAATCAGTAAGCTTGTGACTGGGCTTGTATATGTAGCTCATGGCTGAATGGTGAAACAGTACTTATACATTCAAGAATACCTATGATGACTGGAAATACTATAAACTATGGAATCTACACTCTGAGGTTTAAAATGATGATTGCACTTGAGATATCATTTAGTGGCTGCCTCTGTGTGACTTATTGGGAAGAGTCTCTCAAAAGAACATTTTCCGTTATGCAGCTGGCTGATTTGCATGTAGAATCCTTAGTCATGAAGACATGCTAAGTCACTAATATGTTCTTTACGAATCATGCCAAATCCTTATTGCTATTTTCAGGAACAGCTGTTCTGGCACCCAGCAAGTTCCAGTGGTAGCAGTTACACCCCCTGACCTCTACAGGCAGAAGAAGGTGCTTATTCTGGAACGTCATCAAGATCTAAATAAGCAACGTTGTCCTGAAGCTAAGGATGCATTTTGGAGGGAATGGAGGCAGATCCCAAAGGTATATGCTTAGCAGATTGTAACCTGTTTTGGTATATAGCTTGAAATTTGAAAGTTAGACTATTCTATTACAATTATATATTATTATGCTTGTAAGCTTCTATTTTCTTATCTGTAAAATAATCCCTATTTGGCCTGAGTGTAGTTAGGATAGAATGGGAAAAATATGTGAAACTACATAAAATGCAGTGAAAAGAAGTGAACATTATTTTTATAAGAGATTATTTTTTCATTTGTACTACTGCCTAGTAATGGAGTAGCTACAATATTGCTAGCTACTGAGCTACCTGTAATTGGGGAAATTAAAGCAGAATTTGTCAGGGACACAATACAGTGACAAGTACAGTGGAAGGAAGGATTGGCAAGATAATTACAAGGTACCTACGAATTACAAACCTCTATGACCCTTTGATTTCATTAACAAGAAAGTATTTTGTAAAGCATTATGCTGGTAGTGGTGATGGTTTTGCCAAATATGCATATCAAGGAATATATATCAAAACAGTGTTTAAAGAATTGTGCAGATGTGGTAAAGATATTTGATTTGTGTACTATTAAGAGATGAACTGTGACAGGTAACTCATCCAAGGTCACATCTGGCAAATATATATGCGTCTTTTAAAAATCGTTACTTATTCAAAGAGACCTAAAGACCCCAACAAATCACTGTGCCAATCTCAAAGGCAAAATGAAAAGTCTAATACTTCATTTTACCAAGTTATTTTCTTCATAAAGCATGGATTCATTAAATGTCCTAAAAAGGCACAAATGAATATTCAGTGCTTAGGCTGAAACGAATGTCAAAGGCACTAACCCTAATTTTTGCCGTTATGTTTTAGAAAACATTTCTCCCAGTTTGGATGTATGTGTTTCCGTTTAGTCAATGTAAGGTCCCCTTGCCCTGTTTTTGTCCTACTGTTGGCAGTATCCATCAGATAATGACCTGCCAACCTAACCTGACTTACTATGCAGAATAATCAAAGTAGGTGAATACCAGCCTCTAGGAGAATCACATTTCCTGCTTCTCAGTGTAATGTATGTGTGTCATAGGAACTCCCTGCAAAATTGTGCCTAGGGGCTTTAGGATCCAAGTCAAAGCGATTCAGAAAATGGATGCGTTATAAATCTAACTGTGGAAGATTGATGTTAAGGCTCCTTACATGCTTGCTAAGTCCATTCACGAGCAGGGATGGTACAGTTATCTCCTTTTTAGTAGCCTGCCATTTTATTGCTCTTTAAAGAAATCATTAAAGATATTTGAAGTTGTCAGAATCAGAGAGCTCGTGTTTTGGAGGAATTCCAGGAAAGAAATGCCTTATACAGAAACACTCCCAAGGTGGTTTAAGTACAGCAAAAGTCTATCTAGTAAAATACACTAATTCAAGGCTTTTAAAATCACAGATAATGGGTTCCTGGGTTTAACTCACTCGTTCATTCATCTATTCATTTGTTTTGTATTTTTAATGACTTATATGAGTCAGGGACAATTCTAGGTGCTTGGTTCTCAAGAAAGAACAAGACACACACAAGGTCCCTGCTTTCGTGAAGATTATAGTACAGTCATCTCATGTTGTTGCTAATGACCGAAGAGTTGGCTATGACTTATGGTGACCTAAAGTATAACAGAACAAAATGTTGTCCAGTCCTGCAGCATCTTCATGATCATTTGTATCTTTGAGTTCAACTCTATGGATCACAACAGTCAACTTATATCCTGTGGAAAAAGGTGAGTATGATATAAGTTATCTGATGTCATTGGCACACATTAGTATGTTGTATTTTTATACATACATTATTGTTAGCTGCCATTGAGTTGGCCCTGACTCATGGCAACCCCATGAGCGATGGGATGCAATCATTGTGCTAAAGTTTTCGTTGACTAATTTTTAGAAATAGATGGTCAAGTCTTTCTTCCGATACATATTAAAAAACAAAACAAAACAAAAAAAACCCCAAAACCTCAAACCCACTGTCATCGAGTTGATTCCAACTCATAGCAGACAGAGTAGAACTTCCCTGTACGGTTTCCAAGGCTGTAATCTTTACAGAAGCAGACTGTCATATCTTTCTCCCAGGGATTAGCTGGTGGGTTCAAACCATCAACCTTTTGGTTAGCAGCTGAGTGCTTAGCCACTGCACCACAGGGATTCTTATACATTTCGATACATATTAGTACTGATGAAGTGCATCTGCTAAAAAAAGTCACCAAAGTTTAGAGCAAATACAGGTACTGAGAGGACTGCAAAAGGAGTAACGTTGATTGACTCAGAGAGTTCAAGATGTTCATATATTCCTGGACAATGCAGTAGGTAAGCTTATTCAGATTTTTGTTAATACGCTAATTTACTGATAAATAACATATTTCATCCCAGGTTGGTAGAGTGGAACAATATATTGTCAGAATAACGTGGGTTCCAGGTCACATGGAGACTAGGGTGTTTTGATGTTGGTGCCCTACCACTTTCACTTTCATAATCCCCATGCCGCCCTGCTCTTGTCTGTCTCCTCAGGCTCCAAAATTGTGGTTGGGGTAAACCACAGAGATAACTGGTAGCTTTTGGGTTTTTAAAGAACATCCTCACCTATAAAGTCTCATGTTTAAATCTTACCACTAGGCCACCGTTTGAACTCTCAAATACCACTAGCAAATCACAGGAACTAATACTGGTTGAGATTGTCCTAATGAAATGACATTGAGCTGGGTCTTGTAGAGAAGGAAAACAAAGATGCATTAGACAGGTCGCCATGAGTTGGAATGGACTTGACGGCAACTGGTTTTACTCTTGAGATTCTTTTCCCAGCTATAGATAAGACTGAATATCAGGTTAAATGCTGATAAAAGATTTATACAGCATTTTATGATTATAGGTGCTTTTTCACAGGATAGTAGCTGATGAATTGCCAAATGAATTATACAGCCAGGCCTTTGGCCCATTTTATTGGGCACAGGAGGAAGGATTCTATCATCCTTGTGCTCAAGAGGGCTCCTCTTCATGAGTTAAAATAGCTGAGCTTCCACTACATCTGTTAAGAATTTGATTTCTAGCTAGCACAGTGCAGAGAAGGGAGAACATTTTAATTATTTTCTCCATTTCCCTTTTACACTGTGCCTCTTTACAAAGCAAACATGCCTCTTTGGTGAAAGCTCTTTCCCACAGTCTGACAATTCATTACCCATCTCTGAGTGTCTCTCTCCCTTTGGCTTTTAAGCCCGTTGTTCAGACATTTATCTTCTCAGAGGTGAACAGAGAGAACATCTTTAAATATGGCATCGGTATGTCTTGACCCAGATGAAATCCTCTTAAGTCAGTTTCCCCCAATCCTGTTACTACACATTAACTCCGAACAGGATTATCTACCAGCTTGCCAGTCAAGATGTTCTGGGGAAAGGGAAGAAAAGAGAGCAAACAGCTTTTCTGCTCATAAGTCTGCCATGGGACCGGTGGGATGAAAATTTGTTCTGACCTCACTTGATTCATGTGGCTAAGAATTACAGTTACTGCCGTCTATGCTGCAGGAAAAAGAAAACTGATCACACACACACACACACCCCCTTCATAATATACCCAAAATTTCCAACAAATTAGACAGCAACTTAATCTTTATTTATATGCACATGAAATTCATAGCATATTTTTAATCAATAGTTTAGATAAAGAAGAAATTTAGCAGTAGAGTTCTAAATAAGTGATGATTTAGCTTGGATTGGTTTGAAGCTAATGAAATAATTAGCACCATTTCAATGTGATTAATTTATAGCTGTGTATTAAGTGCTCAATTAGTTTAAGAATTTTAGTTCCCCAAGTGCTGGCTGAAGAAGGCAAGTGAGTCAGTAGTGACAAAGCGTGATGAAATTTAAGTCCTCTAAGTCATGAAATTAGCTAGTGCCATATAACCACCTCACTACGTTGAGCTTAGGCAGTAGTTTCTGGAGGGATCTATATAAGCAAACTTAGACGGACCAAGGGATTCACGGTGTATTCACTGGAATGTGGAGCTGGAGAGTACGCGATAAAGAGCCTTCTACGATATGATTCATTAATATACCACAGACAAACATAAAAGGTAAAGTGTTTAGAAACTTTTGAGTTATTGGTTATGGGGTTAAAATATCACTGCCCCTTCTAAAGTCTTCAAGTTTGTCCTATGTAATGAAAATAAAAATACATCTTTTACAATCATAGGTCACTCCATCTTTTCTTAATATATCTGATGGTCCTGTTTTGTTTTTTGCTGAGTAGACCTTCTTACCAACACAACTCTTATCTTTCTTTATGCTTTATCTATTTTTAAAGGGCTCAATACAATTTTAAGCGTCTGCAAATATATCTATATCAAAAATTTACAAGTTTGACACTTTCAGATTATAATCTAGAGAAGAGAGTATATTTTCAACTCAACTGTGTAAGATATCTCTTAAAAACTGGGAAAGGTCTGAGATTTTACCCACCTTGCAAGCTAATTAGTTAGGTTACTGTAGTTTCATGGGTGCTGGCAAGAAGGCATGAGACTCTTGGCTCAGAGACAAAGGACTTTATTACAGGAATAGAAGTAAACAGAGCATCAGATTTTCTGATGCCTGTTCCCCAAGGCCCACAGGTCAACCCAAAGAGGGTCAGAGAACACTGGCTCTCAGTGGGTTGCTTTATAGGAGAGGAACTCTAAGTTTAGGGAAAACTAATCTTTTATTAGTGTTAGTAAGAATGTATTAGTGTAATAAGAATGCCTGCCTTTTGATTCAGAGGAAGCCATGTGTCTTCTTCTAAGACTATTCATCATACAAACATCATTGAAAAAAATTGTCTAGAAAAAAAGAGTTAGTGGCTCTCCTCACCAGATATGCAGAGGTGTGAGACATTCATGGAACCTTGTCTCTCAACAGTACTCAGAAAAATGTCTTGGGAAGAAGTGAGAATGTTGCCTGTAAAAAAATAAAGGAGGAGAACCTGATCTCTGTCTTCAAGTAACAAATGGAAAAAAATTTCATCTGTGTTCCTTGCAGGCCTATTAGGTTAAACTAGGACTAAAGAGTGGAAAATAAATGAAGCCATATTTTGAATTACTGTTGTTTATTTTAAGTTACAAGCTAATATATTGTCATTATGAAAAATTCAGTTAACAGAGAAGTGAAAGCCTTCTTCACAGCTCTCTCCCATCCCACTTACACATGGGTAACTACTGCTAGCATTTTGGTAAAAGAAGTAACTTCTAATGGCTAAAGCTATCTGATGATATACTTTCCCACAATAGACATGTTGAATTGCTACTTGTCAAGGATACTGTAGTGCCCTTTACAGTCCTTGTCAATTCCATTATTTTGGTAAAAATTAAGCTTTTATGCCATTACTTACCTATAAATTACATCCATTGTTTATTTTAAGAAAAAATAAATGAGTGTGCTGAAATATCTGGGCAATGAAGGTCCCCAATGGAAAGATTTCAATATCCTTTACTCATTAACTTTCTTATATCAAGTTCCAGTAAACTAGTTGCCTTGAAGTTGATTCCTATTCATGACAACCTCATTGTGTCAGAGCAGAACTGTGCTTCATAAGGTTTTCAATGGCTGATTTTTCAGGAGCAGATTGCCAGACCTTTCTTCTGAGGAGCCTCTGGGTGGACTTGAATCGCCAACATTTTTGGTTAGCAGCAGAGTGCGTTAACTGTTTGCACCCCCAGGGACACTGGTATCAGGGTAGAGACCACTTACCTACTGGTAAAGATAAATTAAAACCCTTCCTCAGTTCTATCATGTAGGTGGAATATGACACTTCTACTTTTGTTAATATTGCACACTTGACAAAGATTGGTGGCTAGTGTCACAAAACAGAGGGCATTATCATATTCTTCTGTCTGAAAGGAGATTGTGTATTGATTATTTTTACATGGCACTATTCCCAGGAAGGAGAATGGAAATTTTTGAATATAAGCTTTGGTTCCTCATGAGTGTAAGGAATGCCACATAAGCAAAATAGAAACCAATTTGTTAAATATCAGATTTCCAAAATTAGTTAACGCTATGGAGTTTTCAACATACTAGTTCACTGAAAACTGCCATATGTGAAAAGAGGCCCCACCTTATTTTGAAGAACGGTGCATTTTCCCAAGACTTGGGATCACTATGGAGGGGCAAGGAAGTGACATGGATGGGCAATACTGTGGACCAACCTGTGGGTAGGTGCAGCGAGAGATGCAGTTTGACAGTCTAATGACACAGTAAGTATTTGTTGAGTGCTGTTGCAGGACTGAGCGGAGCAGGGAAGTGGTTCTACTGTTGGTGGGCTTCACCCGCTTCCTACTGATGATCATGGAAGACTAAGGTGTTTCATATGCCCGCCAGTGGCTTAGGAAACCTTCAGAATTTAACAGTGCATCTTAGTCTGTGACATTGAATGCACCTGATTCTAAAACAGGAGCAAATCATAACTTAATGTGACCTTCGTGATTCAGGCGGCACAGCTACAGGGCCCTCCTTATGAGCCTTGATCTTTAAATCATTGCTTTAATGCTTTGGCTGTTTTAATTATATTTTGAGAGAGGGTCATGCTTATAAGTGAACTTAGTGGCATCGAACTCCAGGAGTTTCTGAAGTGTGATAGGGAAGGGACTATTTCTGATACCCTGTCCTGAGCTCTGTCACTGGTAATTCATTTAATCATTCAGTCTAAGAGGTTTCTGTTCTTTCTCATCCTCTCTCATATCTACATCTACATCTACATCTATATATATTTCCACCACCCATCTGTCAGTTCGTCATCAGTGGTGGTTTGTGTGTTGCTATGATGCTGGAAGCTAAACTACCAGTATTTCAAATACCAGCAGGGTCATCCATGATGGGCAGATTTCAGCTGAGTTTTCCAGACTAAGACAGGCTAGAAAGAAAGGTCTGGCTATCTACTTCTGAAGATTAGCAAATGAAAACCTTATGGATCACAAAAAGAATATTGTTCGATATAGTGCTGCAAGGTGAGCCCCCTAGGTTGGAAGGCACTCAGAATACACATTGGCTGCAACAATAGTATCTAGCATATCAATAATCTTGAAGATGGTACAAGACTGGTCAACGTTTTATTCTGTTTTATATGGGGTCTCCATGTGTCTGGCAACTAACAACAGCACCAACAACATACACACACACACACACATACAAGTGTCTGTATTATTTTTCCCTTTCCTTCCACTATTTTTTCATACCCAGAAATAAAAAGCACCGTTTCTAACCGATACACTCAGAATTTACTCATAAACCGATACTAACATGTAATCCAGAAAAGCAGATGCAAACAATGCGAACCCTTTGTAAATCTCCTCCTTGATTTCCTTTAGCTCCCGTCAGCCTGTGTTTTGGACTCACTGCACATCAATCAATGTTTGTTTTCTTTGCTGCTTTAACAGCTGAATTAGACTTTCAGTCTGCTGACATAGGTGCCCAGTCTCTGGGTGGCGAGCTCTACTTTGCTTGACTTTTCCCATAATAGAAACAAGGAAACTTAAAAAAAAAATAAAAATGTTTAAGGCCTGATGATTTAATTTAAATAGCTAACTTCAAACAGGAAAGTTGTTTTGGCAACGCAATGTTAAACAAGATGTAGGGAAATTATGTTTATTGTAAAAGTCTGGTGTCTGCTCAGATCTCTCTCTTTTTTTTTTTTTTTTTTTTAAAGTTCTGGTGAATATCTTGAAATCTGTATGAAGTCTTGTTCAAGTTGAATTTGGAACCAAAATGTGTTAAATTCAGGTTTTTAAACAGGAGTTACAGGTGATTTGAGGAGCCCTGATGGTGCAGCGGTTAAAGTGCTTGGCTGCTAACCAGAAGGTCAGTGGCTTGAATCCACCAGCTGCTCCTTGGGAGAAAGATGTAGCAGCCTGCTTCCATAACGATTTTCAGCCTTGGAAACCCAGTGGAGCTGTTCTACTCTGTTCTTTAGGGTTGCTATGAGTTGGCATCAACTTGATGGCAGTGGGTTTTTTTTTTTTTTTTTTTTGGTTTATAGGTGATTTCTTTCATTCATGAATAAGTATACATATTCCTATTCAGAATGTGTGTGTTGGACTATCACCCAGCTTAAATAGAAAATATTTACCATTATGGGACGTTTACCTCTCAGTAACTTGACACAATACTGTGGTGAGTCAAACATGATTAGGATAAAATTATGCTCTGGTATTTTCTTAATTGATTTTCATCATAGAGGCTGGGGAGTCAATCCGTCAACACAACAGAGCTGAATGCAGCGGTCTGCATTACTTCTGGCTGTCCTCTCTCTCACTCTTGTTCTCGCCGAGCTTTGGTTGGCCTCCCTCTCTATCTCCGGGGCTGACACTTGCTTTCATCCAGCTTGCGGTGCTTCACATTCGTATAGACACGTCCCATTATGTCGGAGATTTAGAACCTGCGGTGCACTGCCATGTGTACGGCCCGGTTAATATTGTCCTGTGGTATTTATTACGCTCCCAAAATGTGCAGGGTGCTGTAATACTGTCTGGGTGACCGGGTCAAGCTGTGAGCACTGCACAGCATGGCAGGTTGACAGACTGGATTTTTTTCCAGCTTTAATTTCTCAGGCTGAGGTGGGGAATAATGGCCCATTTTTCCCTTCACCATGAGGAGCATTTAACTTTATTCCATATTGTGTTCCTCACATTCCCACTAACAATCTGAAGATAATTATCACTCGGTGCATGAAGCTAGAAATCCTTATTTGTTCCGATATTATGTAATTTATGTTTGCAATTTCAGGCAGGTACAAATTTCTCAGGGTGTATGGGGCTTCTTGGAAGAACATTCAACAAATTCATCTTAGGTTCCTTCCAACGAGAGCTTAAAAACTCAAATGACTACATTCGGCTCAGTAAACACAGACAGTAATGACATCACTAAGTAGCTAATGCAGGCGTGTAATATCCTCATAGCCCTGGTTTAACTTTATTTACACATTAAAATTGAATTGCAGCTGATGTATTGATATAATAGGCAGAAAGTGATTATCAAGCATCCATCACTGATATAAACCAATCAAATTATGCTCCAAAGTTTGCTTTAACCTAACCTAACTCATCACCTTGTAAAACTCAGAGGATTTGAGTCATTTGACTCTCGCTGAAGTCAATGAGCTACAACTCCCACTAAACTCATCTCTACTCCTTCCAAGGCTTCAGGAGTTATACTCATTTGCAGAACCGCAAGGTGCTGTTATAAAAGAAAATGGAAACAGACTAGAGATTTAGTGTCTGCTGTTCCTCACCATGCCTTGCAGCCATGTTCATATTGTTCTTTAATGCTTATTGCAAATCCTTGAGGGACTTGGTATCATGTTATTCATGAAATGGTTTCAACCTGTGCCAACAACTCAGCTGGAAAGAAGTCGGGAGCAGAGAATGGTGGCATCTTCAACTGTGACAAGCAGATTCGGAAAGGTGTCCCTCTGGAGGGAGTACAGGGCTCAGTCCATGCTTCCTATCTTGATTTAGAAACAGGCCACGATGCTCACTTTGGTCTTAGACACTCATGACTCTCCTTTTCAGTAAGTGGAAAAAGTATGGGATGGAAGAGAGTGTAAGTGGAGCAAAGTCAGATTAATTGCCTTATGCCGGGGGCTGAGCAGGGTGTCCAGGGGGCTGTGGTCCAACTAGGAGTGGCCTCAGCATGGACTTCCTTTGACTCTTACTACTAAAAACTGGCAAGATAAAATTTAGAAATCCAGTCCTATCATAATTCAGAGGGTTGCTGATGGTGTATGGAGCATACAACTGACAGTAGTGGTCATACATATCACCTGGGGCATATGGCGTTCTTAAATAGAAAGTTATTTGTTCATGTACTTGCATACTACATAAAAAACAACACAAGTTGTCAGCGAGTTGATTCTAAATCATGGTGAGCCCATGTGCTTCAGAGTACAGCTGTGCTCCATAGAGTTTTCAAGGCTGTGGCTTTTCAAAAGTAGCTCACCAGGCCTTTCTTCTGTCACATTTGGGTGGATTCGAACCACCAAACTTTGGATTCGTAGTCAAGCTCTCAACAATTTTCACCTCCAAGGGCTTCTTGCTTATTATATACCTTGTGATATATATATTTTTAGAAAAAGCCATCCTTCTCAGAACCATCCACCTGGGACTTTTCAAGATAACCTTTACATTTATCCTCATTTATGTTGCTAATTGGAGTCCTTGGGTGGTGCAAGTTGTCGATGCACTCTGCTGTTCTCTGAAAGGTTGGAGGCATGAGTCTACCCAGAGGTGCCTTGGAAGAAAGGCCTAGCGATCGACTTCTGAAAAACCAGTCATTGAAAACTCTGTGTAGCACAGTTCTATTATGACACACATGGAGTAGCCATGAGTTGAAGTTGACTTGATGGCAACTAGTTATTACATATGTCTACAATGAAAAATACTGCTTTTTTCAGTAAGTGCTCTTTTAATTATACCTGAGCCCTGAAGAGATTCAGAGAAAGGGCATAATTATTCGATATCCAAGACCATATAACGGCATATTCAAGTTCATCATTATTACGTTGTTCATGTTTACCTATTATGTTGTACGTTGTTAATTCTTAAAACACTCATCTATACTTTAGAATATGGAACTCCTTTTGAATTGTTTTCAACATCATGTCCTCCAAATTTGGTAGACGGTGCTCACTGACTTCAAAGAATATTTCTTGTGTGCTTATGTGCGAAAAGGATGGGAGAAAGATGAAAGAAATAGTTCTCCTAATTATATGTAGGTACATATTCATTTTACTGTCCCATCCAATATTGCTGATCTGACATGCTAAACTTTTTTCCTTAATATATTTTACGCTCATGTATAACCTTGTTCATCCTCTGCCATGTTATGCCGATTTACTTTCCATATTATCCAAATGTACCTAGTTCAAAGAAAAGACAAGTAATGATATGATTCAGATATCATTTTCAAGGATCTCTGAGTTGGAAGCCAGGAAGCAGAGTAGGGTAAAGGGAAGACAAACACTAATTTGCCTTCTTTCATTTACGGCAGTATGTTAGTCATACAGTAGAATAAAAAGGTTCATTAGAAATAAAGCTGCTATTTTCAAATTAAATATTTTAATTAAAAAACTGAGGCTAAATATGTATCAGACCAACTTTCTTCTAATATCCAGTATGGGCCTGAGTATAGAGCCCCCAATCCAGAGCCAAGCCAATAATTGAAACACCATTGTTCTTCCTGTTTCCTAACCCCTTCATCCTTTTTTTATTTAAACAAGTCTCCCATTATTGCAGAAGATACACCCTACCAGGATTATTCTTTCCATGATAAACCAAAAACCAAACCCACTGCTATGGAGTCAAATATCGACTCATAGCAACCCTATAGGACGGAATAGAACTTCCCTAGAGGGTTTCCAAAGCCGTACATTTTTACAGACGCAGACTGCCACATCTTTTTCCCACGGAGCAGCTGGTGGATTTGAACCGCCGAACTTTTGGTTAGCATCCGAGCGCTTAACCACTGCGCCACCAAGACTCCTTCTCCCATGATATACTACGGGATTGCTTTATTTGCATGCCCTTTGTCTCTCCACAAACCTCTCTTTTCATTCTTTATCATGAAAAATCTGCTCCTTTTATCATTGCAGCTTCTGACCTTAAAGCTTGTCCCTGCAACCTCCTTTCACGCAGTTCTTTGTGGCCCCTTCAGTACCCCGGAGTCTCTGTGAACTGCCGTGGTTCTCACCGTAACACTGTCACAAACAGCTACAGCATTCCAAACAAACACTTGGAGCATTTAGTCTTGGGAATGTAGAGAACACAAGAAGCATTGCAGGGCATAAGACTTCTGTATGCTAATTTGCATTAAAGAGATAGTGGTTCTCAGTTTTACTTTGTGCAACAATGTGCTTATTTACAGGCAGATGCGTTTCATATCTTACAAAATACTTCACTAAGCAATCACAGAAACTTTGACAAAGAATTTGTTTTACTCTGAGGATGTGGTAGTTGGGTTATTCTAAGAGAAAGGCGGAGGTTTCTAGCTTTAAATGCCATTATGTGTGCACGCTTGCTAGGCTTTTAACTTTGGCGCAATGCTCTCACAGATTACCACGCCTCAGGATACCTAGGGAGCATTAAGCACAGGCCGTTGACAGGATAAACTATGCATGCTTTGTAAGTATGCACTCTAAATACTTATATGAAAAAGCATTTGCTTTATATATTCAGTGACTGAGTTGCAAGCCCCAGCACCTTCACCAGTACATGAGAAACTCATTTCATATTCTCTTCCATTCAACTAATATTTTATTTAACCTCTATTATAACTTACGCATTGCTATAAGTCCTAGAAGTATAAAGATACATATGATGTGTTTCTTGCCCTCAAGGAACTTATGGTTTAGGGTTGAGAAAAACATACATATAGCAGCTCTAGTGCAGAGAGGTAAGTATTAACCAAAAACCTGTTGCCATCGAGTTAATTCTGACTCATAGTGACCCTATAGGACAGAGTAGAACTGCCCCATAGAGCTTCTAAGGAGCCCCTGGTGGATTTGAACTGCCAACCTTTTGGATAGCAGCCATAGCTCTTAACCACTATGCCACCAGGGTTTCCAGGTCAGTATTAGCTAATTAAAAAATATGAATGGATATTTGTGCTCACTATGAAGAGCTAGTTAAATTGTGTCAGTAGAAAAGGTGGGAGGAAAGAGCCTTTCATAAAGAGACCAGCACGATCTGAAGACAGAGATGAGAGAGCACGGGATGGTATACTCCTGCTAGCCTCCAGGATGTGGTCAGGGCTGATGATACTGATTTGGAGAATTATTATCTTTGGGGTGGTTGTTCAAGCCAGGATCACATTATTGAAGGAAAGAATACACAGAAAACAAGGAAAACCCCAGTAATGATAGACATTAAAAAGACATTCAGAGGAAGAGAAGATAATGGAAGGGACTAACAAAGAAATCATTACTCGTCTGTCAGCTTGTTGCACTGTCATGGTTTGCATGTTGCAGTGATCTTGGAAGCTATGCCGCTGGTATTTCAAATACCAGCAGTGTCACTCTTGGTGATCAGGTTTTAGCAGAGCTTCCAGACTAAGGCAGCTAGGAAGAAAGGCCTGGTTATCTACTTCTGAAAATTAGCCAACGACATTTTCACCGGTGATCCTTTGGAGGAGCCCTGGTGGCACAGTGGTTAAGAGCTTAGCTGCTAATCAAAAGGTTGGCAGTTTGAATCCACCAGCCACTCCTTGGAAACCCTATGGGGCAGTTCTACTCTGCTCTATAGGGTTCTATGAGTCAGAATCAACTCGACAGCAATGGATTTTTTGATCCTTTGGATTGCAACAGAATATTGTCCAATACAGTGCTGGAAGATGAGACCTTTAGGTTGGAAGGTACTCAAAATACACAGTGGCTGCAACAATGGACTCCAGCATTACCAGTGATAGCAAAGATGGTGCAGAACCGGGCAATGTTTTGTTCTCTTGTACACGGGGTCACCATGAGTCAGAGTTGACTTGAAGGCAGCTAACAATGACAACAAAGATAAGTCTGAAGAAAAGCAAGACTAGAAATGCTGAAGCTAACACAGGAGCTTGAACAAAAATGTGGTCAACACATCTATTCTGTGGAAATATATCTAAAAACAATACCTTAAAACACTGGTCCTCCATTACGCTGAAGGGTTTTTATTTTTTATTGTTGGTTTTTGTTTTAAGATGTTCTAAGATGTTGCTAAAAATGTAAATACTTTCATAAAAGAGTTTGTCCCCTGTGGAAATGCTGAGTGTCAAAGTAATTCTTCCTCTCAAATGTTAGAGTTGTGACATAATTATAACTTTATGAGAATGCTGAGATTTGAACTTTTTTTTTTTTAAGTAGGCCTAGTGTTAGCCTTAGACTACTTTGGGAAGTGCATGAAATCAGTTTTGGCACCTTTCCTGTATCCCCAGCCAAGTTCTAGAAAAGATGGTCCTCTGGTACTTAAAAGAGAAACTGCTAATAACTCACAGCCAAAGTGAAATAGCTCAGGATGGTCTCGCCAAATCCATCTTTAGAGTTTGATAGGGTTGTTACACTGCAGCTCAGGGTAATAGCACACAGCTGCTATATGTAGATTTCAGCAAGCTGCTTTCACTTCACAAAGAGGGTGGTACACTTACGGGAGCCTTAGGTGAATAAACGTGGTGCAAATGGTTTCTGCTCGACTACTAACTTAAAGGTTGGCAGTCTGAACCCACCCAGTAGTACTGCAGAAAAAAGGCTTGGTGATCTACTTCTGTTAGATTGCAGCCATTGAAAACACTATGGGGCACAGTTCTACTCTGACACATACGGGATCCCTATGAGTTGGAATCGACTCAGGGGCAAAAGGTTTTGGTTTTGGTTGACCACGTGATCATCGCAAATCTGGGGAGAGTCCTCTGAGGGCCCAAAGGTCAATGTTAACTTTGGCCCTTCTCCGTTCAATACTTTAGTCAGCAATTTGGATGAAGTTCTAGGCAATAAACCAATAGAGAAAAGCCACAGGGAGGCAGATTTTGGTTCAGTAAAAGGTAGAGTTTTCTCATAGTCACAGTTGTTCCAGAATGGTTTGGGCCTATCATAAGGCAGAGAGCTTCCCATCACATGCTATAAAATGTTGGACGTTGTAGGGTCATTTGCTGCTTATGTGGAGGGACTGGGTTAGGTGACCACTAAGTTCCTTTCCAAATCTAAGATTCTTTCTTCTAAGGACCTTTTAATACCTGTACACTCTGCGTATGCTTTTCTTGCGATAGTAGTGAAATAAGAAACTTATAGTAAGCATGGAGTTCCTTTTGACCTCCTTTCCCTAACTGACTGCCCCCAGACACCTTTTCCTCCTTTGAGTCTGGCTCTTTGAAGCAATTATAAATCACAGAGTGCATTCAAGAATTGTGAGAGGCAGTCTCTGGCATACTCAACACGTCTTTTCACTTAATATCTGTAGCAGATTACATCTCGGGTGCTCAACCTTTCTTTATCATTGAAGAAATAAATGCCTACTTTTTTGAGCTCTGGAAAGCAGGCAAATGTTAACTAAATCACATATGCAGAGGGCTGAAACTGTGTCCTAGAAGTGATTTTCTTAAGGTCAGGGACACATGCTTACTTTAACTTCTTTCCGGAATGTGCGTCTGGCCATTAATATGTAGCATCAGATCATAACCTACACTCTCCCGTATTGTCAGGCTTTGAACTGTCTGCATTAGGGCCACTAATTTACTTCACTCCACACCAATTAGTTAAACCAGCTAGGGATCTAAATATATGCTTGCTCCTTTTGCAAAAATTTCCTACTTCCTGACAATCCCCATGCTTCTCACTTGATTCGTTTAGGGAAATAGACTCATGCCAAGCTTCTGTATAAGAACTTCATTTTAGAATTTCATCCATTCTTGGACTCAGCAAAACAGAATTCAATTCTTTCCTTTTCAGTGATGTATTCAGGAGACCATAGTAAGCTAAATGATCATATGAATATTGTGACAATTTAGGATGACTAAACACAGAATTTCACACTTGGCTAATGGCCAGTGTTGTCTCTGTCTCTTTCGTGACATGATTTTCCTGCAGAAGAGAATCAATGACAAACAGAATGAATTCTGCAGGAATGCCATGGCTATATTCTTTTTCTCTATTTCTTATTTTATTTCCAGGTGCCCTCGTGGATGCATATAAAATGGTCTAGTTAGAGTCTATTAAGGTGTTCTGGTTGTACAATGGTTAAGCTCTTGTCTGCAAACTGAGAGGTTGGCAGTTCGAACCCACCCAGCAGCTCAACGGAGTAAGACCCAGTGATCTACTTCCGTAAAGATTACAGCCTAGAAAACCCTGTGGGGCAGTTCTACTCTGTCACATGGGGTTACTATAAGTTGGAATTGACTTGACGTTACATAACAACAACAAATTAGTCTATTACACATTTCATCTACATGTTGATCCTGAAGTCAATTGACAATGACATTTGTGGTAAATACTAAAATAAAAAATTGGTGGCAAAACAACTTTCTTTAAAGATAGGATAAAAGAATTAGTAGGCTTAGAGGTCAGGCATCTTCTAGTATCTTATACGACTGACAATGATTTGTCCTTATCATGTATCTTCTCTGACCTAATTGTAAAGGGGAAAATTGTAAAGAAATGTTTCATTAACACGTGGATTTAGTATAACAAAAGCTCTTGCCTTAAACTACAGGCAGCAGGGAGAAGCAGTCCATGAAACATAAAAAGTACTTACTTCACCCTATAATTAGTGTGGCTTTTTGTAGGAATATCCTTCCTCTTATTAACATCACAGTAGGGTGGTGCCCCTGACTGCTACTGGCAGGCGCCTAACTGCCCTGATCCTGGGGAGACTTTTCAAAGAGGTCCAGGTCTTCAAATACTGCTTGCTCCTTCTTGTGAACTTTGCAGTGTTCTATCCTTTTTTTTTAAATAAATACATAAAAGATCAAACTGCAAAACAGAAATATCTACTTGATGGAAAGTGCCGAATGTGGGGATGGGGTTGAGAATCATAAAAACAAGTAATAAACAGGTGATATAGATCCAGTTCATTTGTAAGCAAGGCATCAGAATTCCAGGATTATTTGATTTGAGAAAAAGAGGGTATGTAGAATTCTGATGGTTAATTTTATATATTGACTTGGCTAGGCTATGGTGCCCAGTTATTTGGTTAAACACTCATCTAGATGTTGCTGTGAAGGTATTTTGTAGATGTGATTAACATTTAAAATCAGTCAACTCTAAGTAAAGGAGATTACACTTGATAATGTAAGTGGGCCTCATCCAATCAATTGAAGGCTTTAGAGACCGCAAATGAATTTCCTAGAGAAGAAGGACTTCCGCCTCTATGGACCATAGAAATTCTTTGGAGCTTCCAGCCTGCCACCTGCCCAACAGATTTTGGATTTGCCAGCCCCCACAGTCATGAGAGCCAGTTCCTTAAAATAAATCTCTCTCTATATATATCTATCTAGCCTATTATTTCTGTTTCTCTGGAGAACCCTAACTAACACAAAGCTCTACTTTGGAACTCTAGAATAAATGTAATTTATGTGGTTGATAAAGAAATAGAGTCTTTCAGGAATTTTGTCTAAGATGAAGCAGGGACATGCTGAGAGTCCCCTAGACAGTAGAACAAATTAAAAACATGGCTCTAAACTGCTGACTGCAGTATAGAGTAATGGTCTTCCATACATATATTTTTAATTGTAGTCAGTATATATATATATATATATATAACAAAACATTTACCATTTTAACTTTTTTTACATGTACAAGTCAGTGACATTAATTACGTTCGTTATGTTGTGCAGCTATCACCATTGTCCACTTCTAAGTTTTTTCATCACCCTTATCAAAAGCCCAGTACCCTCCTAAGCAATGACTGTCCCTTTTCCCTCTCTTTCATCCCTGGTAACCATTAATAAACTTTGGTCTAGACATTTAATGAGTCCCCGTATGTGTTGGAAAAAACCCTAGGTACTCAGAAGTTCTGGACAGAATATAACCAGAGAGGGTATATAGACATTTTGGAGTCATTCAAGCATAGGTCACTACTTGGTACCACCACGGTGGCTTCTACATAGTAGTTTCACATAAAAAACCAAAACACCAAACCCACTGCCGTCAAGTCGATTCTGACTCATAGTGACCCGATAAGACAGAGTAGAGCTGCCCCACAGAGTTTCCAAGGAGTGGCTGGTTAGCAGTCAAGCTCTTAACCACTGTGCCACCAGGACTAGTTTCTACACGGTAGCCTAAATTCATGACTATTTTCAAAATCTTTTAGTATAACCAATTTAGTTCCTCTTTTCCAACCCAGTTCACTTATGCACAGTATTGCCAGATCAAATACAGAACACTCAGTTAAATTTTAATTTCAGATAAACAATGATTTTTATTTTAGTGTGTCCTAAACATTGCATCATGCATACTTATACTAAAATATGTAATTTATGCAGAAAAATAATAGGGTGATAAATATTCTGAATCTTTCAGATTTTAGAATATCTTCCAATTGCCTTTTTGATATAAAGAGTAATTTAGCTAGCATAAAATTAATTAGTAAAATACTTTTTTTTGAAATTGAATGTTGTGTAAATATAATTACTTTCTGGCATTTATTTTTGCAGAGAAGGTTGAAGCGAACATCGTTTTAATTATTTTCCTTTGAGAATGCTTCTTGGATTATTTGTTTATTCTTGAAATTTAAGTTTTATCAGGATATTTGTTATTGTTGACTTCTGTTTTTAATTTTGCTTGGGCAAAACTTTAGGTCTTTTGTTGTGTTCTCATTTAGAATGTATCTGTTTATCTCTTTGACTATCACTTCTGAATTATTTAGTCTTTTAACTTCTCCAAGGAAGAATATTATTTTCAGTTTGCATCTTCATTTTCTCTCCTTTCCATAATTGTTATTTTTCCTTCCATTGTTCTGCTACATTTAGTTTTCTCTTAATTCTTGGTTTGTTTTCCTCATACTGTTGATTTAATTTGTTTTGCAGTTTTATATCTGATTTTATTGTTTCCATAAGTGATTTATTATGTTTATTTTTTATATTATTAAACTCTATTTTATATATATTCTTATCTAATATATCTTTTTTATCTCTCTCTGTGTAGGAAACAGCTGCCTTGTAATTTTTTTAATATTGTGGAATAAATTTATTTCAGGGAAAAATGATCTTCCTTAATTTTTCTGTGGGTTTTTTATTTTTTTAATTTTGTGACTGCTTTTCTATCTGGTTACCATGACTCATAAAGAATATATTTCAAAGAACGGTAATATTGAATTGACTTCAGTTACATTTTGGTTAAACACTGTGCATGGGCACTGCTTTAGATGGTTTAGACAGTTAAATAGTCTTGATTTCAGTTCTGTTGACTTATGTAAAGACATATGTGGGGAATTAAAGTCACAGTTCTCTGCTCAAATAAAACCTGAAGAAGAAAGACCTTGCTTGAGTGTCCTCCTCAATACTTGTTAGTTGTCACAGAGTCAGCTCCTGCTCATGGCGACCCCACATACAACAGAACAAAATGTTTCCCGTTTCTTCACAATTGTTGGTATGTTCAAGTCCATTGCTGTGGCCACTGTGTATTCTGAGTGCCTTCCATCCTAGAGGGCTCATCTTCTAGCACTATATTGGACAATATTTGCCTCAGTACTGATTCCTATGATAAAGTAATGTCTAAAAATAAAACACTGGGTGGATGGTTACAAATTACATTTCCATCATGAAGTCATAGGTACATGAAAGAAAATTCTTATTTCAAGACAATTCTCTATAATATTATCGCCTTATTGACCATATTCTTTCTTACATAGTGCTACTGAAGGAAACCCATCATATTCCTATTGTCTTTACTGGTGAATTTTTCAGTAAGGGCAAACTAGATAAAATACCCTTCTTGCCATTATTCTCCTTTTCCTCGTGTTTTAACTTCTGCTGGATTTCGCAAAATCTCCCCTTGCCTTCGAAAGTTGAACTAATAGACTCACTGAGCTGGAAAGGGTCTCTGACCCTTTAGCATTTCCTGCAATGAATCTGTGGCTTCCTATTCTCCATGCTCATCTTTGTCTCTATAGAAGTCACTGCGTTATTTATTTACTTATTAGAGCCCTGTTATCCAAAAATTTTATGGCAGAGAGTAAATAACTGAAACAAGGATGCTTGAATGTGAAATTCAAAACATGTTATAGAGAGGAGAGCAGCTGTACCAGGTGTCATACGCCATATTCTGATCCTTACCTCCCTCCTTTCACTGCGAGCTTGCTTTCCTTGAACAGCCTTTCAGATCCTCATCGTTTATACAAGAACTTCCTTTGCCTAGAATAACTGATCATAACTGAATGACTTATTTGGAGTCTGGTAATATCTCTGGGTGGTGAAAACTGTTAACATACTCAGCTGCTAACTGAAAGGTTGGAGGTTGAGTCCACCCTGGAAGAAAGACCTGGTGATCTACATCAAAAAAATCAGCCACTCAAAACCCCGTGGAGCACAATTCTATTCTGACACGCATAGGATTGCCATGAGTTGGAGCTGACTCAGCAACTGTTTTTTTAAAAAAATATGTCATACTTCTAATAGAGTCTTACTTCATCAATATGTTGTCACCTATTATATTAGTTTCTTAGAACCGCAGTAACAAATCACCACAAAGTGGGTGGCTAAAAACAACAGAGATTTATTGTCTCACAGCTCTGGAGGCTAGAAGTCTGAAATTAAGGTGCAGGCAGGCACATGCTCTCTCTGAAGGCTCTAGGAGAAGAAGCTTCCTTGCCTCTTACTAGCTGCTGGTGGTTGCTAGCAATCCTTGGTCCTCCTTGGGTTGTAGATACATCACTCCAGTTTCTTCCTCTGTGTCTTCATGTGGCCATCTTCTCTCTGTGTCTTTCTCTGCGTCTCTTCTCCTCTCTTTATAAGCAAGCCGCTTAAGTTGGATTAGGACTCCCCTTACTCCAGTATGAGCTCATGTCAACTTAACTGAGAACATCTTCAAAGACCCTAGTTCAAAGAAATTCATATTCACAGGTACCGGGGACTAGGACTTCAATATATTTTTTTAAGAGACACAATTCAATCCATATACACCTATCAACTAATAGCTCTTTAGTATGTCTCTTTTTAAAAAAGCCTATTGCCGTTGAGTCAATTCCGACTCACAGTGACCTTATAGGACAAAGTAGAACTGCCCCATAGGGTTTCCATGGAGCGCCTAGTGGATTTGAACTGCTGATCTTTTGGTTAGCTGCTGTAGCTCTTAAGCACTAGGCACCCAGGGTTTCCGGTACGCCTCTTCAGTTTTCCAAAAAATGGGCTTTTCTTTTACTTTGTGTTCTTATGTCTAGTTTCTTAAAAACTGTCTTCTATTTACAGCATTTTTAGGATTTTTTTTTTTTAAACCTGATAATGATTTATTACGATGGGTTCATTGATCTACTTATGGCAGTAACATAAGTTTGGGAAAGTGGGTTACACTGAAAAAAATAGAGTGTGAGCAGCCATTCAGTGAACGAAAACAAAGGGATTTGACTTTTAAGACTTAATCATTTTATGTGTCACACAGCTAGCAATCTGATCATAATCCTTTATAGACAGAAAAATAATTACCCAACCTGAAATCTAAAAACTGACCTCATAAGAAATATAATAGAAAGAAAATCTTCCTTTTCAAGGAGAATTTGCAACTATTTCTTCTTTAGAAGCTCTTACTTACTTTGAATATCTTTTAGCCACGCACTTAAATTTTTTATCTTTGTAAATTAAGGGGGTGCAATATGATATAGTGGGAAGGAAAACCAACTGAAAGTCAGAGGCTTGAGTTAGGCTCAGCTCTAAAAAAAAAAATCCGCCAAAGTCAAGTTGATTCCGATTCACAGTGACCCTATAGGACAGAGTAGAACTGTCCCATAGGGTTTTCAAGGAGCTGCTGGTGGATTTGAACTGCCAGCCTTTTGATAAGCAGCCATAGCTCTTAACCACTGCACCACCAGGGCTCCAGTCTCAGCTCTAGGACTAAATAAGATAGCTGTGTGGCATTACATTTTTCCTAATCTCTCTAGTCTTTAGTTTCCTCATGTGTAAAATAAAGAGATTAAATTCTGAGACATCATGCAGACTCCTTCTTATTTGGGTATATATGTAGAGTACTTGGACTGCTTGCTGTCATTGAATTTTCCTCTCTTCTTTGGTACATGGAAGTCCATTTAAATCAGATTATAGTACTTGCTAAGCAGAACAAAGGAGCCCTGGTGGTGCAGTAGTTAAAGCACTTGGCTGCTAACCTCGGTTAGAACCCACCAGACAATCGTGGCAGAAAGACGTGACAGTCTGCTTTCATAAAGATTTACAGCCTTGGAAACCCTATGGGGCAGTTCTACTCTGTCCTATAGGGTCACCATGAGATGGAATTGTCTTGATAGCAATGGGTTTGATTTTTGGTTTTAGTGGCATGAAACATATAAGAACATACAAAAAATGAAAAGCAAGTATTTAAATTATACTGTCATGATGAAGTTTAGAACAGTGCAAATCTAAACTTACTATACAACAATCTTCCAAAAATGGCAAATTTTATCTATTTGATTTTTCTGAGATGTCAACACAATTTAAAACGCATGATTATAAGTGAGGCAAAGAACGTCCTAGGACTTGGTTAATAGGGTTTCCTAAGAGTCTTGAATCTCTTAGAAACTTCCATGTTTCAGTTATGGGAAGGATCATCATTTTCATCCATTTCTTCCTCATGAAACATGGTATTGACGAAGCAAGATGAGTTACTTGTTCTCCCCCCTCCTCCCCTTTAAGTGCTTAGCTAGATCAAAGGGTAGATATTTCTTTCCCACTGGCCTGCCTCCAATTTGGTTTGGGTCATCTTCTATTTCTCTCAGTTGCACAGAGCACTTGTTGACCCAGAGAAAAGACTAACTAACTTTGTCATTTCCTCACTCCTCTGAAACAACAGATACATGTTATTTATTTGCTTTAAATACATCAGAATTTTCTGGGAACATGACCAAAACAAAGATGCAAGCATGGCTTTAGCCATTCAAACAAAATAATCAGATCAAGTTCTCTTGGAGAGAAGGTGCTTGGAAATACCTTATCTATGTGTTGTGATATCTCTCGTTGGAAATCATGCATTGACAAGACTCTACATTTATTATTAAGGAATAATCCCTATTCAATAAGCTATTTTAAAACTAGGATGCTACATTTTTTGACTCAGAAAAATAAATTCTGAGATTCTAAATATAAAACGATCTTCTGAATCCGTAGAAATTTGACACTTCACTGACCCAATTTTCATAATGTGTAATAGAAGATATTAACTTTCTAAAGTTAATAGCTTGATATTTGTCATCACATTGATTTACAATGCCTCAGTAAGTGGTACAACACTTTATAGATGGGCTTCCTACAACTTTTGCCGATTTTTAAGCTGTTAGCTATTAATTTGGGTTCTTTCACATATTATTGTATTTGTCTACTTATTAGAAACTATAATGATAATTTGTATTTTATGGACAGTGTTCCAAATTAATGAAAGCCCTGTACCTAAAGTAGTAGTATGCCAGTTTTCTTTTAAAGAAATATATTAAAATAATATGGGATCAAAATGGTTCAAGGCACTAAATACAGAATCGAGGATTAGAATCTGTGTTTCTAATGCTGATTCACCAGAAGATGTGAGACAAATCTCTTTTTCCTGATCTGTTGTGAGTAATTATAGTAAGGAGGCACTTGAAATGTAAGCGTTAGTTAATAAGGCTATGTCTAATTGTAGCTGCTCGATACCAGTATCTGGCATTTTGAACAGTAACCAGATATTAATGTAACCTCACATATATAGACTTTTAACTACATTTCTCCATAACTTACTCTTAAACCACTCTCTCTGTCTAGCTCTCTGTATATTTAGAGTCGATCACATATCTTTCACCTCTTGGAATAATAAGTTTATTTTAATGTTTTTTTCCCTTAAGAAAGACATGGTTTATTTTTTCCCCCAACTCGGTTTAACCTATCTCACTGTCTTTTATTGGTCGCATTGTATCTTTGCCTGTTTCCAAAGATGAGACATCTCAACTGTTCTTTGAATCTATCTATATTTACCTTCAAGATTAAACCTAGTATTTCAATCACAGCCATACTAGATCCCATTCCCTAACTGAAATGGAGAAGATTTTGAGGGATTAATTTTTTTTAGCAATTATAATACTCAAATGTTAAGTAGACATTAATTTAAGGCCAGGTGTTGTGTACAATTAATGTTAAATGTAACTCAGGTAGTTGGAGGTTCAAGACCATGGCTTGAACATATTCCTTTTTCTTTCTGTGAAAGATTTCATTATCATGAAAGAGATAATATTTTTAAGTGAATGAAATCAAAACTTCATTGGAAAGCAAAACCTCATATTGAGAAATTCCATGAAGACAGAAAGTGGGTGGAATTAGAGTGATGGAAAAATAAGAAGTGAGGGAATCACAGCCAAAATCACCAAGGACAAGCATCATTTTTCCCAGAACTGCTAGGAAAAGCTCTAAGAACAGAGCCTCCCCTACCCGCAAAAAAGAAAAAAAAAAAAAAAAAGTAGCTTATATAAATAGGCTTGGCCAATGATAATTATCAGAGAAATCAATTAGCAACTGCATTTGAAACAGCTGTTACCTCTGCTTGTTCAAGGAGTTTCCCAGCACGGCTTTGCTAAAGCCCTGTGTACTGCTTTCTCTAGAGGTGTGGCACCTCCCCATCTTCCTGGGATGAACTCTTAATGGGGGGACCTGAGAGAGGAGCATGGAAGATCCAGATAAATTTAGAACCTCCCCACATGACGCATGTGAACAGACACCTTCATACACATACACAAGGACAGTGTATTAAAATATGTTGAGCTATTAAACTCAGAGTTATGGAAATTATCTCTCTGCTTGCTTGCTCAATGCCCTCATTTCCCACAGGCAAGTGTGCTTTTGGACACACACTACCCACTTTCCCAGCACACATAGCCAAGTCTGATTTTAAAGAAGTTGTCTTTGAGAGAAAGAATTACATAAATGCAGAAGAAATTCATGCCAAACATTTAATATAATCAACCAGAACTTCATTCATAAATGGACAAACAGCAGGATCAGCAGCCTTTTAAGGAAAACAAATAGCACAGAGAAGCACAAAGAAGAAAAACTGTAACAAATGATCTCAGACAAAGCAAAGATAATGCTAAAGACAAATTTAAAAAATGCTAATTGTTAATGTCAAAGAGATTTGATATGGTATCTCTTCCATAAAAAAGGGTAGATGGACATGGAATGAGAAACACTCCTGGGAATTAAACAATACGATTGCCAAAGAACAAAATTTAGTGGATAGGATGAATGATGGGATGCGTAGGGCTGAAGATGAAATTGGTTATATGAAGATAAAGTTGACAAAGTCTCCCAGAATGTAGAATAAATGTTTAGAGATATAAAATATAAAAGTAAGTTCAACAAACCTTAATATAAATTCTGTAAGAAGAGAATATAGACAATGGAGGAAATAATTATAAAAGTCAATGACAGAAAAATCTCCCCACATAACAGAAAGTTCAGGCCTCAGGAGACTTGGAGGGTAAACTGAACGCTAAGGGGAATTAATGAGGAAAAAAGAAAGAAAGAAGGAAACTGTAGAAATATCTTGTTGAAATTTCAAAATTCCAAAGGAAAAGACACATTCTTAATAACTTGTGGAGACATAAATTTTTTTTAATAGGTTAAAAACAGAAACAAAAACCGTTGCCATCAAGTCGATTCTGACTCATAGGGACCCTACAGGACAGAGTAGAACTGCCCCATAGGGTCTCCGAAGAGTGGCTGGTGGATTCGAACTGGCAACCTTTTGGTAAGCAGCTGTAGCTCTTAACCCCTACACCATCAGGGCTCCTTATAACCAGAGTGGGTGCTAGAAGATAATGAAGCAATGATTTAAAAATTATAGCAAAAATTACAGTCAGCTTGTAATTTTCTACTACAATTCAAACTGTTAAATATTATTATTCAAAAATATTATTCAAAATATTAAATATTCAAAAATTTATATTTTTCAACTTGTATAAACACAGAACATTACACATAAGCACATTATGTGAAAAAATCACCCAGCAAGTACTCAGGGAAAAAGAAAAGGGAAAGAGGAGGAACTGGTATACAAGACAGAGTGACAGCTGAATGTGACCTAAAGAAAGACTGAAAGAGGAGTTGGAAAGGGGATAGGGAGTTTTGAATGGATAGTTCCCATTGTTATTATTGAAAAACAAAAATTAAAGTTATACGTATTTGATTTAAAACTGTATCAATAACCATATGTAGAACTAAAAACAACTAATCTTATTTGTGATAAATTCTTTGAAGTGATTACAGGGCCAGGGGACATTTGAGAGATTTTTACTTTTCTTTCTGTCTTTACTACTTGAAATTTGTTTTACCACCTATGTGTAGAATTTTATAGTGATAACAATGATAATTATAACTAGTTTTAAAGATAACAAATTCCATATCTTTAACATAGGGCCAAAAAAGCACAAGAAACAATTTCAAGGACATCACTTTATCCTTTTTAATTTTAAAGATTGTTTTCAGATTTTTTTTTTTTCCCTTGACTGAGACACATCAAGGAAACGATAAGACATAGGCTTTATTAGGGATTGAGAATGGATAAAGGCAAGGAGGGTTAGAGATGAGACAATTACTACAGGTTAGGATGATTTAGAAATAAAATGTGTTGTGATCAGGGCTTCTGTCCAGCTACTGTATCATCTACCACCCATCTCTCAATTTCTCATACTGTGGTGGCTTGCATGTTTCTATGATGCTGGAAACTATACCACCAGTATTTCAAATACCAGCAGGGTCAATCCATGTGTGGCCATGGACGTGTTTCAGGGGAGCTTCCAGACTAAGACAGACTAGGAAGAAAGGCCTGGTGATCTACTTCCAAAGATTGTTGTTAGGTGCCATCGAGTCAATTCTGACTCATAGTTGTGCTGTGTACAACAGAATGAAACACTGCCCAGACCTGTGCCATCCTCACAATCATTGCTATGTTTGAGCCCATTGTTGCAGCTACTGTGTAAGTCCATCTTGCTGAGAGTTTTTCTCTTTTTTGCTCACCCTCTACTTTACCAAGCATGACGTCCTTCTCCAGGAACTAGTCCCTTCTGATAACATCTGCAAAGTATGTGAGACAAAGTCACGCATCCTCGCTTCAAAGGAGCATTCTGGCTGTACTTTTTCCAAGACATATTTGTTTGTTCTTTTGGCAGTTCATGGTATATTCAGTATTCTTTGCCAACACCATAATTCAAAGGCATTAATTCTTCTTCGATCCGAAGATTAGCCAGTGAAGAATCTATGGACTACAACAGAATATTATCTGATACAGTGCGAGAAGATGAACCCCCTCGACTGGAAGGCACTCAAAATATGCAATGAGCACAACAATGAACTCGAGCATACCAGTGATCATGAAGAAGGCACAGGACCAGGTAATGTTTCATTCTGTTGTACATGGGTAAGAACCATGAGTAAGAGCCCACTTGACAGCAGCTGACAACACTGCATCATGCAAAGCATGATACCAGACAGGGGCGGCTTCTTGGCATGTGATCAGGGCCCTGTGCTCAAAAGAGCCCCACGCTTGGAGTTTAATGCTCTGTGGTCAAATTCTTGAAGTTCTTAATAATTTTATCTTTGAATTTGTGTTTTGGGAGTGAAGTTCAATGAGTCAATGGGGCAAGTCTCCCACCTCTAGCCACCTCTCTAACTTCTTAGAATGGGTTTTCTACCTCCTGTTCCCCACCCCTTGGTGTCCTGTGCCCTGCTGGGCCCCCTTTCCTGCCTTGAGAAGTCTGCCACCCTCCTGGTCTGGCTGAATGGGGGATATTCACAGTCTACCTTTACCCTCTGCCCCCAGTGGAGGCCTGAGTCTGGGCACAGGAAAGGTCAGGGTGGGGAAAATGTGGTGTCTTGGTATAGAATAAGGTTGTGGCCATCTCCTCCCTACGCTGGTAGCGCCATGGTGCATTCTGCATACTAGTTGGCTGGTGTCTTTCCTATTGGTATTTCAGATACCGAGGGTGTCCTTCTAATCCCTTGGGAGATGCCTGTCTCTGTGGGTTGGATTGACAGGCCCATGGCAAGGAAATATTCACTTCCCTGTCCCCAGCAAGAATCCCACGTTTTCATTTTACACTGGGCCCTGAAAATTATGTAGCTGTCCCTACAGCAGAGGTGAACTTCATGTAAAACAATGGCCAAGACATCTCCTTTACTATTCTGTTATATCTATTGGGGCCATGAATCTGTCTCCCTACTGCGAGGAGATGATGGAGTGCCAAGAATTCTTGGCACTCACCTCCCTGCACCCATCCAGGGTCCTACAATTTAATTTACACCGGGCACAGCATAGCCACATCCTGGCTTTATTGCCTTCTTCTCATTCTCAGTAATACTTTCTTCTCTCAGAATAGTGACCCTGCTGCTGCAAAGTTCAGAAAGTTCCCCACTCACCTTTGTTGCCAGTCCCAATTCCAAATCATTCGGTGGCTCCTTTCCTGCCTAACTCATCTAATTTTGACATTTTATCTACCTCCATTTTGTCATTCTGCTTTAGGCTGCCCTCACTTGTTACTGTTCTTCCTTGAAGTACACCCCTCCTTTTTTTTTTTTTTAAACTTCTTTATGCTGGTATAGAGTTTTCTTCTTCATCCCTAAGCCAAAGATTTCATGCTATCTGTTACAAGACCTAAAACTAGATGGAATTTTACGTTCTTACTAGCAAGTGTTCTTTCCCAAGACATTTTACATTTTGGAAATGGCATTTTGCAACTTGTCATGATTTGTTCTTTGAGGTTATGTTGGATACCTTGTCTAAATCAGAATATAGATCCCCTGAAATATGGGAGTCCTTCTATGCTTTTAACTAACCTGATTTCTGGTGATCTTCATTTAGGTTTCATTTGAAATATTTTCTGAGTGACTGGAGTCTGTAAGGCCCAGTACTGGGGGCTGACAACTTACATATGTAACTCCCTCCTTAGAATTCTTCAGGAGGGGGGCTTTATTTGAAATATAAGAGTAAGGGGTATTTGCTAATAAACTAAAAAATAATTTTTATCCAGTTTATTTTTCATTTTGATGTTCAATTGACTATTAGGTGTATTTCATATAAAATTAATACCAGTGTTCCAAATATTACCATTAATATTCCTATTTTTCCCCACACTTTCTTACTGAGTCGCTTGAATGACCCAGATCTCCTACCCTAGAAAAGTACAATAGCAAATAGAAGAGAGAGAGAAAGTGATGAAGGAAGAAGAAAGCGTATTAGAAATCTTTGCCAGGTCACCCTGGCTTTGAAAGTCAGAGTTTGGAGTACACTTCAACAAGCTTAAGAGTGTTTGGCTTTCATATTTTTCAATAAATATTAGTTGAAGTTTCAAGCAATGTTATAAATAAATTCATATTAAGAAGACAGAAATAAAGATATAAGCTTTTTGCATCTTCTATGTGTCAGGCATTGTACTTAATGCTTTACATATGCTATTTTATTTTATCTTCACGATCACTTTGGGAGGTGGGTATTATTATCCCATCCATATAAAAGGAAACTGAAACTCAGAAATATTAATTTTCCAAAGTCCAGCATTTTAAGAGTGATAGAGCTCAGCTTCATACATAAGTCTGTCTGATTTCTGGATATTCCACTGCACCACTCTGAGAATTCTATCCTTCTTTATTTATATTTTTTTCATTTTCCTTATATAAACTCAATGCAGTAATACTCAACTTTAATTTTAACGAGACAGCCTGCTGCCTGACCTGTAAGAACCTCTCCTTTTCTCTTAAGAACCATCTTAATTAAAGAGCTGCCAGTCTATGAAGGGTCAGTAATCTCCTTCTTGTTGAATTATCATGCCTCATACACTTTGTTTTATGGTTTCAGATTAGAGATAAAGTCCTCCCTCGTTATTCATTACCTTGTTTCAATAAGGAAAGATTTGGTTAATGTTTTACTGGGAAGATTCCCAGTGGTCACATTCTGGCATGTGAAAAATATTGGATTTATTTATCAATATATAACCAGCTGTGTGGGAGATGTCTCCTCCTGCCCCTCCCTTTATTTTATTTTTTTAAATTTCGTTAGTTAGTTGATTAGGGAGCAAACCAAATGATGAGAAAGGAAACAAACATTTGAGGTTTTTGGTACTTCAAAGAGAAGAGTCATTCCGGCATTCTGAGACCCACTTTTACAATTCGGCTCCTTATAACCCCAATTTTTAAACTCCTAATTCAGAAGACCATGGTAAAAAAAGTTAAGCCAAAGTCAAGGTGAGAAAGAAAATTGTGAGCCATGTCAAATGTTGGGTTGGTCATTCTCCTTTGCAGTATTTCACTAACCTCTTATGTTACTAAAATAAATGGCACTACATGTAGAGTAGATTCAGAAGTAGCAAGATGAGAGTAATGATAATCTAACAGTGCCAGCTACGACTGTACAGTGTTTGGACATGCTACTTCAAAGACCTACTCACAAATCATGTTTCAAGATTTTTTATTTGAAACCCTTTGCAGGTTTTGTCTTTGGACTTTTTTTTCCCCCACTCATTTTCTTCTCTTAGTTTTAACATCTTACTCAAAACATTTTTAATTTTTTTATTGTTGTAGTTTAAATGAAGTTTACATTTCAAGTTAGTCTCCCATACAAAAATTTATACACACATTGTTATGTGACCCTAACTGCTCTCCCCATACTGCAACAGCACACTCCTCCTTTCCACCACTGATTCCCCATGTCCATTCAACCAGCTCCTAACCCTCTCTGCCTTCCCATCTCACCTCCAGGCAGAAGCTGCCCGTTTCGTCTCCTGTATCTGCTTGAGCTAAGAGGCATACTGCTCACGAGTATCACTTTATGTCCCACAGTCCAGTCCAATCCCTGTCTGAAGAGTTGGCCTTGGAAATTTCAAAACATTAATTTAATGTTGATTATACAGAAAAGTTTAATCCCAAGTGCAAAATACATCCAAAGCAAGGAACTCATCATAGTAAAGTTCTTTGGCATCCTTTTGTATATTTAGATAATATGCTGCCTTGTATCTCTGTAGTATGGTGCTGTTGTTAGGTGTCGTCGAGTTAGTTCCAACTCACAGCGACCCTACCTACAACAGGACGAAACGTTGCCCGGTCCTGTGCCATCCTCACAATCATCACTATGTTTGAGCCGATTACTGCTGCACTGTGTCAATTCATCTCGTTGAGGGTCTTCCTCTTTTTTGCTGACCCTCTACTTTACCAAGCATGATGTCCTTCTCCAGGGACTGGTCCCTCCCGATAACATGTCCAAATTATGTGCGAAGAAGTCTCGCTACCCTCACTTCTAAGGAGCGTTCGGGCTATACTCTATAGTATAATCACTATGTTTATTTTACAGAATTTTAATTAAAAAAAAAAAAAAAGGATGGAAAGAAAGCTGTTTTCTAGGTTTAAACTTACGCTTTCAGTTTTACAGTGATTAAAATGGCACCTGGGCAGTTTCATATTTTCAGTGGCTTCATTGCGTTGACCTCTACCGTCTATTCACAAACCAGCAACCAGGGTGATCCTTGCTAAAGACAAGTCAGATCGGGCCCCTACTCTGCTCACACTTGCCTTCTTGCATGTTTCCATCCAGTGCCTGTGTCAGTGCCTGGCACACAGGAAGCACTTAGTTCATGTTTCTTGAATGAATGCACATTTGTAAGAGAACCTTTAAAACTTAAAATTGGTGCAAGATATTTAAGAAAATGTATCTCTCTCTCCTTTTTCTATATCACCCATATAATAAAACCAACCGGTTGCCGTTGCATCAACTTCGACTCCACGTGTGTCAGAGTAGGACTGTGTTCCATAGAGTTTTCAATTTCTAATTTTTCAGAAGTAGATCACCAGGCTTGTCTTTTAAGGCATCTCTGGGTGGATTCAAACCTCCAACTTTTCTGTTAGCAGCGAGTGCGTTAACCATTTGCACTACCCAGGAACTCACACGTGTACTAACCCTGTGGTGTTTCCAAGTTAGACATGATTTGGTGTTCCAAACTCTTGGCTTTTCTTGGTGCAGGTGTATTTAGTATCTTTAAACCATCCTAAAGAGAGTTTGAAAGGCAAAGAAAGGTCAAGGATCAAGTAATTCACAACCATGTCCATTAGTCCTGTACAAGTTATTCTACGTATTGTGGACAGGGTATTTCTCAAAAACTGCACATAAGTGATGCAACTTTCAATTCTAAATGCCCATAAAAAGTAGAGTAGGATTTCTATTTGATGTAATTCTCTTGATACCAGAGGAAATGTGCATCAAACTTTATATTCATAAAGTATAACTTAGTGCTTTTAACAGCAGCTTGGTAATTAGTTGGGCAACTAAGGGACCGTAAATTATAATTTTAACTCAGATAGACATCCTCTCTAACACCTTGGGAAGTCCATTTACCATCACTTCCTCTATTTCCTCATCTATAAAATCAAACTAAAAATAGATTCTTTATAAACTTGCTGACGACCTAAAGAAAGATAGGCTTAGAATTGGAAGAGACCTTGCAAGGTTATCTGGTTAAATCTCCTGATTCCACGCACACAAATTTCATACGATAGATAGTCATCCTTTCTATTTTATTCTTGAAAATCTTTTAATGTTTAATATGTTTTAATGTTATTTTTATAGGATTTTACATGAAAGCTCATTGCGAAGTGATATCCATATATTATAAGTCTACATCATATATGAAGGCAAAACACTAACTAATGTTGGCTGCAGAGGCGAACACATTTACCAGCTGCAGCCTGGTTGCATCTTAAATTCCAAGGTCAACCATTAACGTATTGAAAGCAAAGTAATTCACTTTCATTAAAGCAGTTAGCATCTGTGGGCCCTGATTCATGTATCTGTCACCTGGCCTCCCCACCACTGATCCCATTCAAGGTTTGGAATTGAGCTTTAAAATTCTTTTCCCTTTCTGAAACCACATTGTCTTAAAAGTGCTGGCATATATTTCTTTTTCTATGTCGTTGCCTCTTTTTCTAGATCTCTTTCTTTAATACGTACCTTGTTACGAACAAAACCAATTAAACACTTTATACGTTTTTACAGTTCTGCATTTCTGTTGTCCCAAAGGGATTTTATTCCTACAATATTTACTGCTGGGCCACGTTTATTCATCTTATCTTCTTGGTGAAAAAAAAAAATCACATATCCTTTCTTTATGTATTTAGTTTTCTATAGCACCATTTCCTTGGGACCCTGATGATGCTGAAGTTCATAATGCTCCAGTATAATGCATTTTTGTGTTGTATCACCTGGGCAGTCTACAGGAGTGGTTTCTAATGTGGGCACACAAAAGAACACAGTGTCAAGATCATTGCTTCTGAATGTCACATGGAACTTTGGTTTGGGTGGGAAGTGTGGGAAAAGGGGGCCTGTGTATGTTTCAATAGCTCATCAGGTGATTTTGATGCTGACTGATGGCCTGGTTTGAGAAAAACTGGCCTAAAGCATCTTCCTTACTTCCCTGAACATCTCAGCTGGTTTCAACGCTGTATAAAAAACCAAACCAAAGCCATTGCTGTCAAATCTATTCAAACTCATAGCGAGCCTATAGGACAGAGTAGAACTGCCTCATAGGGTTTCCAAGCAGCAACTGATAGATTCGAACTGTCGACCTTTTGGTTAGCAGCCTGAGCTCTTAACCACCGTGCCACCAGGGCTCCCAATGATGTATATTTTCTCTAATTAATTGGTTTGCAACCCTGGCTACACATTGGAAACATCTGGAGACCTTCTATGAACTACAGATACCTGGGCACCCTTCACCTTCCCAGATTGATTTCAAGAGTCTTTGGGAATATTGTTGTTGTTGATAGGTAGCACTGAGTTGGTTCTGACTTATAGAGACACTATGTACAACAGAACAGAACACTGCCCTGTCCTGTGCTATCCTCACAATCGTTGTTATGCTTGAGCCCATTGTTGCAGCCACTGTGTCAACCCATCTCGTTGAGGGTCTTCCTGTTTTTCACTGACCCTCTACTTTACCAAGCATGATGTCCTTCTCCAAGGACTGATCCCTCCTGATCCTTCCCTACTCTTTGGGAGTAAGCTTCACGTATTGGTGTTTTACAAAACACCCTAGCTAATCTCATATGCAACCAGGGTTGAGGACCTGGGTTCTAATTTAGTTCTACTAAGCTAGGAAAAATTAATTACCAATGCCCCTTCCCTCTCTCAGAAATGAAAATAATTTCTATATTTAAATCCAGCCAGTTCTTAACATTTCCTTTTCTTGGCTAAACAACCAAAAGCCTCTTAAATTTTTCTCATAGGAATTATTTCCCGCATTTTTGTCATTCATCTATGGACCAATGAAATCTTCCTCCCATCCTTTTTAATCTGGACACCCTGTATCAACAAAGGTCTGACTTGTTTCTGAAATAGTAAAAATAAATATCTCCCGCTCCTTGCATGACTTATTCAAATAAATGAGTTGTTCAAGCTTAAATTACTATTTCTAAGTCATCACAGTATCAGATTGCTTTTTTTTCCCCCAAAAGAAATTGTGTAAGAGGGCAGTAAGGCATTTAAAAGATAAGAGTCTGTGGTGATCTGCCATTGTTTGTTAGGGAGACAGAAACTCTGCTTAGTGAACTTGTACCATAGAAAATTACACAGTTTGCTCTGAAGAAGCTGTCCATCCCTGGTGGGGAGTTACCAATGCGGTTCCTTGGCCATAAAAACAATTATAAAAGTGAACCTTTTATTCTTGTTGTAAATACTTAGCACCAACAGGGAGCCCCTTTCTCAGGGAATTTTATGGCTTTTCACAGATCCTTTCCTCTTCCCTTTTTCACCGTAAACAGTTCTGAAACAAATTATCATTAATAAATTATACTTCTATAACACCTTCCTTCTGCCACGGCTCCCAGGTGGCAATACATACAGAAATAAAAACATAAATAAAATTATTCCTTATGCCTCTTAACTCTGCTGTCTGAAACAATCATTGTTAATCCCAAGCATTTCAGAAGTATTGTGAGTCAAGTTCTAGAAAATCCTCCAATCTGGGAGGATGGCAACCTGTTAGGATGAAACATTTGTAAGATAAAGAGCTTTAAACTTTAAAAACAACTTAGAGATATATGAAATCTTATTACGTGGACAGAAAAAGACTTGGGAGAAAGTGTTATATATTTTGGGAAAAAAAAATTGATAAATATCAATATCTTAATAAAGATGATTACTGGTCTTAGTAACTAGTTGTTTAACTTAGAGTGTTTTTAAGACTACATTACAATCTTCACCAAAGAATATGATTAATCATAAGTTTTTGGTAAAGATAGAATAGCTGTGATGAAAATGGCTAGGGTAACGGTGCCGCTAGAAATTAGTTTTTTAATTTGCCTTAATCCTCAAAGCAGTAAGCTAAGAATTGGAAAATCAATTGAAAATAAAATACACAAGATATAGCATAGAAGTGTCATATATGTGGAGGCATCATGAATGTATGGAACTATTTCAAAGCCAAGTGCATATTTGATATGGATGAATTAAAAACTTCTTGTATATTGCAATTGGACTATTAAAATTTGCTAAACACAAAAAGTGCTGTTTTTTTTCCATAGACATTAGTGCATTTTAAATAAGTTGCAGTTTATTTTTTGCGTACACATCAATATCAGATGTTGGCATATCAGCATTACTTAGTATTATAAATACTAATCATAGTTTGAGGTTAGGCACTTTGCACAGACTCTTTAGAACTGAGTGTTCTCACTGGGGATTACCTGGCGTTTAGACATTTCCCTACTTCAGGTCACTCTGGGAATTAGACTGTAGCTCACAGTAACTGAATCCTCTTGGGTCACTCATTAGACCTGATAGCTTTTAAGAAATCAATATTCAAGACCACACAGCTGTGGAACGACCACAGCTTGTCTGAAACCAACTGATGGTATGTAAGTCTGTTTGTTGACGGAGAATCTTCTACACTGACATGGTTCTTGAAATCAGTGGGGCAATGAAAAGTGGTTAATCATTGGCTCTCTGGCCTTACACATATCTGAACTTACCATCATTAATCAATGGGGTCCATTGGGTGCTTGCTTTTTTTTTTTTTTTGACTGATGAGTTATAAGAAAAGAAAAAAAATAATTGGCGAATAATGATTAACAGAAAGTGCATGGAGAAATATCTATGCTGTCAGTTCATTGCTTTCTGCTTAATTTTTGCTGGTATTCATTAACACAGAAGAACATTTAAATGACTTTGTGCCAACACTGTGGGAAGCAGTTCAATCCTTCAGAAATATTCATAAAATACTTTGAAGCCATTAAAATTTTCACTGTGACATGTAATGGTAAGTAGGCTGTCTTTATCTTTCTTTGTGTGAATTCCTATGTTTAAACTCGAAGAGTACATCCCACCAACAAATGAACATTTTATGTGTGTGTATTTGAGGGCCCTGGGTCCCTAACTGTATATTTCTACACAGTTGAAAAATTATTTAGATCCTGTCTTTAAGCTGAACTGTACCCTTTCAAGTTTAGATTTCTCTCAGTTATATTTCAGGGAAATTCTTAGAACTGAAAGGGGTCAATTCTCACTACACTTTCTGGCACCAGAAATGAAACCACCTGGGGTTTTCTCTGGCCTTGAGGCCAGGCACCACCCAGATAGTGGTGACAGCAGGCAGAGTTGCTAAGTCGTTGTCTGTCTGATGAATCTTCAGTTTATCCCGTTTTATGAATTTATCCCACCACCTGTCTGTCAGTTTGTCATACTGTGGCAGCTTGCGTGTTGCTGTGATGCTGGAAGCTATGCCACTGGCATTTCAAATACCAGCAGTCTCACCCATGGTGGACAGTTTCAGTGGAGCTTCCACACTAAGACAGCCTAAGTAGAAAGGCCTGTATATCTACTTCTAAAAATTAGCCATGAAAACCTCATGGATCACAGCAGAATACTGTCCAATATAGTGCTGGAAGATAAGCCTCCTTAGATTAGAAGTACTACACAATGCCACAACAATGGACTCAAAGATACCAATGCTCATGAAGATGGCACAGGACTGGACAAAATATCATTCTGTTGTATGTCGGAGTTGACTTCACGGCAACTAACAACAATGAATCTATTATTACTTACTGGCCTTTTCAAGGACAATTCTTTATCTGTTAGCTGCTAGAATGTGAGTCTCGCAAGCCATAGCTCCTGTCACACACTATGATGTCTCTGGTCAATTATCTAATTGCACGTCTAGCACTTATCATTGGGGAGAATACATGGAAAAAATATTCCGACGTGGTCAGATCTCACTATCACAAGCAAAGCCAAGGCAGTGTGCTTGTGAGTGTGTGTGTGTATGTATGCACACAGAGCATCACAGACAAGTTTCCTTGACACAGTCTTTGCTGTCCTTGAGTCACGTACTTGCCTCTTGAATCTCCAGTGCCTTACTAGTTCCTATATTTTCAAGTACACCATATTTATTCCCTGCTGGCTCCACCTTTGCTAACTCCTACAGTCTCAGAATGTTTTCAAGAAATATCTACTATATTCCTTTCTGGGTAGAGAAATCAGAATGCAGAGAATTGACCTAGCTTTTATAATTTCCAATAGCAGTATTTTGGGTATTCGGCCCACGAGTCACCTTTTAATCTTTGTCTAGTATGTATGAAATAATCAATAAATATTTCTTAAATGAATGAATGAACTTTCAATTAATCCTTAATGTTGCTAACCAACCTCACATCTTATCATGTACATTCCGTTTGCTGATTCAGCATGTCAGGTTTTCACGGTGATACAGTATGAAATTCAAACTCCTTAACAAGGCCCAAAATAATTTGTATCAATATATAATTTCAATCTTATCTTCTGTTATATCCTTGTAAGGAAGAAATTTTTAAAAAATCATTAAAGCTAATATTAAGTCAAACACTTTTTATTAGGAATAATATACCCACAACACATTCTCTGTTACTATTTCTTTTTAAGATTATAAGTTAGGTATTTATATAAGTATGTGTGTGTGTATATATATATATATATATCATCATGTATTAGGTATTTGAACATTATCTCTTTTCAGGCTACGACATTTAGTGTTGAGAGTCAAGGGGGATGGTATTTTCTTTATCATTGATTTTCCTATTCACTCAATTTTAGTAGGATTAGCCAGAAAGCCATTATGTAGTCAATATATCTACAAACTGATGTTTGTTTTAGTTCATATTTCTTTAGTGAGAACTGCTGGATAAAATACAGGTAGTCTCCTATTTACTACATGTATGCGTTACAACAAACTGCGCTTATTTATTTAATTTATTTATTATTTTTTGTACGTTTTATCATTAGTAATGGTAGCACAGTGGTTAAGAGCTCAGGCTGCTAACCAAAAGGTCGGCAGTTTGAATCCACCAGCTGCTCCCTGGAAACCCGGTGGGGCAGCTCCACTCTGTCCTATAGGTTTGCTATGAGTCGGTATTGACTAGACAGCAATAGGTTTGATTTGTTTTTTTTTTTTTTGGTATTGCTAGTAATATGTACCACACACAATGTTGCAGTGCATAATTTAATGATGCTATCATTCTCAAGTGTGCATTCACAGATATTCAGTTTTATGATTTACTGTTCAAAACATTGCCATATAGCAGGCTATGGCCTGGTCTACAGTGAAGCTGGTGTCAGGAGTTGTAATGGATAGAAAGTTGGGCAGTGTTCAACTCTAATGACATACAACAATTGAACTATGCATGCATCAACAGCTGTTAAGACTCCGACTTCATTGTTATGGCACTGATGCCAACTTTATTGTGATCTTATTCAGCGTTTCATACCATAAGAAGCATTAGTTGATAATTTGCCGCTGAGTTGTTCACGTTTCTCTACCTGTAACACCTGCACTGCTTATACCCCAACAATATGTCTAGCAAAAGAAGTCATACCATTGAAAGTTCTAATCCAAAAAAGAAGAAGAGGAAGGTTCTAGGCAAGGGTATAAAGAGGAAGATCATCAAGGGCGATGATAATGGAAATAAAGTCAGTGAAATAGCAACATGAAGAAGGACTGTCTCATTGGACCATTTTGACCATCATTAAGGATAAGAATAGGTATTTGACTTACATTAGAACTGACTTAGGACAAAATCTTCTGAACGGAACCCTGATGTAAGTGACAGACCATCTGTACATTGAAATTTTTTTTCCTGTATTTTATTTCCTATAATTTTTCAATGTTGAAGAGGAAAGAAAAAAAAAGATAAAAAAGGAAAGAAAAAGTAAAAGTGAAGAGAAAGAAAAGTAAAAAATGCAACTTTAAATAAAATTTTCACCAGATAAAATAAATACACAATACTAAATGTCAAGATGAAATTAATTAGTCAAGAAAAATCAAATCTAGGAAATAAGATTATGTGTAGGTATATGTTTATATAGTACATATTGCATGTGAACACGTCCCATTTATTTTTGTTAGTTATAACATTCTGACAAAATGAAGAAAATTAAGACAGTGATGAAAACAAATAGGAATTTGTGATATATAAAATATTGTTTTGCCAAGATTTCATATATACTCAGTCTAAGCAATTGTTAAAATTATAAATTAATGACAAAACTGAGAAAATATAGTCTACTTAGGTATCAGTAGGATCTTTGCCTTAATTTCTCTAGGCATATATTCTGGTTTCTTCTCAGCATTTAAACATGCTTAAATTTCTTCTTCAGAGATAAAATAAAATGGAAAACAAAATACCTTTTTCTACTCTGTCTTGGGTAGAAAAATATCTTTTTCAACTTTATCCTTAGATATAAAATTCTCAGAAGACTTGTCTACCCAAGTGGCAGCATTGCATCACTTTCCATCCACTTCTCATTTCTCAGTCCACTCTAACCTGGCTTTTCCCCTTTACTTCAGCAAAATGGTTCTCTTTGAGATTACTAGCGAAATCCTTATCTCTAAACCCATTTTTACCTTGTTTTGCTTCTCAGCAGCAGCTGATAAACTCTTGTCCACTCTCCTTGAAATACTTGTTCTTTTTTTTTATAGAACAACTGTGTTGGTTTTCTTTTAAGCTTTCAGGCTACACCCTTCCTTTAAAGGCTCATTGCCCTCCACCTGGTCATTAAATGTTGAAATTCCTCAAGAGTCCATCCTTTTCTCTCTTCTGTTTGCTATGTGTTCTCCCTAGGGTCTCTCATTCAGCTTCTTGGTTTCAACTACTACCTGTATGATAAGGACTCTCAAATTGGTGTTTTCATCTCAGACTTCTCTTAGTTCCATTCCTGGACCTCCATATTGTGTCTACTTAAAAGTTCCTTCTAGATGTTTCAAAGACATCTTGAATTCAACATGTCTGAAGCCACAACCATAATCTTCTGTTCAAAACCTGGTCCTTCTCCTATATTTCCTATGGCAGTAAACCTTACATCTCTGACCACATCTCATTCAAACTTCTGCACTTTGTTCCAGACACATCCTGCCTGCCAGTTTTTAAATAAACCAAGATAATTCCTATCACAAGACCTCTGCACTCACTCTTCATTCTACCTGGAATATTCTGCTCCTAAATCTTTGGCGATTTCCTTCTCATTATTAACCTCTTACCTCCAATATTACCTCCTTTTGATGGTTAATTTTGTATGTCAGTTTGGCTTGGCTATGATTGTCGCTGGTTTGGTAGACACTGGACTGATTGCTATTCCATAATGTAATTTAATATAATATAATGTAATCACTTTCCATGATGTAATCTGGGGCCATCAGCCAATAAGTTGAAAGGGGAGTTTGTTTGGGGGTGTGGGCTCCCTCCAGAAAATAAATGGATTTTCTGGCAGAGGTCTCTCTCCTTCTCTTGAACCTGTACTCTTTCCTTTGCTTGACCTATGGATTTTGGGACATAACCCTGCAGAAGTCTCCAGTCTGCCCCCTGATCTGCAGATTTTGGATTTGCCAGCCCCCTCAAGCCCATGAGCCAGCAGAGGTCTCCAGCCTGTGGCTTGACCTACAGATTTGGGACTTGCCAGCTCCTACAGTTACATGGGCCACTTCCTTGAAGTAAATCCTCTCTCTCTATAAATTACATGTACATATTATTACTGGTTTTGCTCCTCTAGAGAACCCAACTAAGACATTCCTGAAAAGAAACTATCCCTTGAGTACCTTATCTAAGAGGTGGTGCATGTACTCCTGTTGTTCTCCGTCATATCACACAGATACTTTTCTTTCTTATACTTATAAATATGTATTATGATGTTATTGTTTAAATATTTATTGTATTTTCCCCAAACTAGAATCTAGGCTCCTCAAGTAAAGCTGCCTTATTTGTATTGCTCATAACTGCCAAAAATAGTGTCTGTCACAGCATTTGCAACTCAGTAGATATTTGGTAAATGAGTGAATGAATCCACCGTTACAAGCCAGAAACCTAGGAGTCACTCCTCCCTCATCTTCTCCTTCTATAAATTCATTGTCAGTCATTATTTTACTTCTTATTATTCCCCACATCTATTCATTTCTCTTTATCTCCACTGCCACCATTCTCGTCCAAACTACCATCATCTCTTGCCTGCAATAACTTCCTAACTACATCCACTTAGTTCCCCTCCAATTCACATATTCTCCACCCTGCAACTAGAGTACTGTTTTTACAGAAGCCAATCTGATAATGCTTCTTAACTCCTTAAAAACATTCAAGCATTTCTCATTCACTTCAAGATAATGATCAGAACCTATAAAATGAGCTATAAAGTTATGCATGATCTACTTCATCTCTTACTGCTTTTCCCTTTGCCCTGTCTTCCAACTATCCTGGTGTTGTTTCCGTTCCTCAAGTACAGTATCTCAAAACATTTCACATGTTCTATCAGCCTGGAAGGTACTTCAATAGCATCCACTTCCAATTCTAGACTTCACCTGGTTAATTCGTACTTAATATTCTCATTTCAGCTCCGAGTCTCATATACTGTGCATATGGCACTGTGCTAGGTGCTGTAATACAATGGTGATGCCAAAACCCAAGACCCTGCTCTCGTATCCATCAAGTCTGTAGCAGAAACCAGATACATACTCTCTAGGCTCCCAATACTTTTTCTTTTAACACTTTCACAGTTTGTAAGTATACGTTTTTATGTGTTTATAGGATTGATTTCTATTTCCCTCACTAGGCAGTAAGTTTCAAGATTTGCAATATGTGTTTGTTGAATAAATGAATGAATGAATGATGTCCATTCAATGAATATTTCTCAAACACTAACTATGGTACGTATTAGAACTCAAGCTTAACTTAAATAATTAATATAGTATTTAATGTATCTGTCAAACATTTATAATAGCAACAATTCCATTTTTAAAATTTGAAACCTCTTTTACCGCATTCTTAACTCAAGCTGTATATTCTGTATCATTTTTCCTCTCTCTTATATTCCAAGTTTCATTTCTATGCATATCTCTAATTATGTCCAACAGGAATCTTGCTTATGCTCTTGTTTACAATATCCTTTGATGAAATTGCAACTTTGGTCAAATATAATCCTGACTGAAAGGTCTTTGCCACAAGCATTTAAGTTAATCTGTTGGCAACAAGGAGGGAACCCACTTCTTTCCAATTGGCAGGATATTAACTGATTTAAGCCATGGAAGCGATAACTTTCTGAATTGTGCCCTAGTGGCTGGCAAAAGTTAATGCAGGTTTACAGTGCCTGTCTCATGCCAATTGTACGATTTACACACCAAGAATCTGGCTAGATGTATGTTGAGAGAAACCATTGCATGATGTAACACATGATTAGTTCAATTCAGCAAGTGTATTTTGAATGCTGCTCTGTGCAAATTTTTTGTCTGGCACCGGTGGAGGGGGGTAGAATTAAAGTCACAAGAGAGTGAGGACTTTCAGTAATATTTCAGTTTTACTGGGGTGATAAAACTTAAACACATTCCAATGGGGACTTCATGCTATCATCCAATAGCATTATTACTCTTGACTTCTTCCAAAACCAAATTTTCTGTTCCAGATCCCTTCTCTGTAACAGCTCCACTGTTCCCACAGTTATGCAATTTGGAGATCTTGGAGTTCTATCAGGCTAATCTCTTTTCTTACACGCCTTGGGTCTTGTTGGTTAACCTGTGATGTCTCTTCCTTCTTAAAACTGGCTGGTCTTTTACTCCATCATTTTTGTTCTTGTTCTTGTGACTCACATTATCATCATCTTCAATGAAGGCATATTTTCCTAAACTGTTGTAGAGAGCTGTGCCAGTGTAATGTCATTCACATAGACAAAAATGTGACTGGCAGCCCTTGGGCTGTGCAAGGAGGTGGCACTCTCATAGATCAGCTAACCACTAAGTTGCTTTTTAAACGTTTGAACCCTTCATTTGAAAGGAGCTCTGGTGGTGCAGTGGTTAAGAATCTGGCTGCTAATCAAAAGGTCGGCAGTTTGCATCTACCAGCCACTCCTTGGAAACCCTATGGGGCAGCTCTACTCACGCTGAGTTGGGATCAATTCCAATGGCAGTGATTTTTTTTTTTTTGTTGTTGCTTCAAATGAAAAGAAATTCACTATGAACTTTAAAGTTGGGCATGTCTCATGGTGGTGAATTCTGCAGTGTTCTGAAATCTATTCTCTATTTTCAGTCTCACTGTTTCTTCCCCTTAATAATCCATGTATTTGGAGAAATGGTAGTGTTCCTCCCTATCTAAGCATCATCAGGTATTTTCATTTTTTCTCTAATTATTTCTCATGTGAAAGGATGTCTAGACCCCCTCAAAAGAATATGCTTACTTGAGCAGGAACAGAACTGTAGATTTTTATCTAATAGGCTTAAAAGATAATTGTGTTTTCTCATAACCAATTTTAGTTTTACCCAAATTTAGTTTTATTAAATTCAGTTGAATATGACATTGTAAAGATACTGGATTTCAATATTTTTTTTTCTAATTTTGGAAAAGAGAAAAAACAAAAACAATCTAGGCAGAAAGTTACTTTAAAAGCCTAAGGTCAACATTGTAGATATTTTAGCCTCATCTTAAAGCAATTAATTGGCTGCTAACCCAAAGGTTGGCAACTCAAATCCACCAGCCGCTCCTTAGAAACCCTAGGGGGCAGTTCTACTCTGTCCTATAGCATCAGTTTGAGTTGGAATTGACTCCACGGCAAGGGGTTTTGGTTTTTGGTAAAACAATTCGTTGACAACGTTTCCATTCTAGTTCCTATGTAAGTGCTTCCCATTTGATGAATTTTAACAGATTCACAATTGAGGAAGAGAGCTGTGCCTCTGCACTGAAGTGAAATCTAGCAAAGTAAGTTTATTTTCATCGCCAACACGAAACTTTATTAAGATTTCTAGGTGTAAAATATACTTGAAGTGACAAATTGGACTTTGAATAATTGGTTAATATAGCAAGTATACTGCACCTTGGAAACTATGACACTTTCTCCTTTTTAAAAGATTGCTCATCTTCCACCAAAAGAGACATTAAAGTACTCAAAAGCGAATTTTTATTTGTTTTCATGATGCTCTCAGGAGTTATGAATAATATTGTTCAATGCCTTTTCCTTTAGAATCCTATAAGTATGTACAAATAATTATTTAGAGTACAGTTTGTGAGCGCTAGTTAAAAATAGAGTGTACACTTTGTAAAACCAGCCTATCTTATCTGATGAGCACCTGCCTTTCAGTTATAGCTGTTAATATGATTTCTTTAATCCAGAAACAAAAGGAAGGGAATGTGGCTACTGAACATGTAATTGAAAGAGGAAGCCTTCTTCCTATTCTCTGTCATCACAGTGGGTAGTAATACTATTTAATGGACAGGAAAATTTAAAGGAAACAGAGTCCTCTTCGTTTTCTCATATCAGACCCTTAAAGCAGGGACCTTTCCACAAAGTTAGGGAGAGTAGGCAGGGAGCATCATATAAGACTCTCTCTGGACGGACCATAAGGTTGTTTCAGCCAGTTCTCCTAGGATAAGTTATCATTTACCTTCTTTGTACCTCCATGTACCAAGTATATTAATATTGTTTATTTTAGTGCCCATACTTTTGGATACACTAAATTGTTGCAATTCCTCTCCTAACAGTGTAGTTCCATTTATATTCAGATATCATCAGTGATGTCCTGACTGCCAATACAGCCAGTGCTTTTCTGTCATTCTCTTACTGAAACTTGAGGCTCCACTCTCCTACTGCACCACATGTCTTAAAAGGCTCCTCTCTGTTCCCTTCCTGAGCACCTCTCTCTCCACCCATCCCTCATGGTGGCCGACCCTGCTTATTACTTGTTGCTGTTAGTTGTCATTGAATTGTCTCCGACTCATGGCGACCTTATGTATAACAGAACAAAACATTGCCCTACACCATCTTCATAACCCAAGGGGTTCATCTTCCAGCCCTGTATTGGCAAATATTCTGTTGTGATTCATAGGGCTTTTATTAACTAATTTTTGGAAGTAGATTGCCAGGCATTTCTCCCAAGTCTGTCTTAGTCTGGGAGTTTTGCTGAAACTTGTCCACCTTGGGTGATCCTGCAGTATTTGAAATACTGGTGGCATATCTTCCAGCATCATAGCAACACGTAGCAACCACAGAACAAAGAACTGAGAGATGGGGCTGTGGGCTAATTTCTTACTCAATATTTATTCTTCCCTTCTTCTTTGCCAATGGAACCCTGGGGCAGAAACATGCCCAGGTAAATGTAGTCACTTCTCCAGTCTCCCTTGAGACCAGTTCTGGGAAATAAAATGTAAGCACAACTCTTAAGGGTAGGGCTTCTGGGACAGGTATTGTTCTCTAAATAAAAAGGACAGGTCCCATTTTCCCTTCGTTTCTTCTTCCCAAGAATGCTAAGCTTACAGATTGGTGCCTGAAGGTAGACAAACCAGCTTATGACCATGAGGTGGAGAGTCACAGGCTTATGAGGGCAAGCAGGAAGCTAGAGGAGTCTGGGTTCTTTCTTTCTTCCTTCATCTACCTATCTCTGGATTTCTTGGTATATCATATAAAGAAACCCCTCTTTGGTTACGTCACTAAGATTTCTGTTTACTTGCAGCCCAAAGCAATTCATGCCAATCTTTGCCATTGTATTTTTTTTTTTTAATTTGAATTTTTAAGTTTTTTTTTTTTGTATTTGTATTTTTTCCTCTGTTTTTATATTGTGTTTAACTAATAGTTAACACAATGTCCATCATTTTAATGAAAACTCCGTAAATGAAGAGGTTGGTCTTTCATCCATGTACCCAAACTACACTACACACATCTGGGACATAGCAGGAACTCAATCTGTGACTCTTTATACATGAATAAAAAACAGAATTGGGGGAACATAGTCCATGGAAAGGTCAGCCATTTTGTACTGCTTGTATTTTTGATCAAGTTATACTTTTTAATTATAATGAGTAAGTCAAATAAATTTCAGTGGGGGAGTGAAAAGAATAACTGAGTGCAAGGTTCCTGAGAGCCAGGAGTTGATGACCACCCAGAGCAGGTGGGGAGATAAGCGTTACATAGAAGACCTTAGATTGACTTCTCTGATGTAACAGAAAGGAAGGAAGAGAGAATGACTGCAGAAGAGCGCTGGTGTGAATAAGCAAACATGCATTCAGATAAAGAAGATATTTTGGTCTGAGAGTACCAATCTTGCCTGTTTTACTTCCTTACTAGTCTTCTGGTTTGTCTCCCACCACTGTCCAGCTTTTGAACTGCGTTTTATCTCCTGGGCAACTTCAGTGGCCTCTGGTTTTGTCCCTTTCAAATTGATCTATAATCATCAGCATCCTATATAAAAGTTAAAATTTTTCGCATGGCAGTCCCTTGTTTGAAAGTCCTTCAGAGGCCCTCATTGCCCAGAGGTAAGATCTAAGCAAGGCGTACTGGTCCCTCTATGGTCTACTCTGTCTAATTCTCTCCACTCCCTGCCTTGCACCTCAGCACCTTACCAAATGGGAGCACTTGCACTTCCCTGCATGGCCTCTGTTCTCTGTCCTCACACCTGTTTCCTTTACCTATGCTCCTGGTCACTTACCTGGTGGCTTAACTAACTTCACGTAGGTTTTTAAGACTAAGCTCTATCCTGCCTACTACAGAAGCTTCAGCCACTTAATAGCTGTGTAACCTTGGGTAGGAGAAAGATGTGGCAGTCAGCTCCCATAAAAATTATGGCTTTGGAAACCCTATGGGGCAGTTCTACTCTGTCCTGTAGGGTCACTATGAGTCAGACGGCAACAGGTTTGGTATGAAACCTTGGGTAAGCTACTAACCCCTAAATTTCCTCATTGGAAAAATGGGGATACTGTGGGCGGCCTCTTGGGGTTGTTGTGAAGCTGAAATGGGTTAACGCATGTAAAATTCTTAGAACAATGCCTGGTACATAAAAAATAAGCCATAGGAATGTATGTTGTTGTTGCATTGTTAAGTGCCCACGAGTCGGTTCCAATTCATAGCGACCCTACGTACAGCAGAATGAAACACTGCCTGGTCTTGCACCATCCTCACATTGCTGTTATACTTGAGCCCATTGTTGCAGACAGTGTGTCAATCCATCCCATTGAAGGTCTTCCTCTTTTTTGCTGATCCTCTACTTTACCAAGCATGATGTCCTTCTCCAGGGACTAATCCCTCTGGATAACATGTCCAAAGTACATGAGATGTGGTCTCACCATCCTTGCTTCTAAGGAGCATCCTGGTTGTACTTCTTCCAAGACAGATTTGTTCATTCCTTTGGAAGTCCATGGTATATTCAATATTTTTCGCCAAGAGCACAACTCAAAGGTGTCAGTTCTTCTTCAGTTTTCCTTATTCATTGTCCAGCTTTCACTTGTGTATGAGGCAATTGAAAACACCATGGCTTGGGTCAGGCTCACCTTAGTCTTCAAGGTGACATCTTTGCTTTTCAACACTTTAAAGAGGTCTTTTGTAGCAGATTTCCCCAATGAGATACATCGTTTGATTTGTTGACTGCTGCTTCCAAGTATGCTGACTGTGGATCCAAGTCAAATGAAATCCTTGATAACTTCAATCTTTCCTCCATTTATCATGATATTGCTTATTGGTCCAGTTGTGAGGGTTTTTGTTTTCTTTATGTTGAGGTGTAATCCATACTGGAGGCTGTGGTCTTTGATCTTCCTCAGTAAGTGCTTCAAGACCTCTTCTCTTTCAGCAAGCAAGGTTGTGTCATCTGCATAACACAGGTTGTTAGTGAGTCTTCCTCCAATCCTGATGCCCTGTTCTTCTTCATACAGTCCAGCTTCTTGGATTATCTGCTCAGCATAGAGATTGAATAAGTATGGTGAAAAGATACAACCCTGATGCACACCTTTCCTGACTTTAAACCATGAGGTATCCCTTGTTCTGTTTGAACGACTGCTTCTTGATCTATGTACAGGTTCCTCATAAGCACAATTAAGTGTTCTGGAGTTCCCATTCTTTGTAATGTTATCCATAATTTGTTATGATTCACACAGTCAAATGCCTTAGCATAGTCAATAAAACACAGGCAAACGTCTTTTTATTATTCTCTGCTTTCAGCCAGGATCCATCCGATATCAACAATGATATCCCTGGTTCCACATCCTCTTCTGAATCCGGCTTGAATTTCTGGCAGTTCCCTGTCGGTGTACTGCTGCAGCCGCTATTGAATGATCTTCAGCAAAATTTTACTTGTGTGTGATATTAATGATATTGTTTGATAATTTCTGCATTGAATTGGATCACATTTCTTTGGAATAGGTATAAATATGGAGCTCCTCTAACCGGCTGGCAAGGTAGCTGTATTCCAGATTTCTTGGCATAGATAAGTGAGCACTTCCAGCACTGCATCCCTTTGTTGAAACATCTCACTTGGTATTCTGTCAATTTCTGGAGTCTTGTTTTTCACCAGTGCCTTCAGTGCAGCTTGGAACTCTTCCTTCAGTGCCATGGATTCCTGATCATATGCTACCTCCTGAAATGGTAGTGCCTCTACCAATTCTTTTTGGTACAGTGACTCTGTGTATTCCTTCCAACTTCTTTTGTTGCTTCCTGTGTCATTTAATATTTTCCCCGTAGAATCCCTCAATATTGCAACTCAAAGCTTGAATTTTTTCTTTAGTTCTTTCAGCTTGAGAAATGCCGAACATGTTCTTCCCTTTTGGTTTTCTATCTCCAGCTCTTTGCACATGTCATTATAATACTTTACTTTGTCTTCTCGAGCGGCCCTTTGAAATCTTCTGTTCAGCTGTTTCACTTCATCATTTCTTCCATTTGCTTTAGCTACTGGACTTTCACGAGTAAGTTTCAGAGTCTCTTCTGATATCCATTTTGGTCTTCTCTTTCTTTCCTGTCTTTTTAATGACCTCTTGCTTTCTTCATGTATGATGTCCTTGATGTCATTCCACAACTTGTCTGGTCTTTGGTTATAAATGTTCAATGCATCCAATCTATTTTTGAGATGGTCTCTAAATTCAAGTGGGATATACTCAAGGTTGTTCTTTGGCTATTGTGGATGTTCTAATTTTCTTCAGCTTCAACTTGAACTTGCATATGATCAATTGATGGTCTGTTCCACAGTCAGCCCTGGCCTTGTTCTGACTGATAATATTGAGCTCTTTCATCATCTCTTTCCACAGATGTAGTCTGTTTGATTCTTGTATATTCCATCTGGCGAGGTCCATGTGTATAGTCGTCGTTTATGTTGTGAAAAAAGTATTTGCAATGAAGAAGTCATTGGTCTTGCAAAATTCTATCGTGTGATCTCTGGCATGGTTTCTATCACCAAGACCATATTTTCCCACTTTCTTCTTTGTTTCCAACTTTTGCATTACAATCACCAGTAATTATCAATGCATCCTGATTGCATGTTCCATCAATTTCAGACTGCAGAAGTTGATAAAAATCTTCAATTTCTTGGCCTTAGTGGCTGGTATGTAAATTTGAAAAACAGTGATATTAACTAGTCTTCCTTGGAGGTATATAGATATTATCCTATCACTGACAGTGCTGCACTTCAGGATACATCTTCAAATGTTCTTTTTGATGATGAATGCAAAGCCATTCCTCTTCAAGTTGTTATTCCTGGCATAGTAGACTATATGATTGTCCTATTCAAAATGGCCAGTAATAGTCCATTTCAGCTCACTAATGCCTAGGATATTGATGTTTATGCATTCCATTTCATTTTTGATGATTTCCAATTTTCCTAGATTCATACTTTGTACATTCCATGTTCTGACTAGTAATGGATGTTTGCAGCTGTTTCTTCTCATTTTGAGTTGTTCCACATCAGCTAATAAAGGTCCCGAAAGCTTGACTCCATCCACATCATTAAGGTGGACTCTACTTTGAGGAGGCTGCTCTTCCCCAGTCATCTTTTGAATGGCTTCCTACCTGAGGGTTCATCTTCTGGCACTATATTGGACAATGTTCCACTGCTATTCATAAAGTTTTCACTGGCTAATTCTTATCAAAAGTAGACTGCTGGATCCTTCTTCCTGGTCTGTCTTAGTCTGGAAGCTCAACTGAAGCCTGTCCACCATGGGTGACCCTGTTGGTTGTTTGAATACTGGTGGCATAGCTTCCAGCATCACAGCAACATGCAAGCCCCCACAATAAAACAAACTGACAGACTCGTGAAGGGAATATATACACTTGTACATGTATATATGAAATTATTATTATTAAAAGAACTTCTCCAATAAGTCTGGATTATGTATATCTACACTGTGTTCCTATAATGCCTTGTGCCTATTTTGATTTTTTAACATATCTTTGACCAGGCAGTTCAATGTTATGGTTAAAAGCTGAGACTCTGGAGCCAGGGTATATGGATTGAATTTTAGTTCTGCTACTTACTATCTGTATGGCCCTGAGCAAGTTGATAACCTCTCTGTGACTCATTTTCCTCATTAGTAAAATGGGTTTAATACTAACATCTACTTCATAGGGTAGTTGTGAGAAATAAATGAGTTAATATGTGTAAAGCTTTTAGTAAAGTGCCTGGCCCATAGTAAATGTTATGTAAGCATTTGTTATGTTAATTACATTTTTCACATATATGTTATTAACACTAGAATGTGAACTTCTTGAAAGCGGGAGCTGTAATAGTTATTTTATAAATTTCCATACCTAATGCATGCTCAGGGAGCCCTGGTGGTGCAGTGGTTAAGAGCTTGGCTGCGAACAAAAAGGTCAGGAGTTCAAATCCACTGGCCACTCCTTGGAAACCCTATGGGGCAGTTCTACTCTGTCCTATAGGGTCGCTATGAGTCAGAATCCACTTGACGGCAATAGGTTTGTTTGGTTTGGTTTTAGGTAATCAGAGAATTTGTTCCAGGTGAGAGATTATACTCAGCCCATGCTTTGTTTCTGTCACACAGCACTGCAATGGATGAAGCATTTGTTCAGCTTTCCCCTATTTTATTACCCAGTTATCACGTAATTTGGGCCAGATGAGTTACATTTAGAGTCTACACCTAGTGCCGAAGGTTGGTCCCTTTGGAAAAAATCTCCCCATCAGTTGGAGGATTTTAAGCAGGAGAGTAACACGATCAGGTTTGTATCTTAGAAAGATCTATTTGGAGTCCATGGGGAAGACTGATCTTAGAGGTGTGAAAGCCAGAATGGAAGGTCAGCTTTTGCATTAATTCCATTTCATGCAGTCAGTAAAAGAACATTTAAGAATTAACGGAAGAGATATTCATTTTACCTTAAATACCAACCTTTAACTCATTAGGAAAATTATTTCTAGGTGTTCAGGAGAATTTAATCTTTTCATATCTTTTTTTTTTTTTTTTAGATTCAAGGACAGAATGGATAAAAAACCATTATCACATTTATATTGAGGATTTTCCCCCTTTTTCCCATTAGTATCTACTTTAAACTCATCACGTTTTCTACTTAAAAATACATGGTTTTTAATATGAGCCCTAATTTCTCAAGAAAAGTTTATTCAATTTCTTTTACAAAAAATGGTGAAAACTCAGTCATTTTTAAGGAAGTCTTTTTTAAGTGCTAAAAAATATAGCAATTAATTTTTTATAGGTTGCTTATCAGAAAAAAAACCCAGAATATGAATTTTTTTTCCCATTGCACTAAACTAGCAGACTGTACAATCATGCATTTACCTCCACAAGCTGCTAATTCTTCTAGGGCATATAAAATTCTTTTAAAATTTAACTCATAATTTTTTCAATTGTTTTTTGACAGATTTAGAACGTTGTATATTGGGCACATTTAAAAGTGTTCCTATATTTATAAAATAGCAGGAATGAATGATTTTTTTCATAGTAGCATTCTTCAGCCGTTATGTCATAATGGCTTAATTTAGACAAAGTAATGCCATGTCACACTGGTAATTTAGCAAAGATAAATCACATTTTTGTTAGGTTGTTTTGCCTTCATATAGTCAGAATTGCACACTCTTATGGAGTTGGTGACGTTTACAAATGAGATCTGCTTTGAACTGAATTTAAAGGAAAAAAATCTTAACTGAGATTAATGTGAAAAAGACTGGTGTTTACCTACTTTCTCTACTTTTGTTATTATTGTTTGTGCAAGCCATTTAAGTTTGAGAGAACTAGGAATATTTTAGAGAAATGTCCTGTACCCAAACTGGAGCATATAGATTACAAATGATTTACTAAATCGAAAATATACTTGTCAACAGGAAAGGGAACATGTGTTGTCCAGGAAGTGGACTTGAGCTTTGCTGGGTGGAATTTTTAGAAGAATTTTCTCTGCTTGTGTTATTTTATAACATATAAACATAATTTCTCTTGCATAAATTGATGGTGATAGTGTTTTCATAAATTGTTCTTTGATGAGTGTCTCTGATCCCTATTTGGATAGTGATAACCATAGACAATTTTGTGCTGGTTTGAACACTGTGTAACCATTCTCCTAATATTATTAATGAATGAATGAATAACACTGAGAAATACTTGGAACATTGACTGGAAATCATCAAACTTCTTGAAATGTTTAAGAATTTGATAGAAATTCAATCTTTCCACGGGCTTATTTGGATAGTGGGATGAATTGATCAAGCCCATTTTCCAGAATCCTGTAGGAATTTTATCAAAGCAATGGCAAGACATGCTTGTGTACTTTCTTTTATTTTTGTAATGCATTATTTATTCTTCTGAACACACATTTCAAAGGGAAAGTATGAGTTGCAGGTGCTATGGATCTAATTACAGAAGCACACAGATGCCATCAAAAGTTTACCTGTGGGGCTCAGGATATAAATTCAGGATTTGGAGCTCAGGACTCCATTGAGGTAAAATTCATTGTTCTGTAGCAAACAAACATGAGAAGTCTCGAAAAAGAAAGAAATGATGGCATCTATTTAATAGTGTTTTCTCCCATTTTGTTTATATAGTTCAACTTGACTATGCAAAATGGTTAGATTGAAATTCAATCTTTCTTAGATTTTTTTTTTTGCTTAGATATCAATGCTAGTTTTGATATACAAGTATCTGATTAGATATGTCTAATAAAAAATACAATTATTTAACAGTGAACAAGTGGAATTAAATTGCTCATAAGCAAGAAAGTTATAAGGAAGGAAGTAATCTCATGGAGTTAGAAAAAGTATACTTTAGACAATAGATGTCAATGTTAAAATGATATTAGTTCATACTTGTATACTATCTATTATAAAATCTAGATAAAGAAGTTATCCATTTACTTTCTTAAAAACAATCTTTTTTCCCCCTAGTCCTGGGTGTGAAGATTTAGCTTTCCTTTAGCCCAAATACATTATTACATAGCAAGGAAGAAAAGAAGAGAGAGATTAGGAGGGAAAGCTACTCAGTAGAGGGCAGAAGCCTCTTCAAACTGAATTTTAAGTGCTGCTTCTGATGTTGGTTTCTTCTTTTTCATTAAAAAGGGGCATTAAGGAAGTAACACAGGCATAATAACTGTTCACACGGCCCTCTTTCACAAGGCATTTTTTAGTAGCCTGCATTTTTCAGGCCTCATGTCTGATCGAGGAATAGAACTGATGCAGATGGTGGAGAAACAAATTCTGTGGAAGTTGCTGCAATGAGCAGTATGGTATAATCTTGGAGACAATGTTTTCATTATATTTGATGCATTCATTCATTTTCAGATGCATTCATTTGCAAATTACCTAGAGGTCATATTCCCTTTTCAACTAAGAATATGTCATTCCAGGAAGGCCAGAATATCCATGACCCACAAAATTCTTTAAAAGTCTCCCCTAGCAGTGGTTCTGCCCCTTCCCCTTTTCCTTTCATGAGAGGCTGGAAGAGCCTCAGTGAAGACAGCGTGGACTCAGGAGGAGTATGACAGTAGTTCCCCAAATTAAACATGCCCGCACATTTTCACTTCAAATATTTTGTTGTACACTCATTAGAAGAGAAATTGAAACTAGTGATGTTAACCATAAATTGATGGAGTAGTCTTGGGATATAAAAGTGACCAAAAATAATATTGTTGTTGTGTGCCATTGAGTTAGTTCCAACTCACAGAGACCCTATAGGGTAGAAAAGAACTGCCCCATAGGGTTTTCAAGACTGTAATCTTTATGGAAGCAGATTGCCACATCTTTCTCCCATCAGGGTTTGAATTGCTGACCTTGTAATATTACTTTGGTTAAATTCTCTGTGTCATAATGGATGTGCAAGAAACAGACATAAAACATACTTAAACGGGTACCTATTTTATTTACCGGGGTATCTTACATATGCTAGTATTGCTGCAAGACTATTTATAATGTTTGGAAGAATAAAAAGAATATATATACAGAGAGAACAAAGAGATTATAGTAGAGGAAAATAGACACAAGGGGAATTGTTGGCAAGACAGAATAAAATTCTCTAATAATGAGGAATCAGTGCTTGGCTAATGGTCCTTGGGCCTTATAAATTTTCACTTTCGATTCGTCAGCTTCCAAGGAAGAGGAAGTCAAGTAATCAAAGGAAGTATTGCATTGGGCAAATCTGCTGCAAAAGACATTTTTAAAGTTTTAAAAAGCAAAGATAAATCACTTTGATGACCAAGGTGTAGCTGACCCAAAACATGGTCTTCTCAATCACATTATGTGCATGGAAAAGCTGGACAATGAAACAGGAAAACAGAAGTGTTGACTCATTTGAGCTGCCATGTTGGCAAAGAGTATTGAATATACTGTGGTTGTCAGAAGGACAAACAAATTGGCTTAGAAGAAATACAAGCAGAATGCTCCTTAGAAGAAAGGGTTGCTAGACTTTGGCTCACTTATTTTGGACACAGCATCAGGAGATACCAATTGCTAGAAAAGGACATCACATTTGGTAAAGCAGATGGTCAGCAAAAATGAGGAAAACCTTCAACGAGACGGATTGACACAATAGCTTCAACAATGGGCTCAAATATCAACAATCATGAAGATGGCACAGGACTGGCTAATGTTTTGTTCTTTTGTATACGAGATCACCATGAGCCAGAACTGACTCATTGGCAACTAACAACAACATGTGTCAATGCTAGGTCCTGAGTTTTTAAGGGTGAGTAAAACAGCCTCCACCTGCAAGGAGCTCTTGGTTGACAAAGGCTTCGGGGCAGAGTGAAACCTGGTTGTGCAGTAAAGGCATCCTTCATAATGAAATGCCTGAGCTGATCTTTGAGGATAAGGTGTCAACTAAGTAGCTACAGAGGGAAAGAGTAAAGGCCTTTCTACACAAGGGCTCAAAAAAAGCAAGGGTATGGAAGAGTGTGACAGTATAGGGAACTACAAGTCATTTGATGCTCAGGATAATCCTATGAAATAGGTAGGGTGGGTCTTACTCCATTTTTATAGATGAACAAGTTATTTCAAATGGCTATGTAATCTGCATCACAGAACTCTAGTCTCTCTACCACACCCTTGCTTCAAATTCATTGAAAGCTCACCTATACATTAATTTAAGTGTATAATTGACTTTCTCATTTTTTGAATACTACTCAAGATATTGTTATTAATGGTAGGCTAATTGAGATAATTTCCATTCCCATTCCACAGGCTATCCAATTTTTGACATGTACCCTGAGAAAGATATTAGAAAAGATCATTAGATAGTTTGTGAGGGACTATGTAAAGTAAGGAGTCCCTAGGTGGTACAAATGGTAAATGTACTTGGCTGCTAATAGCAAGTTTGGGGGTTTGAGTCCACCCAGAGGCACCTTGGAAGAAAGGCCTGGTGAACTACTTCTGATAAATCAGCCAAAGATCCTATGGCAGACAATTCTACCCTGACACACAAGGGGTTGCCATGAGTCAGAATTGACTGGGCAGCAACTGGTATGAAAAATAATGTGAATTACTGGAATCTACAATTACTTGTACAAAATCAATAACTCTACTTCCCCCCCTTTTTTAGTATGGTAGAAACAATGTATCTGTACTTCTAAAACACATTATGTAATAGTTCTCATGCTAGTCTAATTGACAAAATAGGGAAATACTATCTGGAAGGATGCTAGATGCATAAATAATTGTTTGTAAAAGTCATTAATGTCTCAGTTATTGTCACTTTGAAAGTAAGTGTCTAGTTACTTGCCTCTTGACTCTGACATTGCTCCTCCTCCATCAACATTGAATCGAAAGATTACAAAATTGTTGCCAACTTGGCAATGTTACAATAAAATTTTGTTTCTTTTCCCCTCTACAAATAAGAATAGCTAAAACTATCATCTACTATGTTGTTGGCATTAACATACGTTTTCTTTACTCTTGAACTTATCCCTTTGATATAGGCATATTATATTCCAGATTTATAGATGAAAGAATTGAACCAAATAAAATCACCAAGTTGAAAAGCCACACGGCTCTTAACTGGTGGAGTTAGGGCTCCAGCAATGGCCCTTCTAACTCCAAAACCTGTGCTTTGCCCACTGTTTATATTATCTGTGCAATGTCTCATTTGAATATATATGCCATGGTAATATTTGCACAGTAGAATATTGCTACTATCTCAGTTTTCCCTCCCTTGTGGAAGGGAACAATTCCATTGGATAAAGAGAGGGGGTAAGTATCCTCCATCACTCTAGTTAATACGGCTCATCTTTATAAATTGATAACATGATAGCTTTTCGTCTGATAAAAACAGTGTGCATATCATAAGTATTTACTTTATGCTTTTTTAAAAATAAAAACATTTTAGAATAATTTTAGATTTAAAGAGTGGCAAGAATAGTAAGGAGAATTCATATACCCTTCACTCAGTTTCCTGTAATGTTAGCATCTTACATGGTACATCTGTCAAAGCTAAGAAGGTAAGATTAGTGTACTGCTATTAAATAAACTACAGGCTTTATTTGGATTTCACTAGTTTTTCCACTATTGTTCTTCTTCTGTTTCAGGATCCAATCCAAGACACCATATTACATGTAATCTTCTCGTCTCCTTAGTTTCCTCCGATCTGTAACAGTTGCTTAGTCTTTCTTTGTTTTTCATGACCTTGACAGTTTTGAAGAGTACAGGTCTGGTATGTTGTAGAATGTTCCTCAATTTGATTTGTCTGAGGTTTTCCTCAGAATTAGATTGAGGTTATGGATGTTTTGGGAAGAATCCCACAGTGAAGTGAAGTGCCTTTCTCATCACATCATACCAGGGGATACATGATATCACATGGCCTATCACTGGTGATGTTAACCTCTGTCACCTGTTTAAAGTTGTGTTTAACAGGTTTCTCCACTGTAAAGGTACTGTTACTCCTTTTCCATACTCCATCCTTTGGAAACAAATAGCTAAGATTAGCCAATACTTAAGAGTACTTAGTTTGTTTCCGTGCATACATTTTGAAACCTTTGTATAGAGCTTGCTACCGTGTCTTACTCTCAGTTAATCATTGGCTAACGCCCATGGCAGCAGCCGTCAACAACTTAAACCAAGTACTGCATTGGGCAAATCTGCTACAAAAGACCTCATTAAGATTTTAAAAAGCAAAGATGTTACTCTGATGGCTAAGGTGTGCCTGACTCAAGCCATGGTCTTTTCAATCGCCTAATATGCGTGTGAAAACTAGACAATGCCAAGAGAGGACAAAAGAAGAATTGATGATTTTGAATTGTGGTGTTTGGGAAGAATATTGACTATACTGCTGACTGCTAGAAAAATGAATATATCAGTTTAGAAGAAATACAACCAGAATGCTCCGTAGAAGCGAGAATGGTAAGACTTCAGCCCGCTTACTTTAAATGCATCATCAGGAGGGATAGATTGCTGAAGAAGGATATGGTGTTTGTTAAAGAAGGGGGCCAACGAAAATGAGGGAAACCCTTACTGAGATGGACTGACACAATAGCCACAACAATGGACTCAAACATACCAACGATCATGAAGATGGCTCAGGACCAAATTTCCCTTCTGTTTTACAGTAAAACCTGTGAAAGTCGGAACTTGCATAAGACAGAAACCGGTCAGAGAAGGAAAACTCAGATATTTTCTACTAAGGGAGAGTGATAGAAAAGTGAGAAGACTGCCCGCTGTTGTGAAAGAGCGCTGCAAAACTGAGGCACTTGACGTGACTAGAACGACTGGCACAGGTCTGAGTCAGGTTCCATTTTGTCCTAGGCCCCATTACTGCTTTTCAGAGTACGTGACCCGTGATTCACTCTGGGCCAAAATAACTTGTTCTGCTACATTCTGAGATGGCCCACCCAGATTGTTGCAGGATCCAGCTCTGGAACGCAGGAAACTGTGGCTAAGGTTGAGTACCCCAGCCAACAGAAATTCTTGACAAATGAGTCTTATGGAGCATGTTGAATGTCAACCAATCAAATATAGCCCCATGCTCTTTGCCCACCCTGTACAAAGTTCTGATAAAAGAAGTACAGTTATGCTCCCTCTTCAGAATGCCATTTTCAACTTCATTTTGGCGCCTCCCCATTTGCAAATCCTTGAACCTGAATAAAACTCTTGTTTTATTTTACAGAAACTCTGTTTCATTTTTAACACTGTCAAGAGTGAAAACTTTTGAGACCCGGAAAAACAAGGCAGTCTCGTCGAGTACCGGCTCTTACGGGTTTCACTCCATACAAGGTCACTCTGAGCCAGCTAGATGGCAACAAAGAACAACAATGGCACAGACAGTGGAAACGCTGAAAAGATCACTACTGACCAGTGGGCTGTGTTTAAGCTTGTCAACGAACTCTCTTCAAGGGCCAGAAGAAAAGTCTACTCATTTGCATTCCCTCAAATAACACTCTATTATTATAATGCACATAGTCATAATTGTTATTGTAACCCATTGCTTAGCATAGTTCTGAATGAATGAATGCAATAAGAATGCAGTTCTTCACTCAAGCCTTTCATATGAAATTCTCCAAAATCTTCATCATTTAACAATAAGTTGATTCAATTGGTAGACTAGTGTGGTTAAACCACTTGAACTTCTAGCCAATTTATAATAGTTTAAACTACAGTTCAAAGTCTTTTCTTTTCTAGAATGAAAGAAGGCTACCACATTACATTATTTATGTGTAAAAGCTCCCTAAGAAAGCTATGGTTTCAACCGTGTTTCCTCAAAAACTGTGGTTTCAGTTGTGTTTCACCAAAGTGAACTGGTTTTAACTGTTTGAGGAAGCTAATACATTTTATTTTTACTTGACTGGGCTGTCTTCCTTCCTTTCTTCCTCCCTCCCTCCCGTCTTCATTTTCTTCTTTTTATTTAAAAGAAAGGTAACTTTCTGTGGAACCAAGTATAAATTTATGTGCTTTAAGTACACATTAAGTCTAGCTATATGAAAAAAAATGTGAAAGTTCTTTTTTTGCTACCCTGTTCGCAGTAATAACGCCTATTTTCTGAAATTCTTCATCATTTCATTAAATTTACTTTAAAATTTAATTATGTAAACCCAGTGCATTAGCGCTTGTGAAATCATCATGTCTTGGAAGATGATCCCTTAAGTTACACACCCAGGGGATTTGGGAAGTTACATTACCAATTACCAAAATATGCTTAATGCAAGCCCATTCTTCTTCCTACACAGACAGCATTTATTGGAAAGATTCCAAATCCTTATGAATATGTATGACCTAAATTGTCCATTTAGCTTAGCAACAAAGAATTGTTTCCTGTTAACATTATACAATATTGGCCATCAATTACTTTTAAAAAGTATGCTGCTGAAGGGTTTTGCATAAATATGCAGATAGCAACTACAATATACCAAATCTTTGTCATATATTAAAAAAAATTAGAAGATAGTTTCTTAAACACAACACATTGGTCAGTAGTAATCACATACACACACACACTTGTATATACACAATGTATATGTTTGGTTTCCTACATAAAAATGTATGTGATTAAAACAATTCTTATTTTATATAAGGTGTTCCGTGACCTTGCTGTTTTTACATGCGTCTACCAGCTCAGTCCCATCATTAGTCTGTCAGTTTGTCCTCTTGCTGTGATGCTAGAAGCTATGCCACAGGTATTTCAAGTATCAGCGGGCTCACCCATGGTGGACAGGTTTTCACAGGGCTTCCAGACTAAGAAAAAATATAAAGAAGAATCTGGCAGTTCTACTTCTGAAAAAATTGACCAGTGAAAACCTTATGAATAGCAGGGGAACATTGTCTGATATAGTGTTGGAAGATGAACCCCTCAGGTTGGAAGGCACTCAAAATATGACTGGGGAAGAGCTGTCTCCTCAAAGTAGAGTCCACTTTAATGATGCGAATGGAGTAAAGCTTTCAGGACTTTATTTGCTGGTGTGGCATGACTTAAAATGAGAGGAAACAGCTACAAACATCCATCAATAATTGGAATGTGGAATGTATGAACTATGAATCTAGGAAAATGGCAAGTTGTCAAAAATGAAATGGAACACATAAACATCAATATCCTAGGCATTAGTGAGCTGAAATGGACTGGTATTGGCCATTTTGCATCAGACAATCTTATGGTCTACTATGCCAGGAATGACAAATTGAAGAGGAATGGCATCACATTCATCATCAAAAACAGCATTTCAAGATCTATCCTGAAGTACAACTCTGTCGTGATAGAATAATATCCATATGCCTGCAAGGAAGACCAATTAATAGAATCCTTATTTAAATTTACAAGCCAACCACTAATGCCAAAGATGATGAAATTAAAGATTTTTGCCAGCTTCTGCAGTCTGAAATTGATCAAACATGCAATGAAGATGCATTGATGGTTACTGGTGATTGGAATGCAAATGTTGGAAACAAAAAAGAAGGATTGGCAGTTGGAAAACATGGCCTTGGTGGTAGAAAAGATGCTGGAGATCACATGATAGGATTTCTCAAGATCAACGATTTATTCACTGCAAATATCTTTTTTCAACAACGTAAGTGGTGACTATACACGTGGATCTCACCCAATGGAATACACAGGAATCAAATCGACTACATCTGTGGACAGAGACGATGGAGAAGCTCAATATCATCATCCAGAATAAGGCCAGGGGCTGACTGTAGAACAGACCATCAATTGCTCATATGCAAATTGAAGTTGAAGAAAATTAGAGCAAGTTCACTAGAGCCAAAATAGGACCTTGAGTATATCTTATCTGAATTTAGAGATCATCTCAAGAGTAGATTCGACACATTGTACACTAATGACCAAAGACCAGATGAGTTGTGGAATGATATCAAGGACATCATACATGAAGTGAGCAAAGGTCATAAAAAAGACAGGAAAGAAAGAAAAGACCAAAATGGTTGTTAGCAGAGACTCTGAAACTTACTCTTGAATGAAGAGTAGCTAAAGTGTATGGAGAAAATAATGAAGTAAAAGAGCTGAACAGAAGATTTCAAAGGGCAGCTCGAGAAGACAACATAAAGTATTATAATGAAATGTGCAAAGACCTGGAGGTAGAAAACCAAAAGAGAAGAACATGCTTGGCACTTCTCAAGCTGAAAGAACTGAAGAAAAAAAATTCAAGCCTAGAGTTGCAATAGTGAAGGATTCTATGAGTAAAATATTGAATGATACAGGAAGCATCAAAAGAAGATGGAAGGAATACACAGAGTCATTATACCAAAAAGAATTTTGGTTGACATTCAACCATTTCAGGAGGTAGCATATGATTAAGAACCAATGGTATTGAGGGAAGAAGTCCAAGATGCACAGAAGGCATTGGCAAAAAACAATTCCAGGAATTGACAGAATACCAATTGAGATGTTTCAGCAAACAGATGTTGTGCTGGAGGTCCTCACTCGTCTATGCCCAGAAATTTGTAAGACAGTGACCTGGGGAACTGACTGGAAGAGATCCATATTTGTGCCCATTCCAAAGAAAGGTGACCCAAAAGAATGCAGAAATTATCGAACAATATCATTAATATCACACACAAGTAAAATTTTTCTAAAGATCATTAAAAAATGGTTGCAGCAGTACATCGATAGGGGACTACCAGAAATTCAAGCCACATTCAGAAGAGCAGGTGGAGCCTGGGATATCATTGCTGATGTAAGATGGATCTTGGCTGAAAGCAGAGAATATCAGAAAGATGTTTACCTGTGTTTTATTGACTATGCAAAGGCATTCAACTGTGTGGATCACAACAAATTATGGATAACATTGCGAAGAATGGGAATTCCAGAACACTTAATTATGCTCATGAGGAACCTGTACATAGACAAAGAGGTGTCATTTGAACAGGACAAGGACATACTGTGTGGTTTAAAGTCAAGAAAGCTGTGTGTCAGGATTGTATCTTTTCACCATAATTATTCAGTCTGTATGCTGAGGAAATAATCCAAGAAGCTGGACTATAGGAAGAAGAATGTGGCATCAGGATTAGAGTAACAACCTTCCAGATGACACCACCTTGCTTGCTGAAAGTGAGGAGAGCTTGAAGCACTTACTGATGAAGATCAAAGACGACAGTCTTCACTATGGATTACATCTCAATACAAAGAAAACAAAAATCCTCACAACTGGATCAATAAGCAACATCATGATAAACTGGAAAAGATTAAAATTTTCAAGAATTTCATTTTACTTGGATCCACAAATTTACTTTGATGCCGATGGAAGCAGCAGTCAAGAAATGAAACAATGTATTGCATTGTGCAAATCTGATGCAAAAGATCTTTTTGAAGTGTTGAAAAGCAAAGATGTCACCTTGAGGACTAAGGTGAGTTTGACCCATGCCATGGTATTTTCAGTCACCTCATATGTACATGAAGTCTGGATAATGAATAAGGAAGACCAAAGAACCAATGCCTTTGAATTATGGTGTTGGCAAAGAATATTGAACATACCATGGGCTGCCAGTGTGTTCCTTTGAAGAGAGGATGGTGAGACTTTGTCTCATGTACTTTGAACATGTTGTCAGTAGGGACCAGTTCCCAGAGAAAGACATCATACTTGCTAAGTTAGAGGGTCAGTGAAAAAGAGGAAGACCATTGATGAGATGGATTGACACTGTGGCTGCAATATTGGTAGGTCAGAAGTTTGTGAGGATGGTGTAGGACTGGGCAGGGTTTCTTTCTTTTGTACATAGGGTTGCTATGAGTTGGAAACAACTCGATGCTACCTATTAACAACAACAATTTCTTATTGTTCAGTATCAGATGCTCAGGAGGCTTACTAAAGTATGTATCAATTTTGTCACTCAGTAACCATTGATGATTACTGATTACTGAATGCAGCTTCAGCAATCAACCACATAAGCCATACTTGATGACTATAAAGATCCAGGAAAAGAAGACATGTAAGAATCAAACAGAATCTAATGCAAATGATGGGTCATGGAAGTGTACTACAAGCTGCCCTCCATCTTTGTTTTTACTTTTGGCTTGAATTAGATTAATTGCTCAGGGAAAATTCATTTTTTTTTTTTTTTTAGTTTTTTTTTTATTGTGCTTTAGAAGAAGGTTTACAGAACAAATAGTTTCTCATTAAAGTTAGTACACATATTGTTTTATGACATGGGTTAACAGCTGCACAACATGTCAACACTCTCCCCTCTCGACCTTGGGTTCCCTATTAGCAGATTTCCTGTCCCCTCCTGCCTTCTACTCCTTGTCCTGGGCTGTTGTGCCCCATTAGACTCACTTTGTTTTATGGGGCAGTCTAATCTTTGGCTAAAGGGTGAACCTCGGGAGGGACTTCATTACTGAGCTAAAAGGGTGTCCAGGGGCCATACACTTGGGGTTTCTCCAGTCTCTGTCACGCTAGTAAGTCTGGTCTATTTTTGTGAGTTAGAATTTTGTTCTACATTTTCCTTCAGCTCTGTCTGGGACCCTCTGTTGTGATCCCTGTCAGAACAGTCAGTGGTGGTAGCCGGGCACCATCTAGTTGTACTGGACTCAGTCTGGTGGAGGCCATGGTAGTTGTGGTCCATTAGTCCTTTAGGCTAATCTTTCCCTTGTATCTTGTTTTCTTCATTCTCCCTTGCTCCTGAAGGGGTGAGACCAGTGGAGTATCTTAGATGGCTGCTCATGGGCTTTTAATATCCCAGATGCTACTCACCAAGGTAGAATGTAAAACATTTTCTTTATAAACTATGTTATGCCTATTGGGCTAGATGTTCCTGGAGACCATGGTCCCCCCCAGCCCCCAGCCGATTAATTCAGTCCCTCAGGGAGTTTGGATGTGTCTATGGAGCCTCCATGACCTTGCCTTGTACAAGTTGTGCTGGTTTCCCCAGTATTGTGTACTGTCTTACCTTTCACCAAAGTTGCTCAGGGAAAATTCTGTGTGCTTATTCAATAAGATGCTGGTCGTGTGCTGGCTATCACATGATGGTAGCTTGGCACCAACGAGAAAATAACCCTTCAGTTTTCTTATTTCCTTAAGGAAAAGCAATTAGGTATTGCCTTTGGATGTAAAAAGAGAAATCATCTAGCAGAAGTGAATCAAGTCACCCCCGCCAGACAAAAAAAAAAAAAAAAAAAAAAAAACAACATGCTGAGAGTAAATCAAGATTTATGAATCATGTATTAAAAAAATTTTTTTTTTGGTTTTTCTTTGATGTTTTATCCCTGTTCAGCTCATCTATTTAAGCTTTCCATCCTAAGAAAGGTATTTTCGAAATCTACCAGGTATTCAGCCATATTGCTACCAAGTCATATATCATAAAAGCCTGGCTACAGCAAGCATGGACAGATTATTTGGAAGCATGGTATGTATTTCTCCATAATAAATAGGAGTCATGAAAAATGAGGAAAACAAAACAAGATATAATCTTCCTTCAAAGTACCTCAAACTAATTCGAAGTATTTTCAAATATTTGTTGTTTTCCAGGGAAACAATTGTGTTACCTGCCTGAAATAATAATTTCCAGAATGCTGCTGCTGAACATGCTTAGATCTGAATAGACTCTATTAGTAAATATATGAATATTTTAAATATAATTTATTATATTTTAAAGTGAGACCAAATTACTCAATTTTCCTTTAATACCATTTTATTTAAATTCTGACCTGACAAAGACTTGAAAATATCCAATTTAAATCCTTTTCTCTCTCCTCTACCAACAACCAGAGCCTTCAGTCAGTCAAGTTATAGTTCTCAGAAATCATCAATTAGTGTGATTTTTATCTTCTATTATTTATCATCTCCCTCTTATTCCAGTAACGAACCATCCCAAACCGAAACTCAACGACTTAAAACAACAAGCAGGGACAGCTTAGCTCTGATTCATGGTGTCTGGGGCCTCAGCTGGGAAGACTTGCAGGCCAGGCTTTAGAATCATTAGGAAGAATCTTTACTGACATGTTTGGCAGTTAATGGTATTTATTGGCTAGGGCCTCAGCTGGGCTATGAGCTTGCATGTACATGTAGGTTTTCCATGTGGCTTCTACGTGTGGGGCTAGTTTGGGCTTCCTCACAGTATGGCAGCTGGGTTCCAAGAGCAAGTATCCCAAGACGACTAGAAGGAATCTGTATCACTTTTTGTTACTTAACCTCAGAAGTCACATAGTGTCACTTGTGCTGTAATTACAAGGGGAGGAAATATTGATCTTACCTCTTGATGGGAGGTGTTTCAAAGTGATATTGGCACTCAGAGTTGTGGGATAGGAGTTGTGTCAGCCACTTTGGATAATACAGTCTGACACATTTTCCCTCTTCTCCTCACCTGTAATCACTGTTCTAGGTCCATATCTCATCATCTTTTGCTGGGATATTAAAATGAATAGCCTCCTACCTTGTCTCCCTGCTTGACCTCTAATTCTCTTCAAATCCATCCATCCTCCACCAAGTTGTAAGACTGATTTATATAAACTAAAAATCTGTTTGCCATCCCACTGTTTCAAACCCTTCAAAGCTCTCTATACAAGAAAGCCCCTCAGACTGGTGTACAAGGCCTTCGTGATCTGTTTACTAAACTCTCCAACCTAATCTTATGGCAGTCTCCAATAATAACAAGCTTCTTGCAGTTCTCTTTTGCCCCTCCCTCATCACACACATACACATGTAATGTTGTTTTTGACCTCCATGCCTATTCCAATGGTGTCTCCTCTACCTAAATTGTCCCCTCCTCCCTCTTCATCTTCCTCTAGCTAATGCATCTCAATTCTCTAAGAATAGGATTAGACATTACCTCCTCCACTCAGTTTACAACATGGTTTCAACCTCTCTTCTAAACTGTAATTCTCATTTCTTCCAACTATGCCTCATTTTTCCCATATGTTGAAAGGAAATATACTCCTCAACTCCTAGGGTTGTTGTGAAAATTAAATCAATCTAAGACATCTATAGCGCTTACCATAACCTCTCTCTCATAACCATACTGTGGTGGCCCGCTTGTTGCTGTGATGCTGGAAGCTATGTCATCATTATTTCAAATACAAGCAGGGTTACCCATGGTGGACAGGTTTCTGTGGAGCTTCCAGAGTAAGACAGACTAAAAAGAAAGGCCTGGTGATCTACTTCTGAAAATTAGCCAATGAAAACCTTATGGACCACAATGGAACATTGTCCAACTTACTTGCTTTGTTTGTCATCAGGAGGGATTAACTGCTAGGGGAAGACATCATGTTTGGTGAAGTAGAGGACCAACAAGGATGTAGGAGAGCCTCGTTGAGATGAATTGGCACAATAGCTACAAAGATGGGCCCAAACTTGCTGGTGATTGTGAAGATGATGCAGCACCAGGCAACACTTTGTTCTGTTGTACATAAGGTCACCATGAATCAGAGTCCACTCAATAGCAGCTATCTACCTACCTACCTACCTATCTATCTGTCTATCTATCTACCTATCTATCTATCTATCTTACTGTCGTGGATTGAATTGTGTCCCCCCCAAATATCTGTCAACTTGGGTCATGATTCCCAGTATTGTATGATTGTGTACCATTCTGTAATCTGATGTGATTTCATTATGTGTTGTAAATTCAATCACTATGATGTAATAAGATGGATTAGTGGCAGTTATACTGATGAGGTTTACAAGATTGGATAGTGTCTTAATCCAATCTCTTTTGAGATATAGAAGAGAGAAGCAAGCAGAGACACATGGGGACCTCATACCACCAGGAAAGCAGTGCCGGGAGCAGGGCGTGTCCTTTGGACCTGAGGTTCCTGCACTGAGATGCTCCCAGACCAAGAGAAGACTGATGACAACGGGGTTGACTGAGGATGATGAGGGCCTTCCTCCAGAGCTGACAGAGAGAGAAAGCCTTGCCTCTAGAGCTGGTGCCCTGAATTTGAGCTTTTAGTCTACTTTACTGTGAGGAAATAAACTTCTCTTTGTTAAAGCCATCCACTTGTATTTCTGTTATAGCAGCACTAGATGACTAAGACACTTACTTATAACAATACCCAGCAAATGGGAAGAACTCAACAGATGGTATATATTATTATTATTGCTGTTAGCTACTTGTACCTTGTATTTCTGGTAAATTGGAATAGTTATGGATAATTTCTTGCCTCAATATTCTCAAGCATGTTCTTTTTTGCCTCAATTCTATACCTCGATCTTTCTCTAGACTCGTTCTCCCTATTCCCGAAAGTCTATTTTAAATTCCCCAAACTCTTCGGAGATGGCATCTTTCCTCTCCCAACTTTTACACTCTCATAACTTTGTACACCCTCTTGGCATCTCTATATTCTGTTTTGTATATTTCTTTGATAGAATCTTGCTGATTGTATCTTATTTATTAGAATCCTTGAGGGCAAAAATTATATATTTTATCATTTTAATTCATAACATTCTGCCTTGCTTGCAGTAAGCTGATATTCACTGCCTTACATTAGACAAGATAATTACTAAAATAATTACTTTATCAGAGATCTTGATATTAAGCCAAGACAAATGTACATAATCCCGACATATCCATTTTAGTTTTATTATATTGCCACATATGTATTATGTATTTCTACAAGATATACCCAGTACTTTGTATTAAGGTGTATATATATGTAAAATTTAAACTTTGCTTTCTAGTCTTAAAAATTCTTCGATGTTTTGATTACTCTTAACTTTATCTTGTTTCCATTCAATTATCTTTTTTAATCTCTTTCTAAATTAATGTAGAGAGAGATTGTTATACTGACCGTCCCCAAAAGTATCCTAAATAAAGATTTCAAGTACGTATCTGTACTTGCTAATTTATAAATATAATTGATATATTCTTAAATTCAAAATTTATTTCATGAATACTCAAAATGTTTGTAACATGGGGTAAAGCGGGCTACAAAGATTAATGGGAATTTAGCATAAAGTAGTAGAAACGGCACCTAACAACAAGTACAACAACAGTAGAGATGGAAGAATTCAGCAGAAGAGCTAGAGGAGTTCAAAAGGAATGATACGATTTTCGGTTAAGAGTAACAATAAAGAATTGTCAGAGGATGTTGCATTCAGGTTAGGTCTTGAAGAATAGGCTTGGTTGGATTTGGTGAACCTTTGCTATTCTAGAAAAGGAGAGAAAGAACAAGAGTTCTTAAGTGAACATAACAATGTGAATGTGCCTATTTGGGTGGGAAAGCACAGGGGCTTGCAGGCATATGGAATTCAGTTTGATTGGAATATAATGTGGGTGTAAGGGGGAGAATAAAGGAGCCTGGATGTTGCAAACGATTTGCTATCAGCTGCTAACCAGAAGGGTGGAGGTTTGAAGCCAGTCAGTGGTTCAGTGGAAAAAAGGTCTGGTGATCCATAAAGATTACAGACAAGAATACGGAGCAGTTCTACTCTGTGACACATGATGTTGCCGTGAGTCGGGACCTTCTGGACAGCAGCTAACAACAACAAGGGGAAGAATAAGAGAAATCTGTGAAGAGGTAGTATGGAGCCAATGACAAAGAGTCTTGAAATGGTCTGCTTTTTTTTGTAGGCTATATGAAGCCATGAAAAGGTCTAGATGTGATCAGAGCTGATTCCTCATAAGTGCGTTAAAGGAAATTGCATGGGGAAAGAATCACGGAAGTGAACTGACTAGTAAAAGCATTTGACCTCAAATACGCTTCACTTTAAATGTTTAAAGAAAATCTAATTTAGATGTGGATATATTTGCTTATCTACTAGCAATCCTATTTCATAAGCTTGAGGTTGCTTCTAGGTGAGGATTTCAGTCACTCCCAACTTAAGCAGGAATCACTTCCGTGAATGACCCTGGGCGACAGCTCCACAAACCAATTACAATACACGGGAGATTTCTGCACAGGGTTCTGTGCTGCTCTGATTTCAATTAAGATTTTTCTTAATTAGAAAGAAATACAGAGGTTGCAAAGGGTAATGATTTCAATTCGTCACCCCTTGTTCAGCTTTCTGTCCATTTCATACATAAGATAGGGTATAAGGAAATTTGGAGAGCAAAATTCATGGATAATTTGACAATAACAGTAAAAAAAAAAGGCTCGGTCAGATAAATTCTTTGCAATTTGAAGTTTATCCCAGCTTCAACATTTGCCTTGAAGAAATTGTGTAGTTGTGCTCTAGAAGCAACTTCTGTTGACTCTACATGTCAGACTGTTATGGACAGTGGTCTCATTAAGCCAATATTATTCATAGAAATTAGGTCTCTAATTCAATTCCCTGTAGAAAAGTCTGCAGTATAGCTACTCAGCTCGAAAACAGAGCAAAAACAAAACAAGGACTGAACTTGAAGTCATGGTGTCATTGGGTATATATGCTAATTCCCCCATGGGGTGTTATTTTGAATGTATAAGCTGAGAAAATTAAACATCAGCCAAAGGGAAGAACCAGATTTACCCCGACCATCCACATCCTTCTGATCTTTCTGATGAACTGGATAACCTGAGCTTAATGAGACAGCACACATGATGAAAAGTCAAAGGCAAATTATTGCTTCCTGAATTTAACAAAGCTAACTGTACTCAAATAAGAAGGAAAATAGCACATGATAAGAATCGCAAGGAAAAAAGCAATTCAAAAAGGGCTTTAAACTCCAGTCTAGTCATCACCATGTAATAACATAGTCAGTAACGGAGGTAACAGAGAAAATTCCACTGGTAGCATTCACAGGTATTAAACGCAGACGCTGAGAGGTCGGAGTCTCTAACCTAGGGCTTTATATTGTCTCCCTTTAATTAAAGAGGAGAAACATTTTTATTTCATTTTAGCAGAATCTGTGAATGTTTTCATCGTTTCTTATACATTGTGATAAGAGACTAATGGAAACTGTATTTTTATTCTTTTTAAGTCATAAAAATAGCTCCTATTTGTTGAATGTTTACCATAGAAATGCTTCATGTAAATTATATAATTTATTTCTCAAAAAGTTATTTGATACTATTATGTCCATTTTACAGGTGAGGAAGCTGTGGCTAAACATGTTCCAAGATGTTCCAAAAGTTACAAGCAATTAAATGAGAGTCCAAAAAAGGAAAGATGTCAGTTTGATGCGCTAAGGTGCCCTGACCATTCCATGGTCTTTTCAATTGCTGTACACGCATGTGAAAGCTGGACAATGAAAAAGGAAGAGACCAAAGAAGAATGGATGCATGTGAATTGTGGTGTTGGTGAGGAATTTTGGATATACTGTGGACTGCCAGAAAACAAACAAATCAGTCTTAGAAGAAATATAACCACAACGCTCCTTAGAAGTGAGGATGTTGAGACTTCTGCTTGCTTACTTGAGACATGTCATCAGGGAAGACCAATCACTAGAAAAGGACATCATGTTTGGCAGAGGGTCAGTGAAAACGAGGGAAACATTCAGTGAGATGGATTGACACAAGAGCTGTAATGATGGACTCAAACACAGCAACATCATAAAGACGGCACAGGATGTAGTAATGTTTCCTTCTGTTACACGTATGGTTATCATGAGTCCGAGCTGACTCACTCAATGGAAACTAACAGCAACAACAACAGATGAGAGTCAGTGTTTCAGTCCAGTTCAGTATGAATTCCAAATATGAACTATTTTCCACAACATTCTAATGCCTATCATGTAATATCTTACTATCTTTTGTGGAGACGATATTTTAAATGGGTCTTTAAATCACCACTGGCAATGGTTTTCAACTGCATCTTCAGCAGTGTTCTATTGAGACCTGTTAATATGAAAATGGTGAGGATCACAGGCATAACATGACCTTGATGCAAACAGAATTAGGAAATGTTCAATATTTAACTTTCAGGTTGCTTTTTCAGATTCCTAACTCGATGAACATAACTGGGTTAGAAATGAAAGAAAACAACGTATTGAAACAATTCAACTTGCATTTTAGTCCAGGTAACTTGGTCTTGGTTGTTCTTTTCTTTATACTACCTTTTTCCTGTTCACAAAGTGGTGTAATTGTGAGGGTAACAGCCCTTTATATTTAGGACAGTCTTTATGTAGCCTGGTTCAGCCATTTAGTAATCAAATGAGGCTTAGTACCACAGTTTAAATAAATATTTTACTTTAGACTGAGGTCTCAAAGTTTCCCAGTAGGCAAGCCTGCTTTTTACTCCTCTTTCCTTATCTGAATGCATTCGGTAGGTCTAGTAATTTTTCAGCTCTGAGTCAAGCCTCCTTAGCTCACCACATATCTTGAATATCAACTAGTGCCAAGGGCTACTTCTTGAGTTTGTCCTGTCAATTTCTAATTTAGGAAAATGGGATGCAGCAACCTCCTTGTACTATTTATACACATTCAATACTTCTACACCTTTAAACCCTCAGGGACATTCAAGGAAGCTTCACACTTTTGTGTCAGTTTCTGCTCAAAGTCAAGGCCATCAGGATTACAATTAATTTGCATTTTAGACCCTTGTGTAAGCCCATGTCACTTCTTGGAAATGTTACTGGGTGATAAAGTAAAACAAGAAGCATCCACTGCTCTGTATACGCTTAATTAGGAATTCCAGTTAATTACTCATTATATCCCTTCACACTTCTGGAAATTTATAGAGAAAATATTTTCTTCCCTCTTTGTGCCAAAAAAAAAAAAAAAAACCTCTCACTACCAGGAAGAGATTTTCTTTTTAATGTGATCACATCCTTAAGTGACCTTTGTCAAAAATACTTTTCTATCCCAGTGCTCAGTGTTTTCTTTTATCTGTCAGTCATTAAACAAAAGCCTAGGTGTGAAAAAAAGCAAACTCTGTAATTGGATACACTAAAAGCACATCATGGAAGAAAAGAAACTATTTTCTTTTAAATTTGACATATGCTTATATTTTAAGTGCTTTCAAAATATTAACTTATTTAATCCTTGTAATAAACCCATAAGTTTACTGAGAGTCTCTGGGTACTGTCAATGGTTAACATGGTTGGCTGCTAATCAAAAGGTTAGCAGTTTGTGTCCACCCAGAGGGGCCTGGGAAGATAGGCCTGGTGATTTACTTCCAAAGAAATCAGCCATTGAAAACCCTACGGAGCAAAGTTCTGCTCTGACACACATGAGGTCACCACAGTTGAAATCTGCTGGATGGCAATTGGTGGTGGTGGTGGATGAGTTTACTCACTGAGAATACTATTTTCCCATTTTGCATGTGTGACTAGACAATACCATTACATAGGGTATGGTAAAATGTTTGAGTTCTGTATACAGAACTGTATACTTCTTTCCTTATGCTGTATACAGGTTTAGAAAAATAGAGGAAGAAGTAAAATATTGATTATTACCCCCTTCAAAAAGCTATTATTTCTATCTGTGGCAGTTTTCTTAGGCTTAACCTAAACAGTGACGACAATTCATATTATCAGCAGCATCTTCAAGGATTCTAGTGGACAAGTTCCTGAAGTTAATTCTCAAGATGAACTAAGTATATTAAATTCTGCACCACAGTGAGTCACATTATAGTGAAGCTCCAACATGGGTTCTTCTTATAGTTAGAGCAGCAAATTAAAGGAGACTTCATTTGCTTTTGAGCTACTCTCCCAGTTTAATTGTTCACATTTATATAATAGGTGGTAGCATAACCTATTGGAAAGGATAGCCAAAACAATTGAGTTCTATTTGTTCTTTAATGGACTATCTGTGTGATCTTAGGAAAACCCCTTTACCTTGTTCTGATTTTTGTTTTCTTTTCTGTAATACAAGAATAATGCCGCTTATATTTCCCTAACTATCTCCTAGAGACAGTGTATAATAAAAATGCAATGCAGCCATTGCCCATATGGATGAGAGGCACAGCTATATCCCCCTTTTTATTTTCTTCTCTTTTGAGCTTTTCTTCTCTTTTGAGCTTATGCTAGATAACTTGCAATATTATCCACTATTCTTGCCTAGATGGCATTTTATGATTTTGATGGACAAAGAGCTTTTGTGCAGTTTGTCCAAAGTCCTATTACAAAAGCTTTTGATAAAAACAATATTTTAACACTTCTGACTATAGAAGACTGCTCCTTGAGATTGTATCTGCTTTGTTGTAATGGGCAGGGAGGCTTATTTCTTTATTTATTATACAAATATTTACTAAATGTCTACCAAAAATGAATAGGTAGAAAATACTATGGCTGAACATGGAAGTGAAATTAAAAAACACTGGGTTTTAATTCCTACTTTATCATGTTTGAATCCCATTCCTCAAGTATATTATTTAAAATTAGCTAACACTCTGTTTCTTCATGTATTGAATAAAGCTATGAATATCACTCCTGCCTTTGAAAACTATAAATGCTATTTGTCTTATTGCTTTTTATAGATAAATGGCAGAGATATTTAGAAATGAAAACAGGTAGAATGGTTTTGCGTGGGTAATGATGCCTTTAGTTCTTTTAATTTAAATGATACCATAGTAAATTAACTATGTACCTTTTCTTAGAAAAGCCAGACTGTTAATGGGAACTAATTGTACCATCACAGAGCTATCCCAATATTTTCTCTAGCTTCTAAAAGTTTTAGTTAAGTTTGTATTCCTTTGCAGACTACCTTCAATGTCTACTCAAATCATTATATGGAGAATATTCTTAATCTTCACTATGCACCAAGGTCAAGGTAGCCCTGGGCTCCTACTCAACTCTTCTTTTCCATCCATACTTTCTTAGTTTAGCCATGTTTAAATGGAACTTACCATCTTTTCTTCAAAGTCAATTCCTTCTTCTGAGTTTCTTCTTTCATATATACTACCATTTGTTCAGGATGAAAACCCAGAGTCTTCATGAAATCCTTCCCATCACCTCTTTCTCTCCCTTCTCTGCTTTCCCCAGCAAAACTATAAATCATCAAAAACTTCTCTTTCATTTTACTTATATCTTCCATTTGATGGATAAATTTCTTCACAAAAAACCTTGAATGAATAGGAGGAGCAGTGTGTTAGTGGCTAAGACGCTATGGAGCAGGAGGATTAAGGTCACTAAAATGGCTGTTGATGATATAGCCTGAAGTTGGGGAGTTGGGAAGGAGTAGATTTGGGCCAAATCACAGAGTCTGTCTTGAGGGTGATCCCTCAGCCAGCCCACAGAGATCTATATTTGAACTTTAGGCAGAAATTTAAAAAATGCTCCCCACCTCACTGGAAAATCTATGAGGTATTTTGGTGGTTGTACAAAGATAAGTTTATATATAGGGTAGTGGTTCTCCATTGGAAGCAATTCTCACCCCCAGGGGACATTTGGCAATATCTGGAGACATATTTAATTGTCATGGCTGGGGGAGGGTGTGTGCTAACGGCATCTAGTGAGTAGAGGCTGTGCATGCTGCTAAACATCTACAATTCACAGGACAGCCCTAGCTCCCCACCCCCACTCCCCAACAAAAAATGATCTGGTCCAAAAAGGCAATAGTGCTGCTGTTGAAAATCCTGTTATAAGGAGACTGGGTCTCCCTGCGTCATCATACCAGCTTCAACAAGTTTTACTTTGACATAGTGTAAATTCTAGTCTGTTAACAGGAAATAACATGAGCCACAGGGTCCAAGAAACAATGATCATAGTAACGCTTCTTGATGCATCTTCATGTGGGAGAGTCTTGAAGAAATCTGGGGCATTACTTATTTGGAAGTATTTGTGGAGCATTCACTGAGGACTTCCGGAAATAGTCAGGCAATGCCTTGGATGAGAAACCAGAGGTTCTTCTCTTCCCCTTCCCCCATCTCACTTTAGTTCCTTCCTTCCTTCTAGTCTTTGTCATTTCATACAAAATAATTGTGCATCTACTATGTATCAGGCAATGTGTGTGGATACAAATATAAAAAAGATAAAAGGTTGAAATAGAATAAGAATGTTTTAGAAGGCCTATGATGCTACATATGAAGATGGCACAGGACTGGCAACTCTTCATTCTGTTATATATAAGGTCTCTGTGAGTCGGAGCCGACTTGAGAGCAATTAACAACAATAACATGAAGCTATATGGCATCTTCATTCATTTATTTATAATATTACAATGGTAAAACCAGGAACGTTAATTACTAATATGTGAGTCAGCCGAATTTGCTCAACCAAAGACAACCACATTTGCGGATTGCGTCATCAAATCTGTGTGTGCTCTCAGAAATTTGTGCAATTTAGTAATAAGGAGAACCAAATAAGAAAAAGTGCATGTTTCTGTGCAAACCTATCAAATTTAATAGAAAAAAAAAAAGCCAACCTAAAGCCCATGCCCTGCTGATTAATCATTATGATTATAGTTAGACCTGGAAAGAAGACTTTTCATTAGGAAAAAACAATTCACAACAGGAAACACAGATATTGACCATTGTTTCTCCCCTTCTGAAGTTACAGTGGGAGATTGGGGGAGGCACTGTATTCAATACGTGTATCTTTCACAAAATTTTCCCAATCAGTGAAAAGTAGCCTTATGTGTGTATTTCTTTTTAAAAAAGTTACCTATAAGTAGAGCCTATAAAGAAGTTTTCAGTAATTGCCTTCCTAGAATATTCTGCTAAAACCAAAAGGAACAGTCAAAGCTCCCCAGGAAATGGTAGGAAAAAGAATAAAGGCAAATATTTCAGCAAGGCAAATCCAAAGCAAACACTGAGACAAATGAGGTTATAGACAACGGCATGAATGTTAATGAACATAAAGTCAGATAGTGGAAATCTGCTAAATGCGTAGTTGAGGGAATTGAGAGGACATTTCCCTAACAATTTGTTCCTGTTGCTTATAATTTTAAAAAAGGTACTGCAGGATGGCCCAGTTCAGTCTCAACAACATACTATGCAGATTGAAGTTCTGCGGAAGGGGTGAGTCTAATTTAGCACAGTTGTTTTGCACGATATCGTCAAGATCAGTAAATGAGTACCCAAAGCATGTGTGAAAGGCTGGGAAGTCCTTGTGCTTTTGCAACCAAGAACTAACTGTTCTTTGGAGGTTCACAAATTTGTGAGCAGGGGAAAAGAAACCACACACAGCAACAGCAAAAGCTCTCATATGAGTTAGTTAACTTTGGACAACTTACCTTCAACTTGAAAATGCATTTTCTTTATATTTTTTATTCATAATGATGAAATATAATGTTTTATCATTTTCAGTTAAGGGCATGTCCAACTTCAGAAATCCTGTTATTTTTTATGGGACCCTAAGATGAAAGATATGCAGACACTCTGAAGTATATTTGGTAGCACAAGTTATGGAGGTAGGCTTTTGTCAGACATTCCATCCTGCAACTAGGTCCTCATTTACACCTCAATTCTGTCAACTGCAGAAGACATTTTCATGGGAAAAGCCTGCCTCAACAATCTGATCAACATTAACTGGTTGATTTCACAGGGAGGAAGGATGGTATTTATTTATTTATTTATTTACTACTCAGATCCTTTCAACAAAGATTTATGGAATACCTATTATGAACAAAATAAAGTCAGTGTTATTTGACAAATCAAGAAAATCAACACAAAACTAATGAAGGATCACACAGTTTGATAAGAACTAAAAGAATTTATGGGCTTGCGGAGAAGGAAGTGCTTAACTCTGCATAGGAGAATGGGAACAACTTAGATTTACAAAAAAAGGTTGGGGGATCAGATGATATTTAAAAGCTGAGCAGTATTTCCCTAGACAGAAGAAGTAAGTACTTTGCTCTTATTTTAGTAAGACCATGCAACTCATCCGTATGCCAGATACTAGCTAACTTAAGACGGGCTGTAAACACTGGTGAGTGTTTTTGGCAGTTACTGTAGAATCCGTCACTGCCAGGATTCAATATCCTGGCAATGGGGTCTGCACCTTGACCATGATTTTGGTCTTTGGACTTGATATTGTCTATGTGGATTCTATCATGGCTTGCTTTTCTCACTGAAGCCCTCCTCTGATTCCTTAAACACCTAACCCCTTCCAGTAATTCTTAGGTTGATATCAAGACCAGGCCACCGCTGGTCTTCCTGAGATGAGAAAGATTCGGCAGACAGAGGATAAAGTATGTACAAAGGCCCTGAGAAGTGATGGGTCCGGGACTGTAAATCCTTTTTGTATGGAGCATAGAGCATGGGGGTTAAAGGAAACTGGAAAGATAAAATTAGTCCTTCTCTACTAGTATCTTAGTCATCTAGTGCTGCTATAACAGAAATACCCCAAGTGAATGGCTTAACAAAGAGAAGTTTCTTTCCTCACAGTAAACTAGGCTAAAAGTCCAAATTCAGGGCGTCAGCTCCAGGGGAAGGCTTTCTCTCTCTGTCGGCCTTCTCATCAATGTTCCCTCTGAGAGCGAGCCCCTCTCCATGCAGGGACCCCGGGTCCAAAGGATGCACTCTGCTCCAGGCACTGCTTTCTTGGTGGTATGAGGTCCCCAATTCTCTGCTTGCTTCCCCTTCCTTTTCCTGTAAGATAAAAGGTGGTGCAGGCCACACCCTAGGGAAACTCCCTTTACATTGGATCAGGGATGTGACCTTAGTAAGGGTGTTATACTGTCCTTCCCTAATCAAAAAATGGAGGACAACCACACAATACTGGGAATCATGGCCTAGCCAAACTGATACACATTTTTGAGGGGACAGAATTCAATCCATGGCAACTAGTTACAGATTTAATTTTTTTAAGTGAGTGGTAGGAAGCCACTGAAAGACTTTAAATAAGGAAGAAAATGGATCTGATTTATATGTTAGAAAGATGATATGAAGAGCAAAGAGTGGAGAAGAGTTACTGGCATAAGGCAGTCAAAGTGGCAATGGAGAGAGGTGGATGGATTTCAAGAGTTATTTAAGAAGCAGAACCTCAGGACATGATTTCTTTTCTATCCCCTTCACACCCCTCTCCTTCCACCCATGCTAGGGAAAAATGAGGGGATCGATTCCCAAGTTTTTAGCCTGAAGCAAAGAATGGCCATGCCTTGAATTTATACCTATGGATCTCCTATTTGCCACATTTACGTTATTTAATAACTGTGCCTTCTTGTCTACTTCTCCAATAAACTGTGAGCAGCTTGATATCAAAGACTTTTTTTTATACCTTGTCTAACATTGTATAGTCTGTTCTTAACAGTGTGTTTCTTTGTAGCATGTTCTTAATAAAGGTTTGTTGAATGATGAAGTCAGAACAGCTCTTAGCTCTGCAGTGAGTAGAGAGACTGCAGGATCTATTAGAGAGATTTGGAAGTTACTGGAATATTGATTAATTGCAGATGGAATTACGTAGAGGTAAATGTATATAATGGGGCTATCAAAACAATGCTATTGTACCATGCATTGTTCTAAGTGCTTTATTTACATGCATTGTCTCATGTAATCATCAAATAACTCTACCAGTAACTGCTATTGTGTTGTTGTTGTGTGCAGTCAAGTCGATTCCAACTCATAGTGACCCTACAGGACAGAGTAGAACGGGTCCATAAGGTTTGCCAGGCTGAAATCTTTATGGGAGCAGATTGCCAGGTCTTTTCTCCTGAACAGCTGCTGATAGGGTTGAATCACTGACCTTTTGGTTAGCAGCTGAACACTTAACCATTGTGCCACTAGGGCTCCTAATTTCTATTACTGAGCCATTTTATAGATGAGGAAACAAAGCAGTCCAGGGAAGGAATCCTGAGAAGCAACAGATTTTTCCAGGTAGGTATAGAAAGAGATCAGTGAATGAGATAGAAATGGAATGGACTGTTAGGAAGAGAATCACTGGAAAGAAAAAGAGGACCAAGGACAGAACCCTAAAGAACAACAATGTTTGCAGGGATGGGCATGGAGAGGGCTCCAACAGGTAACCTATAAGCAGTGATTAGAAATTTAGAAGGAGAACCAGAAGAAAATGGATTTCAGAAAACAGGAAAAGAGAGTTTTGAAAAGTAAAGGATGACTCGGTAGGCAATGCTTCAGGCTGTGAGAGGCCAAGTTATATGAGGATGAAAGGAGCCTTGACTTTGGCCTTTATAAGCTTGTTCTGTGCAGTGTTAGAGAGTGGTGGTGGTGGTGGTGGAAAACTAAGGGCAAAGGATGAGGAGTGAAGTGAATGGAAGGGGAGGGAATGAGGGTAGTCAGTAGCCGCCTAAAGGGAAGCCACATTTTGAGGAACTCAGTGGAGAGAAGGAGGTGCGTAGGTCAGTAGCCAGAGGAGAAAGAGATTAGAGAAGTTTCTTTTTTTCTTATGAGAGGAAAGAAGTCTAGCATTTTATTTATGTATAATGGCTGAGGGGAAGGAACCACTGAAGACGGTGGAAGTACAAAAGAGAGGACATGCTTGAGAGAATCATACCTTACAGGATGTTTGAGAAGATGGGTCGAAAGTGCAAAGAAAGACCGAAGGAAGGCCATCTCCTCCCCTGACCCTTGTTTGCAGCATTCAAAGCTGCAAACACTGGGTCATATGAGGGAGAGGAAGTGTGAAGAGAGATCTAGAGGATCAGAAAGTTAGACATAAAAAAGCTTTTCGTGCTATTTCCAATATGGCTATAAAGTTTTATATATTTTTCTCATAAAGAAAAATAAATAAATGTACATCTGCATAATATGACTTTGTACTGAAATGAGCCGCACTGTGGTGCCTCCTTCAAAATTAACAGATAGAGGCATAAAGTGTTACAGAAAGTAGTTTCATTTAATTTACTGTATTTTACTTAACATGGCATTTGCAATTGATGTTCCTTTTTGTATGATAACTTTTCTACAAATTACACGGCTTCCTTCCTTAGAAATTCACCCTCCTTGAAAAGAAAAGGATTTGCAGACTGTATTGGACTTTACTTTTAAAAATGTATATTCGTGAACATAAAACATACAAATCTATATATTCCTTAGCTATATTTATCCAATTATATATTAATGGTCAAATCAAAGTAAACTGTTTTCAACAGTAAAAAAATTAAGAAAATGAAGGTGAAAGGAAGAGAAGGTAAAATAGGTACTGGGTAAAATTCAATAGAAAGTGAAGGATTTTAGTCTTGTATGGGATAATTGGTTCATTTTAATTTTTTTTCCCCCAGCAGGGAATGCTTTTCTTACAATAAGACCTTTTAATAGAATATCTCAGTGACATTTGGGAAGGAATGCAATTCCCAAATATATAATTGCATTACAGAGGCTATGGGAAAAAATCATTTTTTCCCTGAAAAATGTCAGTTTTTTCTAGTGTCTCATTCAATGCTAAAAGGAACGAATTTTGACATATAACAAGCCAGTGGAGATTGCTTACATATATGCCCATTAAAATTCAGTTACTCAACTGTCTTTAAATGAAATAGAGAATAATTTCTTTATTATCTGGACACAATAAACATATATTTTTTTAATTGTACTTTAGGTGAAGGTTTACGGAACAAATAGTTTCTCATTAAACAGTCAGTACACATATTGTTTTATGACATTGGTTAACAACCCCACAGCATGTCAACATGCTCTCTTCTCGGCCTTGGAGGACCTTTTTTTTTTTTTTGGTGAAAATATACATAGCCAAGGATACACCATTTTGAAAATTTCTGCATGTACAGTTCAGTGACATTGATTACATTCTTCCAGAAATTATTTTGTTCCGTAAACCTTCATCCAATAAACATGTATTTTGATAAGGAATTAAATATTTCCTTGTGGCAATAGTTATGTGAAAGGATGAGATATTTAAATATGACTCTGATCTTGCATGTTTTCAAGATAAAGGACTTAAATTTGGTAAAAGGGACCCTGGCAGAGCAGTGGATAAGAGCTTGGCTGCTAACCAAAAGGTCGGCAGTTCGAATCCACCAGGCACTCCTTGGAAACTCTATGGGGCAGTTCTACTCTGTCTTACAGGGTTGCTATGAGTCAGAATTGACTCGATGGCAACGGGTTTAATTTGGTAAAAAGAACAGTATTTTATGTTTTATTTTCTACCTAGCTATTTCTAAGATATCCTGTACATTGTGCGTAGGTTCTCTTGAAAAGGATTTTAAGGATCTTAAGATCAGGATCAGTTCATTAGGAGGATGACCATATGAGTGTTTGGTAAACATTATCTCTCGGACACTGGTGTTTCACTGATTAAACTATCTTACTCTGGGATAATTTGGGAGCAGAGATGATTCAGTGGCAGAAATCTCTCTTTCCACATGGGAGACCTGGTTCGGTTCCCTGCCAATGCACCTTATGCACAGACACCACCCGTCTGTCAGTGGATGTTGTTATGCTGAACAGGTTTCAGAGGAGCACTAGACTAAGAGGGACTATGAAGAAAGGCCTGGCTGTCTATTCTGAAAGTCAGACAATGAAAACCCAATGCATCACAAAGATCTGATAGGCCAGCATTTCATTCTGTTGGGCATGGGATTGTCATGAGTTCGGGGCTGACTCAAAGGCAGCTAACAATAACCCCGGGATAGGCGCTGCCTTTGTTATTTAAATATACATATCCTTGAAGGGAGTCACACAACAAGTCATGGTTTTCTTTTAGAAACAAACTTATCAGAAATAAATCCTCAATGACAGGGCAAGGAGAAAGGTGGTTACTCTTACTGGGGCTAGTTAGGGGTGAAAAGATTTCCTACAAGTGGGCAAAATCCCCACAAAGTGGAGATAGGGATTATCAGATAGAATTTTGCCTGCCTCTCTATGTGGCCAAAAGTCCCCTTGTCTTGAGAATCCCTTTGATACTGGGCTTTTTCATGTGGAAGTACTGTAAACAGACTTTCTAAGAGGCACATCAAAGGGTTTCATTTCTATGAGTCTGTTTTTAAGCTAAGTTCATTTGAATGGAACTTCTTGGCCTCCTTATATAAGTAACATGTCTGGATTGCCTAAAAAGATGATAATTTATTTCTCTTCCCTCAGATTTATGTAAAGTTCATAAAGGCCAAATTCTTCCCTTTCATTGTTGAAGAGCACAATTTGATCTTATGAATGTGATTCTCAAATACACCAAATACAGTATGGATTTTCAGAAAGTATTCAATTTAGTTGCTCCCCTAAATCTCTGAGCTAAAGAAATTGGGTTGGTAATCATGACATTTTCCCTACAATATTTCTTGGATATAATAGTCTCAAAATATTGTAAGAAAAGCCTTTTTTATGACATTCTATGAACTAGTCACCTAAATCTTTTGGAATATCCAAAGATCTCTTCTAAATTTCTTTGGAGAAAATAATGGTTATAGAAAACCAGTTGTAACTAGTTGACTATCATAAACATAGAGTTTATTTGTATATCCTGATGTTCAGTAAATCATTACTGCTTTCTGTGTTAGGCAGTTAATGGAGCCCTGGTGGCAAAATGGTTAAGTGATTAGGAAATGTTGGTGGTTCAAACCCACCCAGCGGTTCTGAGGGAGAATTGGCAATCTGCTCCTGTAAACATTACAGCCTAGAAAACCCTATGGAGCAGTTCTATTCTGTCACATGGAGTCACTGTGAACTGGAATCAACTCCATGGCACATAACAACAACAACATATCAGACAGTTAGATACTAAGTTTCAGATGCTTACAATTTTGGGCTATTAGCCACTTTTCTTCTTGTTATTATCAAAATTAATATTGTTGGTGTTGTTAGCTGCCATTGAGTCAACTCCTGACTCATGGGAACCTCATGTACAATGGGATTAAACTATTGTGATCCACAGAAATTAATTAATATTAAAGATCAGCAATTAATTTTAAATTTCCCTATGCCGTACAAGAGACCATTTAATTATCTCAGCAGCTCTGTGAGGGAGATATTAGTATCACTCCCTTCTTACACATGACGACTCTGCAGGTCAGAGATGATGAGCGGTTGGCTCAAGACTTCCCAGCCAGTACAGGACAGAATTAGAATCTAGTTCCAGTGCCCTTGACTCCAAATACAGTGCTCCTTCTGCCTAAAGTAAACAATGCAGCCTCTCCAGGATCTGGGGTTTACTCAGCTGACATATGATATGGAAAATATAATAACAAAACAGGAAACACTTTCAGACTCCAAAGGAATAGAAAATTTCCAGGCCTGTTAACACTTAGGGAGTTCCATAAGTTACTTTTCAAGTTACATTTCGTTCTATTGACATTGCTGTCAATAAAGTAAGTCAGTGTGATGGATGTAAGCCACACTCCCTCAGACAGAAACACCCAGTGAATCCATTTAAAATTTCTCTATCAAATTTGTGCACTCTGCAAATATACAAAAGCTCTTCCTGAGATGTTGACTGCAACGTGTGTCTGACATGTAAGCAGACATGACTTACAAAGCTACTGTAGAGCAAGCAAAGCATTTTCTTTTGGGCATCAGATTGTCATATAAAGCAACGAGTGTAGCATTTTTGTGTAGATAATTCATCCTCCTTCACTTTTTTTTTTTTTTGGTGATTACTAAGGTTGAAGGAAAATAGATTGCATAGTGTTATGGATTGAATTGTGTCCCTTCCAAACAATGTGTGTCAGCTTGGCTACTCCGAGATTCCCAGTATTGTGTGATTGTCCATCATTTTGTCACATGATGTGATTTTTCTGTGTGTAAATCCCGCTTCTATGATGATAATGAGGTGGGAGTAGCGGCAGTTATGTTAACGAGGCAGGACTCAATCTACAAGATTAAGTTGTGTTTTTAAATCAATCTCTTTTGAGATATAAAAGAGGGAAGCGAGCAGAGAGACATGGGGACCTCATACCACCAAGAAAGCAGCGCCAGGAGCACAGTGTGTTCTTTGGACCCAGGGCTCCTGTGTGGAGAAGCTCCTAGACAAGGGGAAGACTGATGACAAGGACATTCCTCTAGAGCCGACAGAGAGAGAAAACCTTCCCCTGCAGCTGCCCTGACTTTAGACTTCTAGCCTCCTGGACTGTGAAAGAATAAATTTCTGTTTGTTAAAGCCACCCACTGGTGGTATTTCTGTTGTAGCAGCCCTAGATAACTAAGACACATGGTTTCTAGAAACATAAGGAGAATTATATATTTATAACTCCTTTTACTAATTTCTCTAGGTAACTCTGGCCCTTAGATAAATTATGATAGAAATCATGAACATAGTTTAAATAGTGGAGGGTGTGCGTAAAGAAGATGGGCCACTCTGTCAGAGTCGGCTAAGGAGTCCACATTTCCCTGACTACAAGGCACAGTGTTTAAGGCACAATCTCTTAATTTAGACTTCGTAAGTGTGAGTCCTCCTTGTGGCACTTATTAGCTGTGTGTCCTTGAGCCAGACACTTAACCACTCTGTGCCTCAGAAGCCTCACCTTTTTGATGGGATCTTTGTTGTTGTTTTTAGCTGCCATAGAGTTGGCCCTGACTCATGGCAACTGTGAGGAGTAAGTCCTTCAGGCAAGCTGGGTGGCCACGGTTTTCTCTGTTCCTCTCCCTGCTTGCACCTCCAGACCTCCGAACAAACCATCACCCCCACTGAGTCCTGATGTTTGTTAGTAAGATTAAAAAGATACAATTCTGGGCTAACAACCTCCCTCCATAGAAAGTAGGGGGCATGATGCAGTGGGATGTTTGTTATCAGAGTTAAAAAGATATACTTAGTCACTTAGTCTGAGGGCATAAAATAGCTGGGAGAAAAAGTTTTCTGAGTTTCCTCAGCTATGGTGCCAGCAGGGCACCTATAACATAAGCTTATGGTCCACCTAAGGGGACCTACCTTGCCGGGAGAGACTAGCAGTAGGTAGAGTCCCATTTAAGCCCCTCGCCCATGGCACAAAGTGGGATGTTCAATGAATGGTAGTCATCTCTGTCCAGACAGATTTTGAGGGGAGACTGCTCATTATGGAATGTTTCCGGCTGTATGCTGTCTGATTCTTGTAAGTAATACACTTTCCATGTACTAACGTGTGTTCAGGCTCTGACTGGAAGGAGATGTTTATGGAACAATCTATATCAGTTATTGGTGCCCTTCTTCTGATGGCCTCCTGGCTATTTAGAAATTGGGTACAACCTGTGGGCACCATGGAGATTTAGAGTATAGTCTTATGGTTATGGCGTGGTCAAGAAAGGCGTGTTGTCCTACAGTGACCAATGCACTAGGGGATCAAACTGTTATGATTTTTTGGGAAGTAGATTGCCAGGGCTTTCTTCCTAATCTGTTCTCATCAGAAGCTCCGCTGAAGCCTGTTCAGCATCATAGCAACACTAAAGACTTTGGTGGTGGCAGTACTTGAGGTGCATTGGCCAGAATCCAGCCCAGGTCTCCTGCATGGGAGGTGAGAATTTTATCACTGAACCACCACCGGCCTCTAAACAGGATCTTAGTAGTATCTATTTCATTGTGTTATTGTATGTTCTTGAATAAGGAAGATTGAAGAAGAATTGATGAATTTAAATTATGGTGTTGGCGAAGAATATTGAATATACCATGGACTGCCAAAAGAATGGACAAATCTGTCTTGGAAGAAGTACAGCCAGAATGCTCCTTAGAAGCAAGGATGGCAAGACTATGTCTCACATACTTTGGCCATGTTATCAGGTGGGATCAGTCCCTGGAGAAAGAATCATGCTTGGTAAAGTAGAAGGTCAACAAAAAAGAGGAAGACTCTCAATGAGATAGATTGACACAGTGTCTGCAACAATGGGCTCATACATAACAATGATTGTGAGGATGGTGCAGGACTAGGCAGTGTTTTGTTCTGTTGTACATGGGGTCGCTATGAATCGGAACCAACTCGACTGCACCTAACAACAACGAGTTTTAAAGAAGTTCTTGTTTGTAAAGTATTTCAAACATTGTCTGACAGATAGAAAGTGCTCTATAAGTGTTTGTAAAATAAAAAAGAAATCAGTAACATTATTCTCAAATATTAACTCTTCCTAGTTACTGAAAATCACAGAATCACAGATATTTAAAGTAGGGAGGAACCACACTGGTCCTTACAGTGGGACATTATGTAGTGTACACGGTTTTTTTAATGACACAATGCCTTCTTCAACTACCTATTACCGAAAAGCTTCTGTTGTTGTTATTGTTGGAAACCATCCAGTCAATTCCGACTCATAGTGACCCCATAGGACAGAGTAGAACTGCTCATAGGGTTTTTCCAGGCTTTAATTGTACGGGAGCATATAGTCAGGTCTTTTCCCTTGTGAAGCCCGTGTTAGGTTCAAATCGCCAACCTTTTGATTGGCAGCCAAGAGCTTAACCATTGAGTCAACAGGGCTCCTGAAAAGCTGTTGTTGTTGTTGTTGTTAGGTGCCTTCCAGTGGGTTCTGACTCGGTGACCCTGTGAACAACAGAATGCAACACTGCCAGTCCTGTGCCATCCTCATAATTGTTGCTATGTTTGAACACATTGTTGCAGCCACTGTGTCAATCCATCTCCTTGAGGGTTTTCCTCTTTCGCTGACCTTCTACTTTACCAAGCATGATGTCCTTTTCCAGGGATTGGTCCCTCCTAATAACAAGTCCATAGTATGTGAGAAGAAGTCTCGCCATCCTTGCTGTTAAAGGACATTCTGGCTGTACTTATTCTAAGACAGATTTGTTCATTCTTCTGGTAGTCCATGGTGTGTTCAATATTCTTCCCCAACGTGGTAATTCAAAGGCATCAATTATTCTTTGGTCTTCCTTATTCATTGTCCAGCTTTCACATGCATATGAGGCAATTGAAAAGACCCTGGCTTGGGTCAGGCACACCTTAGTCCTTAAAGCAATATTTTTACTTTTTAACTCTTTCAAGAGGTCTTTTGCAGCAGATTTGTCCAAAGCAATGCATTGTTTGATTTCTTTCTTTTATTATTGTACTTTAGATGAAGGTTTATAGAGCAAACTAGTTTCTCATTAAATATTTAGTACACATATTGTTTTGTGACATTGGTTACCAACCCTACGACATGTCAACACTCTCCCTTTGTGAACTGGGGTTCCCTATTACCAGCTTACCTGCTCCCTCCTGCCTTCTAGTCCTTGCCCCTCGGCTGGTGTGCCCCTTTAGTCTCGTTTTGTTTTATGGGCCTGTCTAATCTTTAGCTGAAGGGTGCCCCTCAGGAGGGACTTCATTACTGAGCTAAAAGGGTGTCCAGGGGTTTCTCCAGTCTCTGTCAGACCAGTAAGTTGATCTTTTTTTGTGCATTAGAATTTTGTTCTCCATTTCTCTCCAGCTCCATCCAGGACCCTCTGTTGTGATCCCTGTCAGAGCAGTTGGTGGTGATAGCCGGGCACCATCTCGTTGTGCTGGACTCAGTCTGGTGGAGGCTGTGGTAGTTGTGGTCCATTAGTCCTTTGGACTAATCTTTCCCTTGTGTCTTTAGTTTTCTTCATTCTCTCTTGCTCCTGACTGGGTGAGACCAGTGGAGTATCTTTGATGGCCGCTCACAAGCTTTTAAGATCCCAGACGCTACTCACCAAAGAGGAATGTAGAACATTTTCTTTATAAACTATGTTGAGCCAATTGAGCTAGATGTTCCCTGAGATTATGGTCCCCACAGCCCTTAGCCCAGTAATTTGGTCCCTCAGGGAGTTTGGATGTGTCTACGGAGCTTACATGACCTTGCCTTGTACAAGTATGTCATTTGATTTCTCAACTTCCGCTTCCATGGACACTGATTGCGCATCCAAATAAAATGAAATCCTTGAGAACTTTGATATTTTCTCCGTTTATTGTGATCTTGCTTATTGATCCAGCTGTAAGGATTTTTGTTTTCTTTATGTTGAGGTGTAATCCATACCAGAACCCTGGTGGCGCAGTGGTTAAGATCTTAGCTGCTAACCAAAAGGTCAGCAGTTTGGATCCACCAGCTGTTCCTTGGAAACCTTATGGGGCAGCTCTACTCAGTCCTATCGGGTCACTATGAGTCGGAATGTACTCGATGGCAACAGGGTTTTTAATCCATACTGATGGTTGTGGTCTTTGATATTCATCAGTAAGTGCTTCAAGTCCTCTTTGCTTTCAGCAGGCAAGGTTGTATCATTTGCATATCACAGGTTGTTAAAGAGTCTTCTTCCAATCCTGATGCTGAGTTCTCCTTCATATAGTCCAGGTTCTCGGATTATTTGCTCAGCATACGGATTGAATAAGTATGGTGAAAGGATACAGCCCTGACACACACCTTTCCTGATTTTAAACCACGCAGCAACCCCTTGTTCTATTCGAACAACTGCCTCTTGGTCTATGTACAGATTCCGTATGAGCACAGTTAAAGGTTCTGGAATTCTCATTCTTTGAAGTGTTATCCATAATTAGTTATGAAAAGCTTTTATAACCTCAATTTTATCATTAGGAAGTTTTAGCTTTAAAGACAATATAAAGTAATATGCAAGGACTGTTTATAAGGAGTTAACTTGTGAAAAGAAAACCCCATTTAAAATCTGGCTCTGCACAGTAATAGGAAAAACCCAACCAAAATTCTAAGTGTAACTTTTATTTAAGCGGAGAACGTGGCCCATACTCTACCTGTGGTGTGTTTCAAAATAGCTATATTTCTGATTATCTGTGGATGATCCTATTGTGTAGGTAAATTGTACTGATCATTTGGATGGGAAGTTTGTCTGGAATATTTTTTTGTCATTGTACAGAAAGACAAAGCTCTAGAGATTCCCTTATTCCTCTTTTGGGCCACTTCCTTCTATCTTTTGGAGATAATTAAAGAAGAACATATAGTATATGAATGGGAGAATTTCGACTTTAACATTGTATAGCAATATACCTTTTCTTTCCTGATATCTGGAATTCTCTTTTTATGTTAGTTGTATATGATAGTTTGAACATACAAGAGGATAAATACTGCAGAGATGATACATTAAAACAAATGGGTATGGGTGTTCTTTTATTTCTGTCAGTTTTTTTCCTAAGTTCTGACTTTTTGCTGTATTCATGACTATTTAAAAAGGAAGCGCTTAACTGAATTTTACTTTTCTTACATCATACGTATTTTTGTTGTAATAGCTCATATTGTAAATATGATTAGTGTTTATAGGGTAATTGCTGCTTTAATCAATTTATCATGAAGTGTTTGTGTTTCAGATTACAGTGGACTCAAGGGCACATAAGTCTTATAAAATTAGCAAGATAGTCTCCCCCTGATATTCTATTTGATGTATTTTTTTATTTTTTAAAGCGCTAATGAGTTGGTTTGTTTTGTTGTATTTTTGCCTTTTTACTTTTGTTTTGTTCTGTAAGTATGTTAATAGCTATGTTTGCACAAATCATATACAGAAAAATAAAAATACAATATATTTTCAATTATATAAGAATGGAATTTTACAACTATACAACGTGTTGTGTAAATGTATTCCATTATTTTATTATCAATAATCAGTCAATAGGAAACCATGAAATCTATATTAACTGTGAATTTGGTCTTATTGTAAAAGAAATAAAATATGATCTATACATTATTATATGCAGTATGAATAAGCAACACCAGTTGTTCTCTCTGAGGGAGCACCTTGAAGAGTGAAGGATGTTGAAGGAGAAAGGTATGACCCAGTAAGGGGGTAGTCAAAAACTTGGGGAGAAATAAGTAAAATACATATAAAATAGTAAAGGGAGAACCCATTAAACAGTTGTTTATATTATACCAAAACTATTGGCAAATGCAGGAAAAGTTCAGTCAAATCAAATACCAAGTATCATGAACTTATCAAAATATATTTCTTCATACAATGGGTTGTTGCTGTATTATAATTGTACATAGTCATGATTTCATTACCTCAGTAATATGTTGAATTCCAGCCTTTGTTCAGGAAAAGTGAAGATTATTCCGCAAATTACCACATAATTCCAAAAAATTTCATGGCTAGGCAATGCATAGTATAAGAAAGAAATTTTTCAATTCATTTAAATAGTTTCATAATTAAAATTATATTAATTTATACCTCTAAATCAAATACCTAATATTTGATATTTATATATGCATACAAATGCATATTTATGCATATAAAATATATGTATACATATTTATGTATAAATTATACATTTATATTGGTTATGAATTTTATACAGTCACAATCTAGGGCTTGCAAAAATGTAATGTGCTTATCGCTTTAAAATACAACTAACTCATAGGTTTTCACTTCTGCTTGGTTGTAGAAGCCTTATTCTAGCTATTTTAGGGTAACCCAGTCACACTCAATTTTAAACTCAGTCATTTTAGGGTAACTGCCCTCTCAACTCAGAATTTCCTCTTACCACTATCCCTTTTCTTACTCCTTTTTCTTTGAGGTAAGCCTTTGATCCATGATCCTTTGGTCCTTATTGGCTTCTACTGAGGTGTAACTGGTCCCCTGTGCTTTGGGGCATTGCTTTTGTATCTAGCTGCATCTGCTTTCAAGACTAGTGCTTCCATCTTGGCCTACAGTTGTAAGCTACATGAACCTTCAGTCCTCTCTTTGAGACTGAAATTTCCCTTCTGCTTTACTACCTTTCTCCATCTACCTCAAGAAACTCAGCTATTTCCCTGCACCACACCGGGGTGGAAGGGACTCTGTGGCTGCTGCTTCCACCAATATCTACCTGGACACATCCATTCACCACTGTGAGGATGCACATTGGCTCTCAAACTTTCCTTAAAGGTTTTCTGTCTCCTGTGTTAAACCTAGTGTTACGGATTGAATTGTGTCCCTCTGAAATATGTTTTGGAATCTTAAATTCTACACCTGTAGATGAAATCCCATTTGGGAATATAGTTTTCTTTGTTATGCTGAGAACATGTCAGTGTAGGGTGTGTTTTACACATCTAATCCCTTTGGAGATATAAAAAGAGCAGATTAGGCACAGAGGCAAGCAAGCACAGACAACGGAAAGATAGATGCCATGTGAAGATTGCTAAGAAACCAAGGAATGCCAGGGCTAGAGAAGCTGAGACAGGGTATTTTTCCCAGAATGGACAGAGAGAGCTTTCCCTTAAAGCTAGTGCCCTCAATTCGGGCTTCTAGTCTCCAAAACTGGGAGAAAATGAATTTGTGCTTGTTAAATCCACCTACTTGTGTTATTTCTGATACAGCAACAGTAGCTAATTAAGACACCAATGAAAGCCAAACAACTGCATCTTATTCAGGGATTACTACCCCTGAAGTATACTATCAGGCTTTCTATTGTCCTGTTCTCCCTTCCAGGGACTTACCCAGATAGTGCTGGGAACTTCTTAGCATCTCTTCAAGTGAAGCCTACTCTGATATTTCTCCTTTCACATCAACCAACTTGTGTATGTGTGTGTGTGATTGTCATCATTCTTCCATACTTTCATTTTATGACATTATCTTTATGTTCTGATTCCTCTGGACTTTGGCTCTGGATATTTAAAGCCAAGGTTATGGAATTCATAAGACCAATTTTTCTTATCCACTAATGTAGCCTTGCAATCAAAAGTCATGATGTCAAGACTGTCATCTCTGCTATTTGCCAAAATCTACCTAAATTCTCAAAATGCAAAAATTTCCTTTTTGTTCTTTCTGTATTATTCCTATCCATATAATGGTAGAAAGATTATGCTGTTTAGATACAAAGAAATACATAGTTTAAATTGTAAAAATTATTGTACTATATTTATATGTAACTGTGTATTATACTTAAATGGTTACCAATTGTTTTGCTACCTAGAAGAGCTTCTCTCCTATGAGTGCTTTTTTTTTCTCCAATCCAACAATATGTGGAGTTTCTATTTTCTTACAAGACCTCACCCACAGGCCACGTTTGATTGATCTAAGGGGATATTTTATTTATTCAGAGTCAAATAACATCTAATTCTTTACTTTCTGAAGTTCTTTGGATATTCATCTGGGTTTGCAACACTAGATACCTGTGTGATGATGAACAAGTTACTTAAATTTTCTGAGCCACAGTTCCCTCTGCTGTGAAACGGGGCCAAGAGTGCCAACTTAAATGGGATACCCTGTTGACCCTGTTGCCGTTGAGTTGATTTCTATTCATAGCGACCCTATAGGACAGAGCAGAACTGCTCCACAGGGTTTCCAAGGATCGAATGGTGGATTCAAACTGCTGACCTTTTGGTTAGCAGCCAAACGCTTGACCACTGCACCACCAGGGCTCCTAAATGCGATAAGCGCAGAAAACCAGCAGTGGCCAGTCTATAATTTGCCATACCAAAAACCCATTGCCTTCGAGTTGATTCCGACTCATAGTGACCCAATAGGACAGAGGAGAACTGCCCCATAGGGTTTCCAAGGAGCAGCTGCTGAATTCGAACTGCCAGCCTTTTTGGTTGACAGCTGAGCTCTTAACCACTGAGCCACCAGGGCTCCATATTTTGCCATAGGAAGTACTTAATGTTAAAGCTGGTCTTAACTTGAAATAGGTCTTTTATTTTCTTAGAATAAAAAGAATACTCTATAGCATCATAGTTTTAGTGAACAACCCTTTTTGGTTGCAGGGACTGCAAAACGAAGATGAAATTGATGTATTATCTAATCAGAGAAGGGTAGGCTTAGCCAACTTTGGTCCCAATATTTAAATATATCTTATCTCCACAGTAGCATTCTGCATAGACAGTGCTTGCACAAAATCAATGACTAATAATTGCAATTGCCAGCTTAAATTTTTTTTGCAATGTTAGATTTCTCTCTTTTTTAATATTATAGCAAAAGAAGAAATACAAATCACGCCAATTCATTTCTTACAGCATCGATTCAAAAGAAATGCAATTCTCTTGAGAGTTCTATCATATCCCTTTTACCCTTCAAGCATAACCTTAATTTGGCAAAGAGTATAAAAATATGTGACTTACATTTATAATATTCCTGTAGAAATGTTACAAATGCTAATGACTTTAATTTCATCCGTTTATCATCACAAAATCGTTTGACAAGTTGAGCAGACAATATCTTTATCTGATGGTAAATGGAGAAGACTCAGCCAGAGAGAAGTGATGGCTACCCCGTCATGGCATTTGTGGGTCACCACGAGTTTGGACATGAAATATGTGGGCACTGCATCTAAGTGTATGAGTTTTAATTATATAAGTCCTGCCTAGTTTGCATAGCATTGAAGAAAAGACCATATTGCTAATTAGATTTTTTTTTTGTTGTTGCTTTATCTCTCTTGTTGCTTGTCTGGGCCTTTATAGACAGTGCTTTGTGTGTGACTGAATTAGACCAATGTAGATAGAAGCTAATGAATTTGACTATTGTTACCCTGAAAGACTGTACTTTTCTTTTTCAACCATGGAAGGCGGAATTTCTTGGCTCCTCAGTTCGTTCGTCACCCGTATTTTCAGGGACAATTGCACTTTGAGAAGTTTGAATTTGGGGTTCCAATTATAAAAATAATTGCATTTTATTGTAGAACGTTTGGAATAAACAGAAAAAATAGACAAAGAGAAAAACATAACTTTCACTCTACTGCCTAGAAGCAACCACTATTAACATTTTGTCTGTATTCGGTAGACATTTGTGAGGTTTTTCTGAGCAATCAGCTTTATCTTCTGTCATTTTCAGCTACTCTTGTAGCATAAGAATTTTCTTCATATCAATAAAAATCTTTTGGAAGCATAATATTTAAAAGGTGGCATAATATTTGCTGTAATTGAATGTATTTCATCCTTGCACTATTTATATATATTTTTTTCCCTAGGATTTTACAAGTAATGCTGTGATGTATACGTTCCCCCCCCCCCATAGGGAAGAACATAAAGAAATATAAAGAAAACAAGGAGAGCTTTGGGCAAACCATAGCATTTTCCATTCTGCTCCAACATATGTTGGGACCCTTAAGTCTTGTATGGCCATCTCTTAAAACAGCAAGTGCCATTCTCCAGCATAGCGTTCTGATGCTTGCTTTCAGGGAGGAGGAAATGATTGTCCCTTGCAACCTCACATTCTGATTCTCAAAGTAAATTTTAATTTATAGAATCCATTGCTTGGTTGGGATAGCACATCCTTCCTGGGGAAGACTTCAGTTTTCTACTTGTACACACTGTATTGCGCTGACCTCCAATGTTCACTGTACTGTTTTCCTTGATCCAAGCCATGTGAGGTACTGGTATAAGACAATGCAACGTAAGAGCTGTTGTACTGGTACTTACGCATATCATTGATAAGTTCTCATGTACTCTGAGTGAAGAAACCTTAGCAAACTTAGTTATGATTGAGAACTGTGGTGTTGATTGAGAGCACTAAGAATATAATTAAGGCATATTCTTACTGAATTATAGCATGGCTATTAGCTCCTCTCTGATTCCTTTAACATTTTGTTGGGATATTCTGAATCTAGTAGAAATTATGCAACTCCCTACTCCCCTCATTGTTTTAAATTTTATTATAGTTTTCCTGGAACCTAATTGCCACATAGTTGATTTAGGAAAAATAGTGCCTGAGAAAAGTAAGACAAATACAGAGACTTTGAGATTAAAAGTTTTTTTTTCAGACAACGACATAAAATCACATCTCATATTAATATTCTCTCTCTCTGTCTCCCTCATTGCTATTTGAATGGGCCAAGAATTACATTCTGAAGAAAATCTTGTTTCTGCCTATGAGTTTATAACCAGTTGGTTCGTCTCTGAGCAAAGTGAGGATCTTTAGGTAACCTGAATTTCACAAGAGAATATGAAGAGAGGTTTATTTAACATAAATTGGCTCTGCATTTACCTGACAAACTAAAATATCTACATTCTAGATACCTAGCAGAGAGTATAATTCCAAACTGCCAACCTCTCAATGTTTTCAAAAGCTTGGCAGAAAAAACAAATGCTTATGGGGGACTGTCTGAGAGAAAAGCAGTAAATTTATTTCTGTGAATCAGTGATTCTTGACGAAATGGGGAGAAATGGTAGAGAAAGAAGAAAGAAGGAGGAAAGGGGGAAAATTCAAAGTCCTCTCTCTAGGAGAGCCTGGTTCCCAAGATAAGGGCCATTTTATGGTGATCAAAATTATTGTTATCCATTGCTTCCCTCAGATGTTGTTGTGGATAAAATTTGAGAACCATTGCTTGAGATACACTAAAACAGGAGCTACAAACTGGAGACCCCTTGGCCAAATCCAGTTTGTGACATGTTCTCTTTGCCTAGTCTCTCTCTCTCTCCCTCTTTTTCTCTGTATGTGTTTGTGCAGAGTAGAACTGCACTCCATAGTGTTTTCAAGGCTGTGACCTTTCAGAAGCAGATTGCCAGACCTTTCTTCCAAGGCACTTCTGAGTGGGTTTGAACTACCAACATTCTGGTTAGTAGTGAAGTTCTTAACCATTTGTGCCATCCATCCCTACATGGCAACAAATGCTGGGAACTGAGCAACAATTCACTCTTTGGTCACTTCCTTATTACTTCTTGTTACCTTATACCTGGCCCACTTCACTGATTTAGGTTACCTGTCTGGTCCCTGCTGGCATTGAAGTTTACAATTCCTGGGTGACAGCATAACTCTAGAGTAAGCCAAAGGAACAAAGAGCTGGGTACTTGGGTTACATCATTTTGCTTTTTAGAATTGATTTTCTGGATTGGTGCTTTAGCCTGATGCCATAGGCCTTGTGACACAAAGAAACAACTCTGCAGAACTCACCTCCCAAGTTTACTATAGGAAGATTTTCTTCATTATTTTGGACATTTTATAAATATAGTAGCTAAGAGGATGGACTCTGGAGCCAGACTGCCTGGACTCCAACCCCAAATTCTCCATTTCCTAACTGAATAACATTTGGCATGGTGTTTTAGCTCACTATGATTCAATATTCTCATCTATAAAATGGAGATAGCAATAATACCACCTGCTTAGGATTTTTGTTTAAGGTTAAATGAATTAAGTTACGTAAAATGTTTAGGACAGTACCTAGAATAGACAGGTACTTGATAAGTAATACCATTACTATACTATTACTATTATTATTACCTCTTGTCTCAGAATTGGAGACTCTGGTGGCACAGTGGTTAAGAGCTACAGTGCTCTACAGCTGCTAACCAAAAGGTCAGCAATTCAAATCCACCAGCAGCTCCTTAGAAACCCTATGGAACCAACTGAGATGTTTCAGCCAAGAAATGCAGTACTGGAGCTGCTCACTCGTCTATGCCAAGAAATTGGGAAGACATCTACCCGGCCAACCAACTGGAAGAGATCCATATTTGTGCCCATTCCAAGGAAAGATGATCCAACAGAATGCGAAAATTATCAAACTATATTATTAATATCACATACAAGTAAAATTTTGCTGAACATCATTGAAAAGCGACTGCAGCAGTGTAATGTCAGGAACTGTCAGAAATTCAAGCCAAATTCAGAAGAAGACATAGAATAACAGGTATCATTGCTGATATCAGATGGATTTTGGCTGAAAGCAGAGAATACCAGAAAGATGTTTACCTGTGTTTTATTGACTATGCAAAGGTATTCAACTGTGTGGATCATGACAAATTATGGATAACATTACAAATAATGGGAATTTCAGAACACTTAATAGTGTTCATGCGGAACCTGGATATAGATCAAGAAACAGTCGTTCGAACAGAACAAGGGAATACTTTGTGGTCTAAAATCAGGAAGGGTGTGTGTGGGGGTTGTATTTTTCACCGTACTTATTCAATCTGTATGATGAGCAAATAATTAGAGAAGCTGGACTATATGAAGAAGTACACAGCATCAGGATTAGAAGAAGATTCATTAACAACCTGCGATATGCAGATGACACAACTTTGCTTGCTGAAAGTGAAGAGGACAGACCCTAAACGAGATCGATTGACACAGTGGCTGCAACAATAGGCTCAAGCATAACAATCATGAGGATGGCACAGGACCGAGCAGTGTTTCCTTCCGTTGTACATAGGATCACTATGAGCTGGAACCAACTGGAGGGCACCTAGCAACAACAATATAAAACAAATCGCAACACATGTGAGAAAGGTGCTTCTTAGTTCATTCAAGTACAGGGGACCAAATGGACAACTCCTGCCCAAAGACAAGACCAGAAGGCAAGAAGGGACAGGAAAACTGGATGAATGAACACGGGGAACCCATGGTAGAAAGGGGTTGAGTGCTGACACACTGCAAGGGTTTCAACAAATGTCACCAATAATTTGTGTATAAATTTTTGAATAAGAAACTAATTTTCACTGTAAACTTTCACCTAAAGCACAATAAAATTTTAAAAAATAGTGTCAAAAAAAGACAAGAAACCCTATAGAGCAGTTCTACTCTGTCTTATAGGGTCGCTATGAGTCGGACAGGTTTTTTTTTTGGGTCTCAGAATTAGGAATAACCTGCTATTTCTATTTTATGGATAACCTAAAACTTGTAACCAGTCACATTTGTGTCTCTTCTTAGCTGCTAGAAAGCTTTATGTCAAATTTGAGGTATCTATCTGGTAAATATATTCATATGTACATACATACATATGTACATACGTATATATCTATATACAAGTTATATATAGATACATAGAGATAGATAGAAGAGAGATTCCTGCTCCTGTCTTATTTTCTTACACTTCGTTTTCCTCTGTATCATTCCTAATTACTCTGGATTATTTTTATTTTGATGTGTTATGTGCACATTTCCAAGTCACCTTAATTCCCTTTTGAAACAATACAGGACCTAAAAATAAACCAAAGAGGAAATATATGTAAACTCTCTGAAATGGACAAGTATGACAGTAAAACTAATTATTTTCCAACATGAATTTCATGTGAAGTTTACTTTTCTACTCATAGTCTGAGTTTCCATTTATTTTCAACTCAGTCTTTTAGCTTTAGGGATAAACTGATCCAGTCATCTTCAACAGCAGCACTCCAGCAAGTTCCTGCAGTCATGTTATTTCCCAGATGTTTTCAAACATATTGCGTTGCTGCAAATTGATTTTTTGCCTGTCTTTAAAGTAACCATCTGAGTGCCATATGCCCATTTGGCCTTTTTCAGGTCACCAAAGGCAAATGTTTGTATATTTAAGTTTGCTGTATGAGACAATACTAATAGCAATGACTCTATATGTCTTGTGTAAAATAGATTATTTCACTGGTATAAATAAATCCTGTTTGGATACGATCAACCTCCTAAAGTTTACAAGCCAAGAAACTGAACAGAGTGCTTGGAGGATTTCACTAAAGTCATATAATACTTGTTCTTTTTGTTGTTAGGTGCCATTGAGTCAGTTCCGACTCATAGCGACCCTATGTACTACAGAACGAAACACTACTAGGTCCTGTGCCATACTCATGATTGTGTTATGCTTGAGCCCATTGATGCAGCCACTATGTCAAGCCCTCTCGTTGAGGGTCTTCCTCTTTTTCAATGATGCTTTACTTTACCAAGCATGATGTCCTTCTCCAGGGACTGATCCCTCCTGATAACATGTCCAAAGTATGTATACTTGTATATTACCTGAGTGTGGGTAAATGTTCTGATCCTCTACTCTGAGGTCAGTAGAATGGCAGGGGTTTATTTTCTCTTTTCTTAATTTATTGTTAAATGAATGAGACAAATCTTAGTATCTTATCAGCCATTTTTCATCATGGTAACAGAAACCACTCTACTGGAATTCAATACATGGAACTGGCTACAAACTGTTGGATGGGCTGGAGAAGCAAAAGGGATAAAGTGGCACTACCCAAGGTCTTCCTTCACCTGTCTGTCAGTTTATTGTACTGTGGTGTCTTATGGGTTGCTATGATGCCAGATGCTATGCTACCAGTATTTGAAATACCAGTAGGGTCACACCTGGTGGACAGGTTTCAGGGGAAGTTACAGACTAAGACAGACTAGGGGAAAAGGCCTGGAGATCTACTTTCAAAAATGAACCAGTGAAAACTCTATGGATCAGAACAATATTGTCTGACTGGACTCAAACATGCCAACGATCCTGAGGATGGCACAGAACTGGGCAACATTTCGTTATGTTATATATAAGGTCACCATGGGTCAAAGCTGACTCTATGGCAGCTAACAACAAAAACTCAAAGCTGTATTAATCTTCCCACACCACTGACATTGATGGAGCCACTGTTTTAAATAGGATCCAAAGAGCCTACACTCCCACTGATGTTTCTATTGTTTTCCTTCTTCCCTCCTTCTAATCTCTTGTAAGAAACTCCCATTAGCAAAACTTAACTGGAACACAGCCAACCAAGGACTCTAGGAAATGCAGTTTTCAGGTATTCGACTTTGTGGATCATAACAAATTATGGATAATATTGCAAAGAATGGAAATTACAGAACACTTAATTTTACTCATGAGGAACCTGTACATAGACCAAGAGGCAATTGTTCAAATAGAAGAAGGGAGTGCTGTGTGGTTTAAAGTCAAGAAAGGTGGGTGTCAGGCTTGTATCCTTTCACCATACTTATTCAATCTATATGCTGAGCAAATAATTAGAGAAGCTGGACTATATGAAGAAGAACATGGCATCAGGATTGGTGGAAGACTCATTAACAACCTGTGATATGCAGATGACACAACCTTGCTTGCTGAAGAAGAGGACTTGAAGCACTTACTGATGAAGATC
>NW_004444071.1:1953582-1961928 GCF_000243295.1 Trichechus manatus latirostris | reverse complement strand
AACTGGACCAATAAGCAACATCATGATAAACGGAGAAAATATTGAAGTTGTCAAGGATTTCATGTTACTTGGATCCACAATCAACGCCTGTGGAAGCAGCAGCCAAGAAATCAAACCACACATTTCATTGGGCAAATCTACTGCAAAAGACCTCTTTAAAGTGTTAAAAAACAAAGATGTCACTTTAAGGACTAAGGTGCACCTGACCCAAGCCATGGTGTTTTAAATCATCTCATATGCATGTGAAAGCTGGACAAGGAATAAGGAAGACTGAAGAAGAATCGATGCCTTTGAATTATGGTGTTGATGAAAAATATTGAATATACCATGCACTGCCAGAGAAACAGAGTCCTGGTAGTACAGTAGCTCAGAGCTTGGCTGCTATCCAAAAGTCAGACATTCGACTCCACCAGCCGCTCCTTGGAAACCCTATGAGGCAGTGGTACTCTGTCCTATAGGGTCGCTATGAGTTGGAATTGATACAACGGCAATGAGTTTGGTTGGTTTGGGGCCAGAAGAACAAACAAATCTGTCTTGGAAGAAGTACAGCCAGAATGCTCGTTAGAAACAAGGATGGTGAGACTTGCCTCATATACTTTGGACATGTTATCAGGAGGGATCAGTCCCTGGAGAAGGATATCATGCTTGGTAAAGTAGAGGGTCAACAAAAAAGAAGAAGACCATCAATGAGATGGATTGACACAGTAGCTACAACAATGGGCTCAAGCATAAAAATGTGAGAATTGCGCAGGACCGGGCAGTATTTCATTCTGTCATTATGTAGAGTTGTTATGAGTCAGAACCAACTTGATGGTACCTAACAATAACCTGAAAATCAGGGTAGAATTAATCCAGGAGAGAATATAGAAGAGCTTATTTTACTGCCTGTAGCTCCATCCTCAGCCTTTCTATTACATCTAGCCATCTGTCCCTCGGTTTCTTTATAAAATATTTTGAGTTATATAATAACATTTATAACTAGAAATATTTTAGGTGATTTTGCTGCCAGCTATATGGTTTTCACCAATCTTTAATTTGTAAATTTTTTGATGAGAGAAAATACTTCATGCACCTCTCTATTTTTTTTTTTTTTTCTTTTTAGCCTCCTGAATTCCATGTTTCCTTGTAGGGGTAGAAACCATTAAATCCAAATACTTTCTCAGCTTTATTTATTTGGATTTGATTTTTGTTTTTGTTTTCTGATTTTCATAAACATGCATTTATTTTTAACTGTCCTGTGTCAAAATATGTGTTTAAGTCCTTGGCTCCTACATAAAAATTTATGACTGATCAGCTTTCATCTTGACTGCCAAAACATTCAGAAGAATTTGAGATTCTTAAAATGCAACATAAAATGAGTCCAGAAAGACTAAGGCAAATTTAAGCAGCAGTGTCAAAATTGCTCCGAACTCCATGAATGTAACTGGATGGGTGAGAATGAACAGAATCTGAGTGGGAGGATTCGTCTCTCTCTCCAGCCCTTTGTCCCCAGAAGGGTTTCTTGTCATTTTGGCAATGGTTGACAGGACTCAGTTGAGCCCTGACATGTATTATGACTCCTGTAAGTGTTTCTGACATAACTGAGATAGTCCTGGAGGATTTTGACAAGTTTGTCAACGTAATGAATGGACAACTAAGCCTTAAAACCACAGTAAAGGTCATGTAAGTTGTTCAATGAAGGGTGCAAAATCCAGGTAACCAAATAATGGGTTCAGAATTATTCTGCTTGCCTGAGAAAAATGTTACTGACGACACTTAGGCAGGCCAAAAATCAATAAATAAAAATCATCTTTGAAAGAAACATTCATCTTTGGCAACATAATGTAACCCATGCCTTATGAATGGAATACATTTTTAAAAAGTTACTTGTAACATTTATCTTCTCATTTGTTTATCATTTTTCTTTTGTGTATGCTATTGCTGGAATGCCAACCCTTTAGGCCTCTGAGGCTTTCTGGCACTATCTGAAAGGTTTAGGTTACTGGGGAGAATGTTTCCAAGTAAATGGAACAGTGACTACTAAGTAACTTCACTGCAGTGAGGATTAGCCAGAGTAATTACAATTACTTGGGATTATGCGTTTCAGGGGCAGTGTCTGTGGAAATCACCAGGGCCTCTGACACACAAGTGTCAGTTTACTTGAGCAGAATCAAAAGGAACAACAACACTCAGTCTACATTTTGAAGGTTGGAAACAAAAATGATAATTGCAAATGTCTACAACTTATCAAATGAAATAAAATTACATTCTACTTTTTCTATTCTAATTCAAAGGTATGAAATTTGGCATTGCAGGCTAAGTCTATTTCAGTATCTAAATTGGACGAAGATTAATATTTAAGCCCATTTTTCTTGGTGCTCTGGTCTTTGGCACTGTATTAAATCTGGTATTCTAACTTCATGACATGGATTAGAACAATTCCAAATGCAGAGAGGTCTGTGTTTTTTATCTTGAAGCCTGTAAAGTAACTCAATCTTTTGCTCTCCTGGAGTGCAAAGGCAGAGAACAGTAGAGGTCTCATAATCACAACCTTGCCATGTGACATAATGAAACTATTAGTTTATCCTGCTTTTTTGGAGGAAATTTAATCTTGAAATGAATCAAATTGAAGATACACGTCCTCCTTATTCCTATTTTCATTTAGTATTAAAAGCTAGAAGGTTCATTAAAGGAGTTCAGGCCCAATGATTCTCAATTATTTCCTGAGAATGGAGTTTAGAGGTGACTAACGTTGGAGTGGAGCCTTGCTGGCATAGTGGTTAAGTGCTACCGCTACTAACCAAAAAGATCAGCAGTTCAAATCCACCAGCCACTCTTTGGAAACATTTTGGGGCAGTTCTACTTTGTCCTATAAGGTCACTATGAGTTGGAATTAACTCGACGGCAATGGGGTTTCAATGGGGTAATGTTGAAGTAAGGAGCCCTGATGGCACAATGGTTAAGCACTTGGCTACTAACCAAAAGGTCGGTGTCATCAGCCACTGTACAGGAGAAAGATGTGGCAATCTGCTTCCATAAAGATTATAATCTAGGAAACCCTAAGGGGCAGTTCTATTCTGTCCTATAGGGTTGCTATGAGTCAGAATCTACTTGATGGCACACAACAACGTTGGGGTGGTAGGAATGACGGTGACATTAAGCACGTACAGCTCCGGGCCTCACACCTCTGCTTAGACCAGAGGAATTCTAATGTACACACATATATATACACACATATATATACACACATATATATGTATACACATACATATATACATATACATACATATATACATATACATGTATATATATATATATATATATATATAAATTGTTGTTGTTAGGTGCCATTGAATACTGCACAGTCCTGTGCTGTCATCATAAATGTTGTTATGCTTGAGCCCATTGTGGTAGCCACTGTGTCAGTCCATCTTGTTGAGGGTCTTCCTCTTTTTCACTGACCCTCTACTTTACCAGCATGATGTCCTTCTCCAGGGACTGATTCCTCCCAACAACATGTCCAGAGTATGTGAGACGAAGTCTTGACATCCTTCTTCTAAAGAGCATTCTGGTTGTTCTTCTTCAAAGACAGATTTGTTCGTTCTTTTGACAGCCATAGTATTTAATATTCTTCTCCAACACCATAATTCAAAGGCATCAATTCTTCTTTGATTTTTCTTATATATTGTCCAGCTTTCACATGCATATACGGCAATTGAAAACAACTCCATGGCTTGGGTCAGGCACACCATAGTCCTTAAAGTGACATCTTTGCTTTTCAACACTTTAAAGAGAACTTTTGCAGCAGATTTGCCCAATGTAATGCGTCATTTGATTTCTTGACTGCTTGTGACATGTCCCCGTGTGGTGCATATTGTTAACACACTCAGATGCTAACTGAAAGATTGAAGGTTTGAGTTCATCTAGAGGCACATTGGAAGAAAGACCTGGTGGTCTACCTCCGAAAAATCAGCTATTAAAAACCCTGTGGAGCACAGTTCTACTCTGACACACGTGGGGTTACCATGAGTCAGAATTGACTTTAAGGCAACTAGTTTTAACTAGTGAGATGTAAGATGAATTCCAGTGCTAATGACCTCCTCTGCCTTTCGGATGAAGAAACCTGGCTCCAGAAAAGAATTTGGGCAACCAAATTCAGAATTCAGATCTCCTGGGTCCTAATCTAGTGACATTTCTACTTTTTCTTTTCCCCATTCAATGTATGATGTTTAATAGAATTTCTGATAGCACTGGAGACAAAATAGAATACAACTCTCATTCTTAATGAGAACTAAAGACGTACAAATGAGTGCAATAGCATATGTATGTACAGAGCAAGAATCTTAAACAAAGGAAGTCTGCTCATATCTTCTTAAGTGAGTCAAGGGAGGTCTCACAGATCTCCTATCTCTTAAGATTTTTCCTTTTCAACCTTAGAAAATACATTCTAGAAATTTTCAGGCCAGCTGAGTATGTAAATGACTCTTGCTCTATACTCATATTTTCATAAAGATATCCTAAACAGATGGAATATTTCATTTGAACACATACAACATTTTATCTAGAACTTCTGATGTATCCTATAACATGAGTTGTTTCTAATGTGTTTATGTGTTTCTTTTTTTCTTTCCTTTCATTTGAACGATTTGAATTACACACTTCTCTCACAGTCTCAGAGGTATGATGGATGCCTTGCTTGGTGGAAGTTAACAATTGCTGCAAAAAATGTATGTATTTAATTATTTCACATAACAGGTGATCTTGAGGTCTATGGCTTCAAAGATGGCTTTATGGTGACATCAGTGACCCAAGATTTCTTTTATTTCTTGGTGTGTTAACTTTCTTTCTCTGTCATAGCATCTGATGGTTGTGAGATACTGTTATGGCTCTGGCCGCAGGTATTCATTCACACAGCAGCATCCACAACAGGAAAGGCGGGAAAGATTTAACAATGGTTTTTCTTTGTCAAAAAGATCCTGTATTCATCTGTCAAAAAGCCTTAATCATTTTAATATTACGTGTCTTAGGCTAGGTTCTCTACAGAAGAAAAACCAGCGAAGAGTGTGTGTGTATATATATATGTACACATATGTATATACACATATATATACATATACATATATATGTGTGTGTGTATATATATACACACACACACACACACACATATATACATTGGCTGTTAACCAAAGCATCAGCAGTTCATATCCACTGGCCACTCCCTGGAAACTCTGTGGGGCAGTTCTACTCCGTCCTGTAGAGTTGCTATGAGTCGGAATTGACTCAACGGCAATGGGTTTGGTTTTTTTGGTTTATATATAGAGATATGAATATATACATATATATATATAGGGAGAGAGAGAAAGACAGAGAGAGAGATTTATCTTAATGGAATGGCTCCTGTGGTTGTAGAGGCTCAAGTCCCAAGTCTGTGGGTCAGGTGTCAGGCATCTGACTGGAGGCTTCTCCTGATTCATGTAGCTACACGGGCTGATGAACCCAATTTCCACAGGTCAGACAGCAGGCTGCTGGCGCAAGTCCCAAGAACCAGAGGTCAGATGCTTATGAACTGAATGCAGGATCTGAAGCAGAGCAAAAGCCAGTGAGCTTTGCCAGAAAGTCCACAGATATCGGATGCAGGCCACACCCCGAAGGAAACTCCCTTTCAACTGATTGCCTACTCAAAGCAGATCCCATCATGGAGGTGATCAGATTATATCAGCTCTCATCATGGAAGTGTCTGTCAGTTTGTCTTACTGTGTGGCTTGGGTGTTGCTGTGATGCTGGAAGCTATGCCACCGGTATTCAGATACTAGCTGGGTCACCCATGGCGGACAGGTTTCAGTTGAGCTTCCAGACTAAGACAGATAGGAAGAAAGATCCAGCTTGTCTTCTGAAAAGACTTAGCCAGTTAAAACCTTATGAATAGCAGCAGAACACTGTCTGATATAATCTTGGAAGATGAGCCTCTCAGGTTGAAAGGCACTCAAAAGCCAACAGGGGAAGAGGAGCCTCCTCAAGGTAGAGTCAACCTTAATGACGTGGATGAAGACAAGCTTTTGGGACCTTCATTTGCTGATGTGGCACGACTCACAATGAGAAGAAACAGCTGCAAACATCCATTAATAATCAGAATGTGGCATGTATGAAGTATGAATCTAGGAAAATTAGAAATCATCAAAAATGAAATGGAACACATAAACATCAATATCTTAGGCATTAGTGAGCTGAAATGGACTAGTATTGGCCATTTTGAATTGGAAAACCATATGGTCTACTATGCTGGGAATGACAACTTGAAGAGGAATGGTGTTGCATTCATCGTCAAAAAGAACATTTCAAGATCTAGCCTGAAGTACAATGCTGTCAGTGATAAGATAATATCCATACACCTACAAGGAAGACCAGTTAATATGACTATTATTCAAATTTACCCACCAACCACTAAGGCCAAAGATGAAGAAATTGAGGAATTTTACCTACTTCTGCAGTCTGAAATTAATCCAACATGCAATCAGGATGCATTGATAATTACGGGTGATTGGAACATGAAAGTTGGAAATGAAGAAGGATCAGTAGTTGGGAAATATGGCCTTGGTGATAGAAATGATGCCAGAGATCACATGATAGAATTTTGCAAGACCAATGACTTCTTTATTGCAAATACCTTTTTTCTCCAACATGAACGGTGACTATACACATGGACCTCACCAGATGGAATGCACAGGAATCAAATCGACTACCTCTGTGAAAAGAGACGAAGGAAAAGCTCAATATCGTCAGTCAGAACAAGGCCAGGGGATGACTGCGGAACAGACCATCAACTGCTCATACGCAAGTTCAATGTGAAACTGAAGAAAATTAGAACAAGTTCACGAGAGCCAAAGTATGACCTTGAGTATATCCCACTTGAATTTAGAGACCGTCTGAAGAATAGATTTGACGCGTTGAACACTAATGACCGAAGACCAGATGAGTCGTGGAATGACATCAAGGACATCATACATGAAGAAAACAAGAGGTCATGAAAAAGACAGGAAAGAAAGAAAAGACCAAAATGGATGATGTCAGAAGAGACTCTGAAACTTGCTCTTGAGTAGCTTAAGCAAAAGGAAGAAAGGATGAGGTAAAAGAACTGAACAGAAGATTTTAATAAAGGGCTGCTCGAGAAGACAAAGTAAAGTATTATAATGACATGTGCAAAGATCTGGAGATAGAAAACCAAAAGGGAAGAGCACACTCAACATTTCTCAAGCTGAAAGAACTGACGAAAAAATTCAAGCCTCAAGTTGCAATAGTGAAGGATTCTATGGTGAAAATATTAAACGATGCAGGAAGCATCGAAAGAAGATGGAAGGAATATACAGAGTTATTATACCAAAAAGAATTGGTCAACATTCAACCATTTCAAGAGGTAGCATATGATCAGGAACCGATGATACTGAATGAAGAAGTCCAAGCTGCACTGAAGGCATTGGTGAAAAACAAGGCTCCAGGAATTGATGGAATATCAATTGAGATGTTTCAACAAACAGATGCAGCACTGGAAGTGCTCACTTGTCTATGCCAAGAAATTTGGAAGACGGCTACCTGGCCAACCAAATGGAAGATATCAATATTTATGCCTATTCCCAAGAAAGGTGATCCAGTTGCATTTGGAAATTATCGAACAATATCATTAATATCACATGCAAGTAAAATTTTGCTGAAGATCATTCAAAAGCAGCTGAAGCAGTATGTCAACAGGGAAATGCCAGAAATTCAGGCTGGATTCAGAAGAGGACGTGGAATCAGGGATATCATTGCTGGTGTCAGATGGATCCTGGATGAAAGCAAAGAATATCAGAAAGATGTTTCCTTGTGTTTTATTGACTATGAAAAGGCATTTGATTGTGTGGATGATAACAAATTATGATAACATTGCGAAGAATGAGAATTCTAGAGCACTTGATTGTGCTCATGAGGAACCTGTATACAGATCAAGAGGCAGTTGTTTGGACAGAACAAGGAGATACTGCATGGTTTAAAGGCGAGAGAGGTGTGTGTCAGGGTTGCATCATTTCACCATACCTATTCAATCTGTACGCTGAGCAAATAATCTGAGAAGCTGGACTATATGAAGAAGAAAAGGGCATCAAGATTGGAGGAAGACTCATTAACAACCTGCGATATGCAGATGACACAACCTTGCTAGCTGCAAGTGAAGAGAAATTGAAGCACCTACTGGTGAAGATCAAAGACTACAGCCTTCAGTACGGATTACACCTCAACGTAAAGAAGACAGAAATCCTCACAACTGCACCAATAAGCAACATCGTGATAAATGGAGAAAAGATTGACATTGTCAAGGATTTCATTTTACTTGGATCC
>NW_004444071.1:1921744-1953482 GCF_000243295.1 Trichechus manatus latirostris | reverse complement strand
TCAGGAAATTAAAAGACACATTGCATTGGGCAAATCTGCTGCAAAAGACCTCTTTAAAGTGTTGAAAAGCAAAGATGTCACCTTGAAGACTAAGATGCGCCTGACCCACGCCATGGTATTTTCAACTGCATCATATGCATGTGAAAGCTGGACAGTGAATAAAGAAGACTGAAGAATTGATGCCTTTGAATTGTGGTGTTGGCAAAGCATATTGAATATACCATGGACTGCCAAAAAAAAGAACAAATCTGTCTTGGAAGAAGTACAGCCAGAATGCTCCTTAGAAGGAAGGATGGTGAGACTACATCTTGCATACTTTGGACATGTTGTCAGGAGAGATCAGCCCCTGGAGAAGGACATCATGCTTAGTAAAGTAGAGGGTCAGCGAAAAAGAGGAAGACCGTCAACGAGATGGATTGACACAGTGGCTGCAACAGTGGGCTCAGGCATAACAATGATTGTGAGCATGGCACAGGACCAGGTAGTGTTTCGTTCTGTGGTGCATAGGGTCACTATGAGTTGGAACTGACTTGATGGCACCTAACAACAGCAACAACATGGAAGTGATTACATCATTATACAACTGCCAAACTATATCATAACTGCCAAGCCACTGAGAATCATGGCACGGCCAAGTAGACACACAACCTTAACAATCACATTGTACTTTGATGAAATTAACTAACTACAGTGTATGGTTCATATTAAATAGATCCCATTAGGTATGGGCTTTACAATGTGCACGTCTGCATGTGCATGGAAGTGTGTGTGTGTGTGTGTGTGTGTGTGTGTGTGTGATGCAAAGCCTTTCTATTCCTCACCAGATGTTCTGGGTGTGATGTAAGTAGAAAAGTTCACGCAGTCCATGTTCAGAGTAGTGGGCTAAAAAAATATCATGATGGTTTTCTCCAAAATTAAACAACACAAAATTAAAAATAAATCCTTTATTTTTACAGCCTAAGGAGTAAGATAAATCTAGAATATCCATAGTTTTTTTTAATTGAGTTTTTGGTGAATGTTTACACAGCAAGTTAGGTTCCCGTTTGACAATTTCCATGTAAATTGTTCAGTAACGTTAATTACTTTTATCACAATGTGTCAACATTCTCTTTGTGTTCTATTTGTTCCATGTCCAGTACTCTAGTTTCAGCGTCAGCGAAAAGAGGAAGACCTTCAACAAGACGGATTGACACAGAGGCTGCAACAATGGGCTCAAGCATAACAACGATTGTGGGCATGGCATAGGGGCCTGGGCTGTGTTTTGTTCTGTGGTACATAGGGTCACTATGAGTCGGAACTGACTTGATGGCACCTAACAACAACAACAGTTTCCCTGCCCCCTTATCTTCTCATCTTTGCTTTTGAGTAATTGTTGACCTTTTGATCTCATACTGATGGTTTTTAAGTAGAGCACCAATCTCACGGGTAATATCCTTTATTTTGTGTGCTGTCCTGCTATTTTGCTAAAGGTGATCTCAGGGGATAGGCTTCATTCTAGGTTTAAAGAATGTCTCAGGGTGACAGTCTCAGGGAGTCCTGTGTTCTCTACTATTCCAGTTTGTCTGGCTTTTTTTTTTTTTAAGTAAGAATTTGAGATCTGCTCCACATTTTTCTTCCATTCTATCCAGGACCATCGGTTGTGATCCTGGTCAGAACGGTCGGTGGTGATAGCTCAGCACCATGTAGTTCTTCTGGTCTCAAGGTAGATGAAGTTTTGACTAGCGCAGACTTGTTTCTTCTCTGAATGTTTGGTTACCTTCTTACTGTTTTGTTTCTGGTGAGTAGAGACCCGTAGTTGTGTCTTAGATGGCCACTCACAACTTTTAAGACCCCAAATACTACTTATGTCACCAGGCTGTAGATCATGACTTTTCTGAACTATGTTATGCCATTTGATTGAGTTATCCCATAAAACCAGAAAACCAGTCTTGGAAAGTGTTTGGTTATGTCTGAGGAGTATTCATATTTGTGTCTTCAATGAATATATGTGTCTGCACCCACATATTTGTATTTACCTCTACTGTAGATACGTCTATCTGTTCTCATCTATGTACAAAACTGTACCGATCTGTATACCAATATGCCTATACCCAACCATGTGTGCTCAAACGCTCATTTTTATTTGGGTTGTGCTGTGCTCACTACATTCACATTCAGTGCCCTTTTCCTATCACGCACTCGCACACAAATACCAAGTCTCTATGATCTAACAACAATAAGAAGTAATGGTTCTGGGAGGCAGGAAGAGGCACTTGGATCAAATTTCACAAAGAGTTGTGATTTATTTAGTCTGCTTAGTTCAAGTAATCTCCAATAACCCTAATATTTGGAAAGACTCTAAGGGGCTTTCCCCATGTGGATATTCATAGTTAGACATGCCTGTTGGGAAATGCTCAGATTGCATTATATATTTTTAAGACGTACTTTTCTTTCTGGAGTCTTTGCTGAAGGCATTGCAAATGTTTCTGTTATTGTTCATATAACTTTTGGACACAGATAACTAAACTTTCCCTGGTCCTAAAATCCAGGCAATTGCATAGTCACAGACTCGTAAGAGGGCCAGGGTTTTTGTAATAATGTTTAATGAATTCTGTTTTCAGAGAGGAGGCATGATGAGCATTTAGCAAGTACACTTGGTGATCAGGTTCCCTGGACCCATTTTTCTTCTTTTTTCTCTCTTCAGTCTGTCACTTCTTTCACTCTCAAAACAGTCAGTGGACATTTTTAAAAATATATCTGGATTATTTTAATTTAGAAAAACTAACAATTTTTAACTATTGTCAGTTAAAGACACATCTGATATCTTGCTTCTTAACTCTGTGCTCCAAGGTCCTTGAAGGAGGACAAGATAAACTCTTTCCCAGATTACTACTGGAGAGGAAAGAGTGATCATGTTAGGTTTACTCTTGTATTTTGTTGTGTTGTCGTGTGCCTTCGAATAGCGTTCTACTCACAGCGACCCTATAGGACAGAGTAGAACTGCCTCATAGGGTTTCCTAGGCTGGGGAGCAGATCACCAGGTCTTTTCTTATGTGGAACTGCTGGTGGGTACGAACCACCTACTTTCTGGTTAGCAGCCAAGTGCTTAAACATTGGGCCATCAAGGATCCTTACTCTTGAATTACTTCCTTGCATTTGCTACCTGAAAAATGTTCCTTCATCTGACATTTATCATTAAGGTTGATAAGTTTGTTATTTTGGTTTTGTTGCTGACTATTGGCATCTCCAATCATTTTCCCCCTTCTGTGTTCATCCTTCAGATAGATTACTTACATTCTATTAAGTTGTTCTTCTCCACCTATGTAACTGAGTTTTGAGAAGCTGAATATTATCTGTTCGCTTTATCTTTCTTCAGAGTTCATGTTGCCAAGACCTTATATTATTATTAGAATCACTTCTCTGTACTTTTCATACCTTTTCCACTGGTTGATGCGAGCACTGTTTTAATATCCCAAATGCAGTTTTCTAACACTTTGTAAAGTAGCAATACAACCTCTCATTATGAGATATTTCCTTTTACTCATGTTGGGTTAGCACTGACCTTTTCTTTTTCTTTAAGAGTGCTGCTTGGCTTAAGAAGCACTTATGCTAAGTGCTCATTTATAATGAGGAAATACACATGTTAAAAAAGAAACACACACAACAACCGTCGACTCACTGCAGGGTCAGCTATCTGGCAATTTTAATCATGTGAAGTTTAAATAAAAACTGAAAACAGAAAGGGGCTCTGAGCTGTAGAAGTTGCTTACGACAAATATCCCAGGAAAATCAGTGGGCTAGGGGTTTAGTGGCTGTGCTCACAACCGAAATCACAACTAGGCCATTGGGATTTTAATTAGGGCCTCTTTACCCTTACTTTGGTTTTTTGATTTCTCTGTCTTCAGTGGACTGGAAATAGCGAAGTAGAAGCCAAAGAGGAAACAAAGAGCATATGTGTTTTGAGATAGAGATGATATAAATAATGAACACATTAAAAGATTTGCGCCATTCTGTGACTGTTCTGATTGCAAAAATTAGAGCATTTTGTTGACTTTTTGCATACATTTTGCTGATTTTCTAAGTGGTTTTTTGGTAAGAAAGAATGTTTTTAGTTTAAATTCTGGGTTCTTTGTTGAAAAATAGGGATAATAGAAGACAAGAATGTGAGCTACGTAGATAATTCTTTTTCTTAGGTGGAGTACTTTGTAATTAGAAAAATGATCTATTACCGTGTCTCAGAGACTCTACAGACTCAGTTCTCAATTATACATAAAATGCACCAAGTATTTATCAGCCCATTATCTTTTCTAATTCAGTCCTAGAATTGTATTAAGCAAGCCCTCTTAATCAATCCCCTCATAGGGTGTTTGAGAGATTGGTGGCAGTAGAACTAATGACTTATAAAATTTTATTTATTTGTTTTAAAGAAGAGCCCCTGGGAGGTACAAATTGTTAAGGGCTGGGCTGCTAACTGAAAGGCTGATGGTTCGAACCCACCAATAGGTGCCTCAGGAGAAAGTCCTGGCAGTCTGCTTCTGAAAGGGCACAGCATGAAAACCCTCCAGAATAAGTTCTACTCTGATACACATGGGGTAGCCATGAGTCCCAACACATGGGGTCGCCATAAGTTGGAATCAACTTGAGGGCAATTGGGGTAGTGTTTATTTTATTTTATAATATGAATAATGCAAACATTTAAAGAGTTATTCCATTTCATGCCTGATATAATAAAAACTGAGGATATTGTAGTTCAATCCTTTGAATAACTTTTGTCCCTTTTTTAAGTAGTTTTCACCCAAGGAAGAATGTTCTGAGACTGGATTTTAAAGTGTTCTGTTGACACTTGGAAATCATGGTTGCTGGAAATGTGAGGGTCAAAAGGACCACCCTACAAGTGCACTGGTGATGATAAATGTCATCTGAGGACCACCTTCCTTTCTCTAGTCTATAGTCTCAGGTATTGCACACCTTGCCAACCAGCAGTGTACCAAAGACTATTCATGATGCAAAGCTCATGCCATTTGGGATAGAAAATAAACTTTCTCATGGAAAAGTTTTGAAGTGCTTCCATTAATACTAAGTTATGATAATAAGTAATGTGTGCTCCGACCTTTTGGATTTTGTGCTGGTGACAGCACATGGAAACCTAGCGCTTGCTCTTCTAGGTCTTCCAAGGGCATTGCACATCTTCCTTTGTGCTAACACCCATGCCCCGCTTCTCCATGGCCCCATGATGCCCTGTCAAACATTTCACTGATACCTTAACAACTGAATAAGCTCCTCAGATGATGGTTTAGTGAGGTAGCTCTGCATAGGAGCATGTGAATGGAAACTCAGCTAAACAGAGATGGTGCTTAAGTATATATCTTTTAAAATATAAATATGCTTATATTTGGTTGCAAATACTCATTCTGTTTAGAGCCTGGTATTTGCTGGTTATTCATTTAACAAAGAGAAAACCAAATGGAATAAGAAGTTAGTACTTTTATCTTCTGTTCCCTCCTTTACTCTTTCGTTTAAATTAAGCATGGCAGTGAGGTGTGATTTTCATTGCGCATGGGTGTTTCCTTCCTGATCTCACCTGCCACCCACCTGCAAAAACAAAAATAAAAACAAAAAGATCTGGGCAAGTATTTCTTCAGTGAAATGGCAAAAGTAAAATGAAGAAAATGTCCTCCCTCTACTAGTTTTTCTGAAAATTAGATTAAAAACAAAAACAGCCTAGTTTGTGAAATAGTGTTTTTGATCAGTAATAGCAGTGGATTAAAATGTGTGTACGCTGTGGTACAGTGTGTTTTTTGATTTGCCAAGTTTTGAGCCATCACAAATTGATAACCTAACCAGTCATCCTATACACCTAGGCAATACGCTGCTTTCCTGGATGCTGCTCCAGCCTGGACTTGGCAGAGGACAAGCGAGGTGTGGGCTGGCTATTAGCTCTGGGTAATGTGTGAATGTTGCTGGTACGTGTTGAGAAATCTGAGTATATTTCCCACAGACACCCCAAATTTGAAAGATTTTATGTCCCCCTTACAACATGGAGTTCAAAGAAGTTGTCAATGTCTGTTTGATAACAGCAATGTGATCTAGTTGGGCATGGCTGAATTTTAATCACTTCATGAATAGTAAGGGCTTTCGTTCCAGTTTATTCTTGCCTGTCTCTTCCTTCCAAAATTTCCCTTAATCTGGTGCTCGATAGGAGGGACCTGCCTCTGGGGGACAAGCAGAAGGGAAAGATAACAGGAAGGCCTATACTAGCCAGGGTGTTGGGGAAACATGAAAGGTCAGACCCTACATGTCTTTCAAAATAAATCTCTTTCCACGGGGTCAGTAAAGCTGCAATCATTTAAAAAATCTTCACTTTCAGTTTCCTCCTTTCATCCTCTCTAGAAAAATATGCCAATATATTCTAAACTGTAGCTGATTAACTGCTAATGGAGTTTGGTTCAAAGCTCCCAAGCCCATTTTTATAAACCTTTAGAAGGATAACTGATAAAGTGTTGCAACAAACACAATGCCACTGGAGGCCTTTTGAAGGGTGGGTCTGTATTAGTATCATTATTATTTTTCCTTCCTTTCTTCATTTTGCATGCATTAGAATTCCTTCAAAACTTCAGGAGCATGTTATTAAAGTATCTGTATACAAAAAAATTGTAAATGATTTTCTTCTGGAGGAAACTGCTGCTGAGGACTCTTTGAAGCCAATATTTTCGTTGTGAGTCTGAGAACAGCTGTTACCTAACAGATTCATACCGTAGGCAGAATTGCTATGGAATTGTGTGCATAAAACACTGTGAGCGTCAGCCTAGCGTGCCTCGGGAGGAAGTAGGACCATTGATGTCCATCAAAAAGGAAAATATATGGGTCTCAGCATCCTCTGCTTTCTGACATAACTGTAGTGGTAAAGCAAATTACATGCTCTTTAACCCTTCTGTCTACCCACTGTCAGGGAAAGACTGGAACAAATCCCAAGTCTGCATTGTCCTCCTGCTGAAATGGTTCTCTTATTCGACTGACAAGACCATTTTCAAGGGCCGCTCTGAAATAATGCTGGGTATTCTGCTCTTCTGAGTGATATATATATACACATGTATCTCAATCTCTTTTATACATATATGTCTATCTATCTCTCTCTCATCTATCTGTCTATCCTTCTATGTATAATATATACATGACATGTGTATATATGTATGTGTGTATAATTATGTGTGTATAATCTATTGATTATCATGGTTTTTTTTTTTTTTAAATCTCTAGGGCAATATTGACAAAAATCATTTGGAGAGAAGAACTCCCTTCAGTGTCAAAGGCATCCTGTTGCTTTAATTTGGGAAGACTACCATGTCCTTCTGTGACTTTGGGTTTGGTGTGTGTGGCAGAGGGAGGGAGGGAAGTGCTTTGGAGTATTCTTATGTGTGTTTGCATTTAAAATAATATAGAAAGGGGGCCGTGAATATTTTTAAGTCTTAGGAGAGATTACCCATCCTGATCTTTATGTAACAGTGAGGGTTGGGGAAGTGGGACTAACATTTGTCCTGAACCTCAGATTCCAATCTAGACATCTGCTTACCAGGCTTTGCAGGCAGTTTTGATATATCTAAGAGCACAGTATGAAAAAAAAAAAAATTGATATTATAAAATGACAGGAGTCTTAAGTCAATAACAATGTGTATTTGTGGGACTATTATTTTTAGGCTTGGTGCTTTTCCTCCTTTGTAAATCAGGAGTCAAAACAGAGATACTTCCTGTTTAATTATGAGATATTCTGACGAAGGAAAATTTGTATTAAAAAATTGCATTCCTCTGAAGGCAATAGATCCAAGGTTGTCAATTACTAAATATGTTTTATATTCCTGAAATTTGGTTATTATCAATGTCACACTTTAGGAAATTCAAATGCTAATTAACAAGAATAAGTTGTAAAAATTGTTTGAAAACATAGATGAAATAGGAGCTTTCACATTCATCAACTTTATGTCATTCAATATATGATAACTATGAAGTGAAAACAAGGAGAATTTCACTCTTGAGAAATGTGATTCTTTTACTTTGCAAACTATCAACCAATAAAAGAATAGGTACATATTATGAAATTTGAATTTAGATAAATTAATGAATGTATTGATTTCCTAATTTCTTTAGAGCCGATATACTCAATGACTTGGGTTTTACAACTGGTTTTATTTTTTATTTAAGTTAAAGAAATATCCTTTATGTAGTTTTAAATGTTTAACACTAATGTTCTTTTTCCATGAAGCATTTGATATATTACTCACAGCAAATTGAATCATTCAGTTGTATTTTAACTTTTATTTTGTGGTTTTAAGGTTTACTAATGTTAAGAGAGAAACTGACTCAGAATCATTACTCAATCGATTACCTGGAACAAAGTTTTAGATGTGCCTGTCCCCAGGCTGTGATCTCTTAGAAGGCAGCTCTGTTGATAATCTAGAGCTTTTGGTGTGCTCTTGATTTTGATAAAGTATACACAATAAACCAAAAACCAAACTTGTTGCTGTCAAGTTGACTGCGACTCATAGTGACCCTATAGGACAGAGTAGAACTTTCCCATAGGATTTCCAAGGAGAAGCTAGTGGATTCAAACAACAGACCTTTGGTTATCAGCCAAGCTCTTAACCACTGTACCACCAGGGCTCCAGTAATTGTATCGAAAAGCCCCTCCTATTGAAACTATCATTCCCACGGTCCTCACGTCTTCCCTACTGCTCCTTTAATACCTGAAGCAATGTATTTGGAAGTCTAAGGTCAAATACTTCTTAGAAATAAATGGTTCATCACTTTCCTTTCCATAAAGGAGATACACAGCCATTGGTGACAATATTGGTTTATTGACTAACAATAATGTTGCTTAAAATTAGTCCAGGGTTACTCTTGAAAAGTGATATTTTAATTTGGATCCAGAGCTAATTTTAACCTCACTTAGCAAAATGATTAGCACATCAATTAATTAAAATGGATTATAATAAGAAAAAAAAATTGGGTGCCTTGGGATAATTAATTCATGCCAGATTTGTCCCAGAAAGATGAATTTTAATTCTATTCGATTCTGTTCTGCTGATTCATTCATCAACTATGTATTGGACATTTACTCTATTCCAAAACTGTGTTAACTGGTGACCTAACCAACAAAGACAAATCAGTTTTTATATCTGATTGATTAGGTCAAAGAAGGACTCGAAAAAGCCTCTCAAAATCCACATTTTTTTTCCTTTTCATGTTCTCCATCCCTAAAATCTACTCTAAGCAGTTGTTCCATGGAGGCTCCTTACTGTCACTATATGTTAGCATTGCTGTGAATTCTTTGGGGGTGCTCTGTGTCTATTTTGATGATTTGAGAGTGTTGCATTAATCTGCAAAACAATAAATAAGGAATAATCAAAAAAAGAGAACAGGTAGATTTCAAAAAGGGGCAAAAAAACCCTTGGAACACAGTCTTACTTCTTTAGAGACTGACTGTAACTAAGATTTGCTTCCTACTATTTGCTTTGCAGTAATGTGTCTGACTCCTTAACTGAGAAAGACTGAATTGACAGAAAGCTTTTCCAAAGGTTAATTATTTTTTACGAAGAAGGAAATCACTACTATAGTGCTTGTTACCTTTTACTTTCATCTTAAAATAATTTCCCTTAATTATCTGACCATGTAGTTTTAGGGATGTTTTTGATTTCTGATTTACCTTATCAGTTAAAATATTTTTCAAATCTGCATGTTATCTGATTAATCTTATTTATTCTGAAGCGAATAGATTAAATCCACTTAACTGTCCACTTTATTAAATTTTTGTTATAATTTATGTTACTCTAATACAATCAAGACAGGAGGAAATTAAATTGCTAAAAAAATACTGGAGTCTGTGGCTTTCAGAGTCTCCTTTGTAAAGTTTGAAGCCATTTTATGTTCTACAGAAGGAAAATAACATTATAAAGCTTCCTTTATCAAAACAAATGCCAAAATAACATTTGCTGCTCTTCATTTTAATAACAGCATATTGGGAATTACTGTATTCTCTGGTCAGTGATTTTGATTTCCCTGTAACTTTATAGAATAATTTTCATATTATTCAAAAATTTTAAGCTGAAGACTGGTTCCAGAATTTGGACATCATTTGCAGTAGTACAGGAATTAAACTCTTATATTTCCCAGTGTTTTTTTCCTGGGCAGAAATAAAATAGAGAGTGCATTGGTTATCCATACAATAAATCAATGCATACAACTAATTTGGACCATTCAAGCATAAAAACAAGACTCCATTTTATTCTGTAATTATTCAAAAGATTTACTTCCTCTTTCTGTTTCATTTTTCATAGCAACTCTACTTAGAAAGATATAGACGGAATGTGCATAGATGCAGGGAGATATGAAAAATTGTTATGGGGAAAGAATTACTGGAGAAATTGCAGTACTGTAACCTGTTGTGTCTAGTCTGGAAAGTACATCAATGGAAATCTGAACTAATTTACACTACTCAAAAACCGTATGAATAGAACCACCGAGTGTCATTTGGGAGTGGTAAATTTGAGCATTAAAAAGGATACAGTTATAGATGGGATTCCCAGTATCCACATGTTTGCTAAACTGTATGAGCCACACACCATGTTGTTTAGCTGCTGTTACTTAATGAGCATTTATTAGATGACTACTGTGTGTGAAGCAATGTGCTAGGTGCTGTGTGATGAAGTAGGGAGCATGAAGGACATATAAGACAGATTGTGGGATATTAAAGGTTGTGGGGCAGATGAAAAAGTTTCAAAAACACATGAGAACAATTGTTTAGTACAGGTGAATATAATTGTTCTTTTAACTCTTTTTGAACCGAGACATTGAATTCTGACTTAAAATAAAAACAAAGTGGTGTAGTTTCAGAAGCTCACATAGTCTTAGCACTGAAGACTGAATTCTGTGTTCAGATATTTGGCTGTTGTCAGCAGTGATGCATGAAGCAGGAAGAAAATAGCTTGATTTCCATAAGTTAGGCAAACTCTGGAGAGCTGGGAATGGCAGGGAGGCAACTGGCTTGCAAAACAAACTGACCGAACCAGAAGCCAAAATTAAATAGTGTATAAGGGCACCCCAGGGATCGCCTTAACAATGTACTAGTTACGAACTAACTGTTGTCATTATTACCACCGCTAATGAAGACACCATAGGAGAAGGCAAGCAACGCCTCTCTCTGATTACTGTGGGCTTCCGGTTTAACTAGCTAAGGCGCTCAATGAGCCTTTCAAAAATGAACTTGCTCAAATGTCTTTCTGCTATTAGTGAAGACACCATTAGACATGGTTTAGCTACAGAACGTAGGCAGACAGTTCGGCTAATGATGGCTGAAACTGCTGGATAAAACAACATTCTTAGATTCATAGTGTTTTTTTACTGTGTTTTGTGACTTGATAATGTTTTCAGTTTCTAATACATTAAAAAAATGACTCGGAAGTTATTAAATGCCAATTCTCATGTGGAAATATGACTTCATTGGCTTAGTGAAGTCTTTTAAACTATTTTTGTTGTTGGAAGTTTGGGGAAAAAATATGTTCCCAATGGTGGCATTAGTACATGTCACGGATTGAATTGTGTCCCCCCAAAATACGTGTTAACTTGGTTAGGCCATGATTCCTAGTATTGTGTTGGTGTCCTCCATTTTGTGAGCTGATAAAATTATTCCATGTGTTGTAAACCCTAACCTCTATGATGTTAATGAGGCAGGACTCAATCTAGAGGATTAGGTTGTATCTTAAATCAATCTCTTTTGAGGTATAAAAAAGAGAAGCGAACAGAGAGGAGATGGACCTCATACCGTAGAGAAAGAACAGCCAGGAGGGGAGTGTGTCCTTTGGAACCAGGGTCCCTGAGCTGAGAAGCTCCTAGACCAGGGAAAGATTGATGACAAGGACCTTCCCTCAAAGCCAATAGAGAGAGAAAAACTTCCCCTGGAGCTGACATCCTGAATTCGGACTTCTAGCCTTCTAAACTGTGAGAGAATAAATTTCTGTTTGTTAAAGCTGTCTACTTGTGTTATTTCTGTTATGGTGGCACTAGATAACAAAGAGAGTGAACAATAATAGGAGTTAATTAATATGCAAAAGGGTGTTACCATAAAAGAAGATTACGTTCTCATCAGCTACATCAAAGTTTGGCTTCGGAGGCAAATAAAAACTAAAGGTTAGAGTATCTGTGAAGATAATTCTTTATCCAGGTTTGAAGGATCAAAAGGTACTTTCTTTTTGCTTCAATTCTTAGATATTATCATTCATTCACTTATCCATCCATCCACTTCAATTCTTGTCACATGTTTATGTCTCTACCATACGCCAAAACCAGTTGATTAAGCAGATATAATAAACAACAACAATGACAATAGTTAAAATTTCTTAAGTTGGGACTGTAGACCTTAGGATACTGGTTAAGGGCATGGCTGTGGGTACTTGACATCTACATTGGAATCCTGACTCTGCCACCTACTAATTGTCTGACTGTAGGCACGTTCTTTAACCTTTTCGTGCCTCAGTTTTCTTATCTGAAAAATGGAAATAATCATAAGAACATCCACACTATATGTGTGTTCTGGGGATTAAAGAAGATAACAATTGAAAAACATTTTAAACAGTGCAAGCCTTGTGGTAACTGCTCAATAAGTATTAACGATAATTATTAATTGGTCTCATTATTTCATTCAATCTTTATATACATAAATATATCATTAAAATAGAGTGAAACAGGTAAGCACTATGCAATGAGATGGATTACAATTGCTCCTTTAGGAATTACAATGCTGGTTTACCACAATATGATAGCTTTCTGTTTTAATATGTGAACTATAGCTATAAATTCTTGTGCTGTATTATAAATAATAATGTTGTTATTGTTAGTTGCTGTTGAGTTGGCTCTGACTCATTGCAACCCTATGTACAACGTAATGAAACACTGTCCAATCCTGCACCATCTTCATGATTGTTGATATGTTTGACTCCATTGTTGTGGCCATTGTATGTTGTTGCTGTTGTTAGGTGTCATCAAGTCAGTTCCAACTCATAGCAGCCCTGTGTACAACAGAACGAAACACTGTCCGGTTCTGCACCTGCCTCACAATTGTTGTTATGCTTGAGCCCATCGTTGCAGCTACTGTGTCAATCCATGTTGTTGAGGGGCTTCCTCTTTTTCACTGACCCTCTACTTTACCGAGCATGATGTCCTTCTCCAGGGACTGGTCCCTCCTGATAACATGGCCAAAGTATGTGAGATGAAGTCTTGCCATCCTCGCTTTCCAGCAGCAATCTGGCTGTACTTGCCCCAAGACAGATTTGTTTGTACTTTTGGCAGTCCATGGTTAAATTCTTCACCAACACCATAACTCGAAGACATCAATTCTTCTTCAGTCTTCCTTATTCACTGCCCAGCTTTCGCATGCATATGAGGCGATAGAAAATACCCTGGCTTTCATCAGGCGCACCTCAATCCTTAAAGTAACATCTTTGCTTTTTAACACTTTAAAGAGGTCTTTCACAGCACATTTGCCCAATGCAATGCGTCTTTTGATTTCTTGACTGCTGCTTCCATGGGTGTTGATTGTGGATCCAAGTAAAATGAAGTCTTTGACAACTTCAATCTTTTCTCCATTTATCATGATGTTGCTTATTGGTCTAGTTGTGAAGATTTCGTTTTCTTTATGTTGAAGTGTAATCCATACTGAAGGCTGTAGTCTTTGATCTCCATCAGTAAGTGCTTCAAGTCCTCTTCACTTTCAGCAAGTGTGTGTCATCTGCATAATGCAGGTTGTTAATGAGTCTTCCTCCAATCCTGATACCCTGTTCTGCTTCATATAGTCCAGCTTCTCGAGTTATTTGCTCAGCACACAGATTGAATAAGTATTGTGAAAGGATACAACCCTGACACACATCTTTCCTGACTGTACACCATGCAGTATCCCCTTGTTCTGTTCGAACGACTGCCTCTTGATCTATGTTTCTCATGAGCACAGTTAAGTGTTCTGAATTCCCATTCTTCGCACGGTTATTTCTGATTTGTTATGAGCCACATAGTCGAATACGTTTGCATAGTCAATAAAACACAGGTAAACATCTTTCTAGTATTCTCTGCTTTCAGCCAGGATCCATCTGACATCAGCAGTGATATTCCTTGTTCCATGTCCTCTTCTGAATCCCCCTTGAATTTCTGGCAGTTCCCTGTCAATGTACTGCTGCAAATGCTTTTGAATGATCTTCAGCAAAATTTCACTTGTATGTGATATTAATGATATTGTTCAATAATTTCTGCATTCGATTGGATTGCCTTTCTTTGGAATAGGCATAAATATGGATCTCTTCTAGTTGGTCAGCCAGGTAGCTGTCTTCCAAATTTCTTGGCATAGACGAGTGAGCATGTCCAGCACTGCATCTGTTGCTGCCATTGTATAGTGCCTCCCAACCTGGGGGTTTATCTTCCAGCATTATATTGGGCAATATTCTGTTGTGATTCATAGGGTTTTCATTGGCTAATTTTTTCAAGTAAATTTACAGGCCTTTCTTCCTAGTCTGTTTTAGTCTGGAAGCTCTGCCGAATCCTGTCCACTATGGGGAATCCTGTTAGTATTTGAAATACCAGCGGCATAGTTGCCAGTATCATAGCAACATGCAAGCCACCACAGTACAACAAACTGACAGATGGGTGGTGGATAAATAAAAAAATAATAGTAGCCATAAATTAATAATAATAGCTATACAAGTAATAATAGGTTTATATGGAGTATTTAGGCAGCTGGGCGGCACAAATGGTTAAATCCTTGACTACTAGCCAAAAGGTTGGCAGTTTGAGCCCACCCAGAGGCGTCTCAGAAGACAGGCCTGCTGACCTGCTTCCTAAGAGTCACAGCCTTGAAAACCCTATGGAGCAGTTCTACTCTGCAACACATAGGGTTGCCATGAGTTGGAATCAACTCGATGGCAACTAACGATGACCATGGATTATTTATGAATGTAGTATGACTGTCCACAGTTTACAGACGAACAAACTGAGGCAAAGAGAGGGCAAGTAACTTGCTGGTTATTAAACAGCTAATAAGCCATGGAGCCAAGATTCAAACCTGGGAAGAGTGACTCTTATCCACACTGTTATGCTGTCTCCCAGCTGGTCCACATAGCTTTTCAAAAATTTAAAGATCACTCAAAAAATCATATATAAATTCAGGTTTTGAGAGCAATTTACTCAAGGTAACCTAACCCTGAAAACAAATAACAGCTCCAATCGTCTATGTAAAGTAGCCGTCTCTTTGTATCTGGAATTATTAATTAAAATAGGTCATTCTGATCTATAAAGCTGTAGAAGATCTGAATTCTGATTGCTTTAGAGATTAATTCTCTAGACTTACTGTCATGCTCATCAAAGTGCTTATGCTAATATTTCCTAGATTTGAACTTTGGGAAATCAAATGCAAGCTTTCCCTTCCCCCTCCTCTCTTTATTGTCACATTGTAAACTTCAGGCAACCTTTTTGATAAAATGGAATTTAGGTCAAATCTCTTGTATTCTAGCAGGTTGTTTGTGTATGGAATAGGGAAGTAAATTAAGAAGGAAAGGGAAAGGCCTCAATTTATCTTAATCTCATGTTGTGTGGGCCTGTGTTATGCTGATGAAAAATGCATACATATACATAACGAATGGAAATTGCTTCTTCACTGGAATCTCAATTCAGGGAATTAATGTAAACTGTGAATGGAGCTAAGAGTTCCATTTTCTCCCCAGAATAATTAAACAAGTACATATTTTCCCCTCTTTTCTACCCTGTCTTCTATCCCTTCCTTCCCTCCTTCCCTCTTTCCTCTCTCCCACCCTCCTTCTTTTCCTTCCTCCCTCCCACCCTCCTTCCTTCCTTCCTCCTTTCTTACCTCCCCCCTTTCATTTTTTGTTTTTTTTTCAGTAAGATGCTCGGCGAGAGAGATCATGCTTGCTTTTGGTAAAATAAATACTATTACCTTTCTAGTGGTTGCCCCAGTAGGAATCAAACAGAAGAATAAAGCAGGAAAAAACCCCGGCTTTTTCTCACGTAGCTGCTGTGCCCAGATTCCACATTTTGATTTGACTGAATGAGGAAAGATGTTATCTGCTTTAGAATAATATTAACACAAAAATACAATAGAACTTGTCATAAAATGCATGGCAAACATCATAGCATGTAGGCTAGAGCTTAATTAACATATTTGTTAAATGCCAATTCTGCGAATAGACACTATCAACACAAGATTTTCCACAACACAGATAATGCGGATAGCTCCCCTTTCTTTAAAAGAGATTTTGACAGTTATACTATAGAGCTCTGTAATTCTGTTGGGAACCAGCTCTCATCCTTCTGCCACTAAATGGATGCATACACAGACTTGGGAATTTGCATACTGAATACCTCCTCTCAGTTTTCATATGCTTACCTCTGTTCTATCATTTAATTTGTGCGTATTCACCAATCAAATTCGTTTCCTGGTTGCCTCACTTGCATGAATGGGTAGCAGAGTAATTACAACTCAGTAAACTGGTTTTATGAATGAAGGTACAATTTATAGCAATGTGTGTATCACCGCCCCTTCTCTTGTTTAATATTCAGACATGTCACCTTGCAGACAAGCTGTTGGAAAACGCTCCAGAAGTTACAGTTATACCTCTTACAGATCACACCAGATTGTACTGCTCTGGAAGGACTTTCCTGGGGTTGGCAAAAAAAAAAAAAATCTTAATAAGAAGCCTGGGATATAAAAGCTTGATTCATTATTGCATACATAGGACAAAGAGATGGGGAACTGACAGGTAAAATGAAAGGAGAAGGTTAAGCAAAGAAATTTTTAGAGACGATTTAACTTCATTCCAAGTATTTGCTATAGGGTTCTACGTATTGTTCAGCTTTCAACAGAGAGGAGAAAAATTTTCAAGAATGTCTTTTGTTGACCGTGGAAGCAGCATTAAAGCTTGAGATTTTCAAGTGACATCACTTATGCATTTTTGAAAATGTTGCAGAATACGTTCTTCATCTATTAAATGTCGATCAATTAGAAACTGACTGTACCTCACCAGACCTTCTCAAATTTTTCATTGATTAGCCCCCTTTCCCATTCCTTTAAGCCAGTGGTTCTCAAGTAAGGTGATTTTACTCCCAGGGAACATTTGGCAATGTCTGGAGATATTTTTAGTTGTCACAACCAGGGGGCGGAGGTGTCACTGGTATCCAGTAGGCAGAGGTAATGTTGTTGTTTTGTTAGCTGCCTGTCAAGTTGATTGCAACTCATGCCCACCCTTTCTTTCAAGGTACCCCTGGGTGGGTCAAACTGCCAACCTTTCTGTGCCACCAGACAGAGGTCATAGATGGTATTAAACATCCTACAATGCACAGGACAGCCCCTCTCAATAAAGAATTATCTCATCCAAAATTTCAGTAGTGTTGAGGTTGACAAACCCTGCCTTAAGCACTCTTTGCAAGCCCCCATTCCACCACTGTTCTTTCTTGCAGAGATGATCTTGCTCCTTGCCTCCTATTTCAGATAAAAAATAAAGGTTAGCAGTCATGAGCTCCCTCATCGCCCCTCATGCTTTCACATACTTGTTTTGCATTTAAAATTCTTCCACTTAAACTTCTTACCTTCATTCATCTAGCCCTGAAAAAGAAGTGTTCTTCCAACCTTCCAAGGGTAATTGACTCACTTCTGTTCCAGACTTATCCCTTCCCATCTCTTCCCACCTCATCACTCATTTCTCTATCCCTTCTTTTTTACTCAAAACTTTTCTTTCTCCATCAGTTCCTTCCTCACAGCCTATGAATAAACATTGATCAAGACCCAGTAACTAAATAAAAATTGCGCTTGACTTTAGCTCTCTTGCTTTGCTCACCCAGAAGCTTTCCGACAGTATTTTATAGTGGCTACCTCCACTTGCTGAAACTTATACCCTATTAGCCCGTTGCTCTCTTGTCTCAGCTACTAACCCCACGTTAACTGTTCTTACAGTTGGCTATTACTGCTTAACAAACCATGTCAGAATTCGGTGCTTTAAACAATAAGCATTTATTATTATTGTTGACAGATTTACTTAGCATCTCGGCGATTCTTCTAGTTTAATCTTAGATGGGCTCACACATGTTTCTACAGACAGTTGTGGGTTGAGTAGGCAGGCTTCCAAGGGAACAGGTGGCAGTGTGGAGGCCTCTTGAGGCCTAGGGTTGGAACTGGCACAATGCCAGCCGAATTCAAGAGGTAAGAAAACAGACTCCCTATCTTGATGGGGGGAAGTGCAAGTCATATTACAAAGGGCATGGATCCAGGAAAGTGCAGAGAGTTGGGTTATTTTTGCAAGCAATCTCCCAATCATATCAAAATTACTAATATTCAAACTCAATTGTAATTTCTCACTTCATCTTTTTGATTTTGTAGCAGTCTTTGGCAGTGCACACGCCTCCTTTCTGGAAACTTCATCCTCATGTCCTCCATAATTACCACTGTCTGTAATTGTCTTTCTGACTTTCTGATCATTCCTGATAACCATTGATTATCTCCACCTGTAGAAGTTTCCTAGGGCTGCAATAACAAAGTACCACAAACTAGGTGTCTTAAAACAATAGAAGTTTATTCTCTCACAGTTCTTGGGGCTAGAAACCTGAAATCAAGATGTCAGCAGGATCATGCTCTCTCTGAAGGCTCTAGGGGAAGAATCCTTTCTTGCCTCTTCTAGCTTCTGTTGGAGCCAGGTGTTCCTTGGCTTGTGCAATCTCTGCCTCTGTCTTCACATGCCCATTTTCCCCCTGCATCTCTCTGTGTCTTCATATGATGTTCTTCTCTCTGTGTGCCTTTCTGTACCTCTTCTCCTCTTCTTAGAAGGACACCAGTCATATTATAAAACTTGTTGCAGTCCAGTATAAAACTAGTTTTAACTCATAGCAACCCTATAGGACAGAGTAGAACTGCCCCATAGGGTTTCTAAGGCTGTAAATCTTAACGGAAGCGACTGCCATCTCTTTCTCCCATGGAGTGGCTGGTGGGTTCGAGCTGCCGACCTTGCAGTTAGCAGAGGAGTGCTTAACCACTGTGCCACTAGGGCTCACTCCAGTATAGCCTTGTCTTAGTTTAACTAATTACATCTGCAAAGACCCTATTTCCAAATAAGGTTACCTTCACAGATACTGGAGGTTAGGACTGCAACATGTCTTTGGAGGGCATAATTCAACTCATAATACCACCTTAACTGATAAAGACTGTTGGCTCCAGGATTTCATTCATTGGCCTTTTTTTTGTTCTACAAACTCTCACCAGGCAATTTTATCCTATGTTTCTGTCACTGTTTAGTTAACATTCTGATGTAAATTTCCAGTATAGTATTCTTTGTTAGTTGTAGACTTATAGATCTACCACGTATTGGACATTTTTACCTGGACACTGAACTTCTCATTCTTTCAATACCCAGTTCTCCTCAAAATACCTAATTTTTTAGCCTTTTCTCTTACCATCCCCTCCTTTAACCACTACATCTCAGTTTAGTGGCTTATAGAATCTACTGATTTATTTCAACAGTTCACTTAAACAAATATTTATCATGTGCTTAATATGTGCCAGCCCTTATGGAGCTTAGATTATATACTATAAACTATGTTAGTTGATGATAAGTGATATAGAAAAATGTAAATTTGGGAAAGGAGAGGATAGGGAATGCCAGTAAGTTGGGGGCATTGCAATTTTACATAAGGTAGTTAGGAAAGATCCACTGAGGAGGTGATATTTTATGGAAGACCTGAAAGAGGTGAAGGAGTGCAGATATCACGCAGGTATCTGGGAAGAGCTTTCTAGATGAACAGAAAAGCAAGGGCAAAACTTGGGGAGGTGTGTAGCATGTTCCAGGAACAGTATGGAGGCCAGTGTGACTCATGTATGAGGGACAGTGGGTCTTATAATTGAATTAATATTTTTCTAAAAATATATATTTTTTTAATTATATAGGCAGTCTCCGGGTTCTGAACAAGATCTGTTCCTACGTGTGTCTTTAAGTCAAATTTGCAAGTAAGTTGCAACAGGTACGTATGGTACATATTTTTCCTTTAGCGCAAGAAAAGGCCGGGAGCCTTTTCAATTATTTAAAAGCTGCATAAGCAGCAAGTGAAGGTGATTGTGATTAAGAATTTGTTGCAAGTAGGGGTTGGTTCAATCATTTTAAAGCAAGGGCAGAGGTGGCTCAGTGGTTAAGAGCTCAGCTGCTAACCAAAAAATTGGTAGTTCAAATGCGCTGGCTACTCCTTGAAAAGCCTATGTGACAGTTCTACTCCGTCCTATAGGGTTACTATGAATAGGAATCAACTCAACAGTAACAGGTTTGGTTTTGGGTTTTTTTTAAAGGATAAGTACAAGTTGTCCACAAGTAGGACTTTGGTAACCTGGGAACTACCTGTATATACATCTGCATATTTTCTATCAGTGATGATTAGACACTTTTGTATCCTCCCCAAGAATAATACAACAATTTAGCATACAACAAAAAGTGGCCCTAGTGGATCAGAAATGTAAGAATCCCTGAAATCAGAGAGCAGAGGGAACACATCAAGATTTCTTTGAAGGCAGGGTAGTGTAGAGACTTCTAAATCCAGAGTTAATGAGTATAACAAACAGGAGCGGAGTTTTTCTGGAAGAATATCAATTCTTTTCCCAATCAGTTTGCAAAGAATCTATTAAGTAATTGCAAACAAGCTAATGAAGGAGTGCAATCACTAAGATTAAACAGACCATTTTCTGCCAAAACATTCTTCATCTAAGTCCCAAGTTGAGAGTTTTGTGATTTTAGTTCCATATTATTATTACTTTTAATATACTATTAACTTACTATTTAGACTTACATTTTTTGCTAGATACATCCCTTAGTAATTCTTTTTGTAGGATTAATTTTTCTGAATTATGATTTGACTGGATGTAAAATTCCATCGTTAGAACACTGACAATATTAATTCAGTGTTTTCTTGTGGGTGAGGAATTTTATTAGGGTTGCCAGATTTAGACAATAAATACATAGGAAACAAAGTTAAATTTGAATTTCAGATAAGCAACAAATTTTTTTTTTTAAAGTATAAATATGTCCCATGCAATATGTGGTCTTAGGACATACTTACATGCAATAAGCCAGGGATAAAAAATGAAATTAAGTTCATTGAGGGCTGTAGATCTCAGTAAATAGTTGACATTTACCCGCTGGCGTTTTCATAAGCTTTATTACTTACACAGTAATTGGGACAAAGAGGAAAGGGTAAAATTCCATCTCTGACCATTTATCCTCAAAAAGGTCCTCAAGTGAGTTGACAGGGAAATCTCTTCCGAATCCCGGATACATCTTGATACATCATGAGTAAAGAAACTCTCCTAGATACATCTAGGGAACCAAAAGACCAAGGGACCCAAGGCTTATATAGTTGGGATAGAGAGGAAACTGGAGAGGTCTATGTGCTGAGGAACAGGGGCAGGGGAGGAAGAGCGAAGCTCCTTGATGCAACCGGGGCTCAAGGTGCCTGACAGTCTTGTGGTCAGTTTTGATGGTGTTAACATTCCTCTTCTGGAATGTAAGGTTAGATTTGCCAGCGTGCAAGTAATTATATACTTTAGTACTGAGCCTCTAGGAGAACTTAAAGCTGAAGCATTAGGGGAGAGGGTCTGCTTCCCCTAGGGTACATTCTTACAGTACAGTTTCAATGTAAGGACCATGCAGACAGTGGGGGGAGAAACTGCCCCTGCATTATATTAAAAAAAAAAAAAAAAAGTTTCTTGTTTATCTGAAATTTAAATTTAACTGGGCTTCCTATATTTTATCTGACATTCCTAAATCTGCTGTCAATTTGATTTTTATTTTTTTCGTTCTCTAGAAAATTGTAAGAACTGTGTGACTAGAAGATGTTAAGACATGTACGTTTATTCTTGGCATTTTAAAGTGTCCCCACCATGTGTCTTGTGGGTCTGTTTCTCTGCATCCTTTTCAGAACTCAGTAGGTCTTCTTAAATTGAGGACTCCCGTTTGTCTTCATTTCTGAATTTTTTTTTTTTTTTTTAATCCTTGTGTTGGCAGTTTATTCCCTGTACTTTTTTACCCAGTTCTTTCTAGAACTCCTGTTAGACAGATGTTGAACCTTCTAAACATAACTTTCATGACATGTAATGGTCCTTTCGTACATTCCATCTATATATCTGTTTGTCATTAGTTCTGGAAGAATTTCTTGGCTTAACCTCTTTATTAATTCAGTCTTTCGCTGCATATATTTTGCTACTTGACTCATCATTACAAGCTTGATTTCTGGGCCTGGGGCTTCCCTGTATTTCTTAGGGGTGGAAGCTCCCCCTATCATCGCCTCTTTGGTCTTAGTGCCTGCACTCCTTCATTTGCTTGTTTGCAATTACTTAATAGCTCTTTTGCAAACTGATTGGGAAAAGAAATGATATTCTTCGAGAAAAACTTCACTCCTGTTTGTTATACTCATTAACTCTGGGTTTAGAAGTCTCTACACTACCCTGCCTTCAAAGAAATCTTGACGTGTTCCTTCTGCTCTCTGATTTCAGGATTCTTACACTTCTGGTCCACTAGGGCCATTTTTTTTGTTGTTGTTATTGCTTTTCTCTCATCTTAAGGGCTTATTTTGCTAAAAATAACTTTTTTGGGGTCATTTTATGGAATATTAGGCAAGAAGGAGGACAGCAGAAATGCTCAGTCTGTTAACTCTATCTTCCACAGTTATCTTTTCATTATAAAAAGCATTTTAGACATGCCCTAACAAAACTCTTTGGTGTCATCATGTTGCCTACAAGAAGAGGTCCACCCTCTTCTGCTTTCTTCCTTCTATGACTTATTTCCCCTTTCCCTCTTTTCTCTTAACCCAAAAAAACTATTCACAATCCTTGCTCAACCATATTAACCTATTTGAAGTTCCATTTTGTACACCACGATGTTCCACTTTTAATGACGTATCCCTACCTTGTGTAAGCCCTACTCATCATTCAGGATCCTGACCAAGTATGTCCTGTTCTGTGATGGCTTCTCTCTTGTCCTCACTGAGCTGCTGAGACCTGCCCTATGGTGCCACTGATGTACATTTTTGTACCTCTTCTCTGACATTTACCACAGAGTATTGCAATTACATCTCTGTATTTACTTGTTCCATGAAACAGTGAATTTTTTGAGAAGGAGACCGGATTTTTAAAAAATATTTTATTGTGTTTTAGTTGAAAATTTTCACAGCCAATTACATTCCCATTTAACAATTTTTATACAAATTGTTCCATGACATTGATTACATTTTTCACAATGTGTCAGCATTCTCATTATTTCCATTCTGTTTGTTCTGTTTCCATTAATCTAGCTTCCCTGCCCTTCCTTAAGCTTCTCATCTTTGTTTTAGGGTAAATGTTGACTGTTTGGTTTCATATTAGTAGATTATTTAAGGGAGTACAGTACTCATGGGTAACACTGTTTATTTCATAAGCCAATCTGTTATTTTTGTGAAAGGTGACCACGAGGAATGGCTTCAGTTCCAAGTCCAAAGTATATTTTAGGGCAACAGTCTTGGAGGTTCCTCTAGTCTCTATAGGTCCAGTAAGTCTGGCCTTGTTTAGGAATCTGAGTTTTGTTCTACATTTTTCTCCCTTTTAGAGGACTGAATTTTATTTATATTTGCATCCCAATTGATAGAAACATGGCCAGTACTTAGAAGAGTAATTGCTTAATAAATGGATTAAAATCAGCAAATGAGTGTATGAAAAAATAACGCATGGCCCCTTGAGTCATTTTCCAATTTTTAAATAATTTTAAGGACCATAAACAGGTCTTTTATTGTTTCTTTTAAATTTAGCTTTCTCATTTGATTCCATTTCATTGCCATTGATTGTCAGACGTGTCTGGCTTGGGTTTCTCTGCCTTTGGTGCTGGAAGGCCACTCAAAGATAGTATTCATGGTGAGGCCTTAAATTCTTTTAAATAAAATTTGGCAGGGAAAAGCTTTATCACTTAATCTTCTTTGTGTTTATGAAAAACATAAGTAAAAAAAAATTACTGAAAACTTAATTAAAAAATAGGCCAATGTTTCTTGAACCTAATTGATAATACTGTATCAGTAATTGCCTAGGACCATCCAAAAGGAAAGCAAAGGAATCCCATTTGCCACTTGTTAGGCTCTGTCTGGTCCAGAATACTTATCCTGAAAAGTGCACATACTCAGAGGAGAAACAATTATCTGCAACTGAAACAGGTAATGAAGTTTTCTATGTGCTATAATTTTAATTTAAAAAGCATGTTTGAAAGATTAAGAGACCCAGACAGGCAGATAGTCCCCTTTTCACTGTTATAAAATCTGTCACATCTTAGAAATACTCCCCCATTGAGTGGCAATCACAATTTTTATTCTAAAGATTCCACATGCATGGCCTATTATGTAATGGACAGCACTCAGAATAATCTAATGAAAAGAGAACGCTTTTCCATGCTAATAAGTTTCAGATTCTGCTTGTTTCAAGAAAATGAATTCAGGCTTTGAACTGCTGAGGTCCACATAAATTCAGGTTATCCATACAGCCGTGCAGAAAATCTCTAAGATGAGTTCTTTATTAATAGCAAGAATGAGTGAGTCAGTCAGCTCGTTTAATGATCTGGCCCATAATTTGAAACCATTGAAAGTTGCCTGTTAGCACCTCTGGGAGCCGAGATCAAGCGTGACCTTGACTTGTGATGGCTTGAATTAAATCCTTGTAGGATGATTCTCACACCAGCATTGTTTTTTTTTTTTTTTTTTTTTTTTAATCATTTGGCATGCAAGCAGCCTCCTAGAACATCCTTACAATAGTTACAAACATGAAGATTTTAAGGAAATAGGAGGAGGCTTAATGCTAAAATACAAAATTTATTTTGATGGAAAAGTATGAGCAATTCCCCTTCTCCATAAAATTACTACTAGAGGTGTATTAAAAGTGATAAAGTTCTTGCAGACAGTTTTGTTAGGTCTCTGCAGGACATTTTGAACACGTCTATTCATTAGACTATCTTTTTTTTTTTGTTTTTTTAGCTACAGCTATGATATGCTTCTAAAATAGGAAAAATAAAAAATTATCTATGGGCGACTAGGCCTTAATCTCCCTTGACAATTTGTAAAAGCCTCAAGGTTTGAAATCTTCACCACGTCTTAGCAATAATATTTTATAATTTGGTTCTGTCTGAACTTTGAAACAGGATAGCTTTGTTTAAAGATTCATGCATCTTAAGCATCTTACTATTATACCTAAATATAAAATAAATTTATGTTTTTCTTAATGAACATTATATGCTTTTCAGGTGTTGAGACATTTCTGCCTCTTTTCTTTTCCTAGCGCCACCCTATCATTTTGCTATAGAAAAACCAAACCAGTTGTCGTCAAGTAGATTCTGACTCGTGATGACCCCGTGTATGTCAGAGTAGAACTATGCTTCATTGGGTTTTCAATGGCTGATTTTTTGGAAGTAGATTGCCAGCTCTTTCTTTTGAGGCACCTCTGGGTGGACTTGAGCCTCCAATCTTTCGGGTAGCAGCTGAGTGCATTAACTGTTTGCACCACCCAGGGACTCCATTGTTAGACGGAAGTGAACAATATAATCCCTTGTAGAACAAAACAGCATTATACACTAAGGACACTAGTTTTATAATGGAAAGATAATTTAAAAAGCAATTTTTTTGAGAAACTGAACCATATTAGCGCTTTTTGTTTTGCTTTTTGTATATAATGTTTTTATTTTCTATTTGGAATATTTTAGATGGATTTCTGAACTGAGAGATGTGAATTTCTTCTTTGATGATGGCTTGGCAACAATAACGGATAGTATTATAGTGCAGTGTAGGTATGAAGTGATTTTGCATGAAAGTGCCCCATTCTGTGAATCCCGCAAGTGTTTCAGAAAAACATACGTGAAGAATGGCAGCTTTGGATAATTTGAAAACTAGAAATGGTTAATATTGTAAATACATTGTTATAATTAGTTGTGGTTTGTACTAGTGCTTTTATTCTTTGCTTTTCTGCCGATATTTTTCATTGCTTTATTCAACAGAAGTGATTTGATTTTATTGAGGTGTTTTCAGTTTCTTGTATTAATAGTTACATCATATTAGAAATGGCATACATTTGGGGGACTATGCAGTGCAGATTAATTTATTTGGCCATTTATTAGTTTTAGAGATTTTTAACCTTCTAGGTTGCTATTTCCAACCCGGGGGGGCACTATGAAGCACTTTAAAAGGAACCCTGGTGGCGTAATAGTTAAGTAAGTACTCGGCTGCTAACTGAAAGATTGGTAGTTCTAACCTACCCAGTGGCTTTACGGGAGAAACCCCTGACAATTTGCTTCCATAAAGATTATAGCCTAGGAACCCTATGGGGCACCTCTACTTGTTCACATGGGGTCGCTGTGAGTCAAAAATTGACTTGACTGCACCTAAGAAGAACAACGTGAGACACTTTTGCACTTTTAATACCCTTTATAGCTTATGGGCTCAGGACGTAAAATTTGTATAGTTTTCCCTGTTCTGAGTTAGTAAACAGCAAAGTGAATTACTTGGAAGTTTCATTACTTGGCCAACAAACCCAAATATTCCATGATTTTCCCAATAAGTCTCAGCCAGCAAGAGTTCAATACTGCAATTATTTTAAGACTATGTAGGAAAAAATTGACTATACGAAGTCAAATAAAAATAAGAATAATTTCTTATTTATGATTGTTGCTGTCAAGTGGAAATCACAGAGGGAATTCCCTTTGAGGGCAACACACAGATGGGAGATAACGCGTGGAGAAAGGGTCTGGTAGCAGATGAGGCTCATTTGGATCAATTGCATAGAAACTGTAGACAGTTAGTTGTTCCTTTTTAATGCATTGGCATGAAGGATTAGAGCCAATTATTTTTCTAGGTTAACACTGGGCTTTATGGAGTATGATTTTACTTGACTTTGCATTCAAATAAAGGTGTGTTCATACTTTTCAATAGTGGGTCTCATGATTAGAAATTCATATTGTACAGCCACATTGACTTTACCAATAACTGTGTTGTGTTGTGTGATTGACCTGCTGACATATTTGGTCAATTTAATTTACTGTAGTTCATTAAGACAGTCTCATATGCACCATGACAATTGTTAGCTCTCATAAATTGATTCTTCAGATACAAGATCTTTCAATCATAGGTAGCCATTCCCTGGTTATGTAGACAAAACAGTAGTAAATTGTGAATTTCAATTTCCACACTTCACAGTGTGACACTTTCACAGTGTCCTTTAGGAAATGAATATCCAATGTACCTCCTTGTTGTATTTTTCAAAATATGATATCTAAGAGAAATCTAAATGTGGTTTCCAGATCAATTCTACCTTGGAGTCACTAGGGGATTGTAATGCACATAAGTCTGTTACAAAAGATTTGTGTGAAGAAGTTGTTGTCCTTCTTTTTTGAGACAGATGCAACCTATTAAGCCTCTGCTATGGCTTTTGATAGATGGTGAAATGGAAGCTAGGAATAGCTTCTCAGTTATTACATTGCCAGTTTATTAATTAGTTCATGACTCTGTGCTTGTGGTCAACTGCACCATTTTTAATCTATCCCAGGACCAGTCAATTTCAAATAAAATTTCCAAATTGAAATCCATTAATCTCTGTGGCCTGACTTCACTAAAAAGTATTTATGGAACAGGTTAATTGGAGGCACCACATCCATGATGGCTAGCCAGTCATTCTGAAGGATATAGGTAGCACTAGCTCATGCTAAACATAGCAAGCTCCTTCCAGAGCTAATGCCATACTTGCTTTCTGGACGTGTGCTGTGATTGAAGGAGTCCTTTAGGAATCAAATGAATCACACTTCACCACTATTTACAGACGAGAAGGAAGAGTAAGTGAATATAAAAGATGAGCACCATCAAAACCAATGGAAAGTGCTCAACTCCAGTGTGTGCTGAAATAAGGCAATAAATCTAGAGTGCCTGGAAATGATGCTGTTCATTTGTCTTTGGATCCGCATGGTTTAAAACAGCTCTCTTTTTTTATAGAAGGTGTCTCCACACTTTTCAATAGTAAGCCTCATGATTAGAAATTCATATTGTACAGCCACATTGGTTCTTACTGAAAACTGTGTTGTGTTGAGAAGCTCCGTGTTTAGTGTGTAACTTTAAACCTGTATCCAGATTTTATTTTATTTTTGTCCTTTATCAGAAGTTTTTCACAATGCTTCATGTTTCATGGTGTAATATTAGTGAAGTTAACTTCAAATTGCTCAAAATTTAATAATTAAATTTTTTCAGTTTCACTTATGATTCACAGTCTACTAGCCTGGCACCTGCTGGCAGGCAATTACACAAAGTCAGCCCAGGATTGCAGGAAATTTATCCCAACCTATTACTTCATGTGTATTATCTAAGGAGGTATGTTTTCCCCTTACCCTTTACCCCTGCCTCCTAAGTCACAGATGGACATGGCTTGAGGTAAAGTGTGTGCCCTGAGCCACAAATAAACATTTTCTCCAGTGCATGGACTTTCCAAGTCTGTTCTCTACTTGCCTGATTTTTGCATGAGCCTCATTTCATTTCACAGCCTTGTCTCTAGAACGCCTAGTCTCCATTTCCACAGCTCTGCATTTACTCTCTCACCCAAGACCAAGAACGCCTTGAAGATGTTCTCATCGTGATCTTAAATACCTGGTTCCCTGAGGCTTCCGTTCATTCTTGCATTCATTTAACAAATATTTTTTTGAGAGTCTGCTATTATTATTAACTTTCATTGAATCAACAGTTGTATTACAAGGAGTCTTGTGTTAGCTTATCTGAGATATCAGGAGAAAGGAGCCTTGGTGGTGCAATGGTTGAGTGCTCACTGCTAAATGAAAGGTTGGCTGTTCAAACACACTCAGTGGCTCCATGGGAGAAAGACCTGGTGATCTGCTCCCATAAAAATGACAGTCTAGAAAACCGTGTGGGGCAGTTCTACTCTGCCACATGGTGTTGCTATGAGTCAAAATTGACTCCACAGCATCTAACAACACAACACACAGAGAGGTATCAATAAACTTGTCTGATTACTGCTTATCTTTGATATATGCGAATGTAGCCACAGTTCTTCTCAATCTCCCTGCATAAGTCAAAAACATTAAAATCAATGAGCAAACAAACCAGGCTCTAATTTCACTGGCTCCTTTGTCCTTGAATGTACTTGGGTAGCACCAATAATGGCTGACACTTTTATTACCTTTACTGTGTGCCAAGGATATTTCTAATTGCTTTGTTTTAATCTTTATAACAACCTTATGAAGGAGGAGCTGTTATTACTATTGCTTTACAGATGAGGAAAAAGGAAAAAAAAAAAATGAGGCACAGAAAGTTTAAGAAGCTGTCCAACCTTATCTAGTCAGTAAGTCATGAAGCTGCAATTTGAATCCAACCAATCTGCTTCTAAGGGACATTGCCTTAAGCACTAAACTCTACCACATCTCACGAAAGAATGAGGGACAGCCTTCCCAGTTCCTGTGCAAAAACAGCTATGGCATTTCCCATTTTTGTGCATCTTGAGTTTGAAGACATAGACTTAAGGGGACCATATCTTATTTAGTGTTCCATGTCTAGCTTCTAGCCCATAGGAGTTGATTACTAAAATTAAATAAATGAATAACAAGTAAAGCTACTATCGTTATAGATGGATTATAGTTTACAAATTGCTGGTAATGTGATTTTTATTAACTGACAATATAAACTTCATATGAAGTATTTGAGGAATTCTGCTTTATAGTCCCTTACTACCCTAAAACTCTGATTGGAAAATTTCTTTTATTCAGTTTTACAAATGCTGTTGAGTTCATAGTCCATGTTTTCTAAAGATCATATTCACCTGATGTCTCATTGATGCCTGAAAACTCAGTGAGGCCAGGTTGAATTCCTAATCTTCCCTTGCCGCTCCCCAAACGCCTTTTCTTCTGGCTTGTATCTCAAGAATGGGACCAAATGTCATCCATCCTGTTGTCTAGGCTTGAAACCAGGGCTCTTTTCTTCATTTTCCCTTCTTGCTGCCCAACACCTCCCTCTTCCCATCAAATTATTCACCAGGATATATCTTTTCTATGTTCTTAACATCTCTCAAATTCTTTCACTTCGCCCCATCCCCACAATCCCTTATTTACTTCATCTTCTTTTCCTGTGGTTATTTGCAGTAGACTTTTCCCTGGCCAGCCTGTCTGTTATCTTGGTCACCTCTGTTTAGCATATCATGCAATATGATTTATCATCTGTCCCTCACTTACTTTTACAACTCCACTCTTATACTATTTGACACTCAGTTCCCTTAATGAGATTCTTGAATTCTTCGGTGAGCAGCATGCTCTATCTTACTCTTGGGGTTCTGTATATACTATTCACTCTGTACGGCACATCCATTTCATCCCACACCCTTTCTTCTCCTAACTGACTCCTGCTCACACTTTCATTGCCGATGCTTTCCTAAGCAGAATCTGGCACGTCATTGGTACTTGAGAAACACATATTAAAGGTATCACAGAATGAATATACATGTTCTGTTTAGAGAAGTAGTAAGAGACTGGTTTAAAGATGCAGAAACATTTGTATTAGAGAAAGTAGGAGATATTCCCAAATATGCTAAAGTTAAATTTTAAAGAAATTCAATGCCAGGTTCAAAAGTAGGTTCTCAATAAATGAAGGCATTTGCTTGTCATATGATTCCAAAGGATACATGAACATGCTTCTATATTAATAATAGATAGTGACTTCTAATTTCATTTTTGTTTTCCTAAATTGAAAATATCCCTAGCCGTATTTATTAAAAGGCTCTGTGCTGAGTTCCTAAAAGTGTTTCCATGGTATCGTTATAATAGCCTCTATGTGTGCACCTTTCTCTGAAATGTTTGTTGTTATTAGTTGCTGTTGAGTCATCTCTGACTTGCAGTGATCTTATTTATAACAGGACAAAATGTTGCCTGATCCTGTGCCATCTTCTTGATAGTTGTTAGGTTTGAGTCTATCTGAAATGTATGGACCAGTTTACGTCTTTCTTTCCCACTAGCCTGTAAGTTCCTTGAGTGTGTAGACCATGAATATTTAATTAACTAGAATGTAACTGTACACAGCACACAGTAGATGCTTTATATACTTTCGCTGAAAGTTTAATTTAAAAAAGTGAAGAAAAACATAGAAAATAAATAGTATAGTAAAAACATGACTTTCCTCATTTTATTTGATAATACACATGGTAGTCGGGATATTTCTAGCTTCCGTGAGTGTAATACACCACAACCAGCTAACTGGCAGTTGGTAAGTTTCTTAGTCTGGGTTATCTAGAGGAGCAAAACCAGTGAAGTGTGTATATATTTCTTCCTTGCCTCTCGCCATCTCCCCCTCCTTTCACTCAAGTGCCTCGCTCCATGCGCCATCTTTGCTTCTTCCTGAGGGGCTGCAGAGCACCGGTAATTTGTGATATATGCTTTCCAACTCTCTACCCTTCTTCACCCATACTCGGCCCCCTCCGCTTCCCGCGGACACAGTTTCTTGTCCAGAAACACCAGCCCACACTAGCTGGCTCTCTGAGTGTCATTTGTTGGCTGCTAGTGTTGCTTTTTTTTTTCTGCTTCTTTTGATTTCTTACTTGCCTCTCGCCAACTCCCCCTCCTTTCGCTCGAGTGCCTGGCTCCGTGCGCCATCTTTGCTTCTTCCTGAGGGGCTGCAGAGAGCCGGCAATTTGTGATATACGCTTTCCCAC
>NW_004444071.1:1907846-1914284 GCF_000243295.1 Trichechus manatus latirostris | reverse complement strand
GCATGTAGAAATTTTTGAAATGGTGCATCTTTCGCTATGTGTATTTTCACCAAAAAAAAAAAAAAAAATGTTGAGAAGTTAGAGGGTTGATATGTTGTGGGGTTGTTAACCAATGTCATAAAACAACATGTGTACTACCGTTTCCTGAGAAACTATTTGTTCCGTAAGCCTTCACCTGAAATACAATAAAAAAAAAGAAAACTACAGACCAACGTCCCTCATGAATATAGAAGCAAAAATTCTCAGGAAACTTTTAGGCAGGAGAATTCAATAGGATATCAAAAATAATAATTCATCATGACCAAATGGGATTCATATTAGTGATGCAAGGATGGTTCAATATTAGAAAATCAGTGAACATAATTTACCACATAAATAAAACAGAGAAAAAAAATCACATGCTCATCTCAATCTATGGAGATTTCCTGATAAAAACTCTTATCAAAATAAGAATAGAAGAGAAATTCTTCAACATAATTAAGGGCATATATGCAAAATTAACATTGAACATATTCTCAAATGGAGAAATATTGACAGCATTCCCCTTGAGAAAGAGAATGTGACAAGGATGCCCTTTATCACCACTCTTAAGTCATTATTATACTGGAAGTCCTCACTAGAGCAATAAGGCAAGAAAGTGAAATAAAAGGTATCCAGATTGGAAAAGAAGAAATAAAACTATCCTTATTTGTAGATAACATGATCCTACTCATAAAAAATTCCAGAGACTCCACAAGAAAGTTACTGAAACTAATAGAAGGATTCAGCTAAGTGGCAGGGTATAATATCAACGCACAAAAATAAGTTCGGTTGCTCTACACTAACAAGGAGGATTTGAAAAGGAAATCAAGAAAATAATACCATTTGCAATAGACCCTAGGAATAAATCTAACAAGGGATGTAAAAGACTTAAACAAGGAAAACTATAAAACACCACTGAAAGAAACTAAAAGAGATCTGCATAAACGGAAAAACATTCCATGCTCATAGACTGGAAGACTTAACATTGTGAAAATGTCAATACTACTAAAAGCAATCTATAGATATAATGCAATTCCAATCCAAATTCCAACAACATTCTTTGATGAAATGGAAAAACTAATCTCCAACTTTATATGGAAAGGAAAGAGGCCCTGAATAGCTAAAGCAATATTGAAGAAGAAAAAAGTAGAAGACCTCACACTTCCCAATCTCAAAACTTACTATACAGCCACAGTACTCAAAACAGCCTGGTACTGGTTCAATGACAGACACTTAGACCAATGGAATAGAATTGAGAACCCAGAAGTAAATCCATCCATCTATAGGTAGCTGATATTTGACAAAGTGTCGAAGTCCATTCAATGAGGAAAAAACAGTGTAACAAATGGTGCTGGAAAAACTGGATATCCATATGTAGAAAAATGACTAAGAATCCATACCTCACACCATGCACAAAAACTAACTCAAAATGGATCAAAGACCTAAATGTTAAACCTAAAACTATAAAGTTCATGGGAGATCAGATAGGGTCAAAACTAGGGGATGTAATTTTTGAAGTAAATAGCCTATCAAATAAAACTAAAAATGCATGAATGACAGAAGATGGATTAAATACCTGGGACCTTCTAAAAATTAAATACTTATGCTCATCTAAAGACTTTTCCAAGAGAGTAAAAAGAGAACTTATAGACTGGGAAAATATCTTTGGCAGTGATGTAACTGATAAGGATCTAATCTCTAAAATATATAGAAAACTCCAACAACGCAACAACAACTCAACAACAGAAAGACAAATAAACTAATCAAAAAAATGGGCAAAGAACATGAAGAGACACTTCAGCAAAGAGGACATTTAGGCAGCCAGCAAGTACATGAAAAGATGCTTGTGATCATTAGTCATTAGAGAGATACAAATCAAAACAGCGATGAGATACTATCTCACTTCTGCAAAAATGGCAATGATCAAAAAAACAGAAAATAATAAATGCTAGCAAAGTTGTGGAGGGATCTGAACTCTTATAAATTGCTGGCGGGATTGTAAAATGGTACAACCACTATGGAAAACAGTATGGTGCTTCCTCAAAAAGTTAGAAATAGAAATACCTATGACCCAGCAATGTCACTCATAGGTATACATACCCTAGAGTTATAAGAGCAGTTACACAAATACACATATGCACATCTATGTACACTGAAGCATTATTCACAATAATAAAATGATGGAAACAACTTAAGTGTCCATCAATGGAAGAGTGGATAAACAAATTGTGGTACATACATACGATGGAATACTATGCAACTATAAACAATAATGACGAGTCAGCAAAACATCTTATGTTGTTAGGTGCCATTGAATCGGTTCCGACTCATAGTGACCCTATGTACTACAGAACGAAATACTGCCCAGTCCTGTGCCATGCCCACAATCCTGCACCATGCCCACAATCGTTGTTATGCTTGAGCCCATGGTTGCAGCCAGTGTGCCAATCCATTTCATTGAGGGTCTTCCTCTTTTTCACTGACCCTGTACTTTACCAAGCATGATGTCCTTCTCCAGGGACTGATTCCTCCTGACAAAATGTCCAAAGTATGAAAATATCTTATAGCATGGATGAATCTGAAGGACATTATGCTGAGTGTAATAAGTCAATCACACAAAGACAAACACACCCACTCCTCACTTACGGACATATTTAGGTTCCAAAGACCAAATTGTTGTGCAAAAATTGGCATTATTTGAAAATGGAGGATGGCTACATCAGATCACAAAATGGAGGATGACTACATCATTATATAACTGCCAAATTATATTTTTACATAACTGTCAATTTAAATCATTGCATAACTCCCAAATTACATCATTTACATAACTTCCAAACTACTGAGAATCATGATGGTGGCTGGGATCTTGTCCCTCTTGCTCCAGGATTCTCCCTCCCCACTGTCTCTGGGAGCCTGGCACCCAGCTTGGGCTGCATGGTGCAGGGCTGGGGATGCAGCTGAGGTAAGGCTGGGCCAGGGCTAGGGATAGCCGGGGTCCAGATTGGGGTTCGGAATCACCTTGCCACACTGAACTGTGAACAATGCTAGCCGGGCAGTGCTGAGAGAAGTTGGGTCCATGTCTACAGCCTCTCACCTGGCCTGGGACCTGGGACTAAGTGGGTGTGGGAGCATCCATCGGCCTCTGTGGGATGAGTTGGGGGCAAGGCAGGACACAATTCAGTCCCTTCTCATGCATGGTCTCTGGGTTTGTGCTCAAGGAAAGACATATGGGGATTGGGTCATAACTACGAGTTGTACATAAGCAAACATTCATAACTCAGGGACTGCCTATGTTACAAAAAATCAAGAATAGATACGGACAAGGAAAGCAAAGTTTTTTTGATGATTACCAAGGATGGGAGAGAGAAGAAGTGGGAATCATTTTCTAGACAGTAGACACTTGCTACTTTTGGTGATGGGAAAGGATATTTCAAATATGGGAGAAGTAAGCACAACTTGACCAAGGTAAATACAGACACTAAGAAGTACACAAGTAAAAGGGGCAATTTTGGTAAATGCTATAACATACACAATTTTTGCAACAACAGTAAAAGCAACCAAAAAAAAAAATGTGTGTGGTTACATAGGTAGATATGAATGCATATATTTGTATTTGAAGGTATTTGTGAGTAAATGCATGTGCATCTATAGTTGTATCTATAGGCACATGTATGTACACATTTGTGTGTGCTGTATATGTATCCATATATATAACAAACCACTTAGAGGGTTATAATGGCTAAGGTTTTGTGTCAACTTGGCTGGGCCAAGATTCTCAGTGGTTTGGCAGTTGTGATGTAGTATGGCAGTTGTGTAATGATGTAATCACCTCCATGATGAGATCTGATATAATGTAATTACCTCCATGATGAGATCTGCTATGAGTAACCAATCAACTGAAAGGGAGTTTCCTAGGGAGTGTGACTTGCATCCAATATGTATGGACTTTCTGGCAAAGATCACTGGCTTTTGCTGTTTTTTCTGGATCCTGCATCCGGCTCATCATCATCTGACCTCCAGTTCTTGGAACTTGAGCCAGAAGCCTGCCATTTTACCTGCCAATCTTGGATTCATCAGCTTCTGCAGACTGTGATCCAGCAGCCTGCCATCTGACCTGATGATCTTGGGTTCTTTAGCCCCTGCAGCTACATGAGTCAGGAGGAGCCTCTGGCCTGATGCTTGACTTGGGACTTTCCAGCCTCTACAACTGCATGAGCCTTTTCCTTTAAATAAATCTCTCTCTCTCTATATATATATACACACACACACACGTTTATTATATATGTATATACACACACATATGTATATATATGTATATGTGTGCATATATATATATGTATATATATACACTTCACTTGTTTTGTTTCTCTAGAGAACCCAGCCTAAGACAGGGGCACAGTTACGGATGCTTCCTACGCATATCCAAGCAACCTGAGGGATTGGTTTACTGGGTCAAAAGGCTTGAGACCACAGTCTCAGTGGACAACTTAATCAATCGGCATAACATAGTTCACAAAGATAATGTTCTACATCCTAGTTTGGTGAATAGCATCTGGGGTCTTAAAAGTTTGTGAGTGGCCATCTAAGATACAACTATTGGTCTCTACTCATATGGAGTAAAACAGAAATGAAGGAAATTAAAGGCTCAGAGGAGAAACTAGTCCATGAGACTAAGCCCACACGAACCACAGCCTCTTCTAACTGGAGACCAGAAGAACTAGATGGTGCCCGGCTATCACTACTGACCTTTCTGACCAGGGACATAACAGAAGGTCCCAGATAGAATGGGAGAAAAATGTAGAACTAAACTCAAATTCCTAGATAAGCCCAGACCTACTGGACTGATAGAGACTAGAAGAATCCCTGAGACTATCACCTTAAGACACCCTTTGATTGAACTGGGAGTTGAAGCTATTTTTGTAGGTCACCTTTAGCCAAATAACATATTGGCTTATAAAATAAACATATCACCCATGACTAATGTGGACACTTAAATAGTTAACTATATGAGACCAAATTGTCAACATTTACCCAAAAGCAAAGATGAGAATGCAAGGAGGGGAAGGGAAGCTAGATCAATGAAAACAGAACAAACAGAATAGATATAATGAGAATGCTAACATATCTTAAAAATTGTAACCAATGGCACAGAACAATATGCATAAAAATTGTTAAAGGGGAACCTAATTTGCTGTGTAAACTTTCACTTAAAGCACAATAAAATATTATTTAAAAAAAAAAAGCTAGTGCAATGCACAAAACTTCCCTCAGCATTCTCATTAAAATGATGGAAACAACCTAAGAGTTTGCCTACAAACAAAGCTAATGACTGTTTTTTATACAGATTAAATTATGTTTATCAAATTATTCAAATAAATCAATAAAAATTACAGCATGGTACAAATCCCTATGCAGCGAAAGAGAGAAAATGCAAGCTTTACCCATCGCCGGCCCTGCTGAGATTCTCTGTGGCACTTCTAGCAATTTAGGAGTTCTTCACAGACTGCAGCAGCCTCTTAATTAAATAGTAGCTTGTATTAACCACGCTGTGTATAATGCTTTTCCATTCTCAGAGCCGTCTCATGCATATTTCTCTCCACAAAAACTGTGATGGGGATGCAGAAACTGGGACTCCAAGTGGTTTAGTACTAAGAGGAAGAATCTCAGATTAGCTGGCAGAGCTTCAGACAGTTTATTATTCTTATCTCTAGCTAAACCAGGTAGCTGCTAATTTTCTAGAAACTATGGGACAGTTCTACTCTGTCCTGTAGGGTCGCTATGAGTTGGAATTGACTTGATGACAATGGGTTTGGCTTTTTTTGGTTATAGACTGAATTATGTCCCCCCAAAATATGTGAATATATGTTGAAATCTTAACCTTATACACACGGGGTGACCATGAATTGGAACTGACTTGAGGACAATCTTTTTTTTTTTTTTTAAATACCTGTGAACATAATCCATTTTGGGAATAGGATTTTTTTTCTTATGTTGATAAGGTCAAGTCATTGTAGGCTGTGACCTAAACCTAAGCACTTTAAAAAAAAAAAATTTATTGTACTTTAGATGAAGGTTTACAGAACAAATAGTTTCTCCTTAAACATTCAGTACACAGATTGTTTTATGACATTAGTTAAGAACCCCATGACGTGTCAACACTTTCCCTTCTCGACTTTGAGGGCCTTTTTTTTTGGAGAAAATGTATATAGCCAAAGTTACAGCATTTTGAAAGTTTCTACATGTACAATTCAGTGACATCGATTACATTCTTCCAGCTGTGCTGCTGTTCTAACTATCCTTTTCCAAATTATTCTATCAGCATTATCTTCAACTCACTATCCCCTAGGCTTCCCATCAAACCTTTTGAGTTGCTGTTGTCAATTTGATCTCACATAGATAATTCTTTTTTTTTTT
>NW_004444071.1:1787423-1897313 GCF_000243295.1 Trichechus manatus latirostris | reverse complement strand
AAGCAGCCGCTGTTTCCTGGTCAAGAGACTGTGGCCGCAGGAAGCAGAGGAGGCCGAGTCAGGGTGAAGAAGGGTGGGGGGTGGGAAAGCGTATATCACCAATTACCAGTTGTTTTGTCTCCCTCTGGAAGCTCCGTGAGGCTGCTTTCTCATACCCCCTGTTTGCTGGTGTCTGATAGGAGTCCAAGATGGTGGATCCACGCTGTGTTAGCTGGTAGGGGACCTCTGCATGAATCCCTCCCTGCTCTCCGTTCTCTGTCAGTTTTCTCACTCCATTTGGTGCTTGGCTAAGTTCTTTATCTCTTCATTTGATGTTTTAGGGTTTCAGGATTGTTGTATTCTCTGTTCGGCTTAGTTTTTCGGATCTTTGCTGTGGAGGGACGGCATGGTACTTCTGCCTAGAGCGCCATTTTGCCGGAACTCCCTCACTCACAGATTTTTGCTTTTGATTGTATCCCACGTAATTCTCAGGATTTCTTCATTTTTCTTCATTCTTTTTTCTGATTTTTTTCTCAAACAGAGTTGTATCCAAGTGTTTGTCTTCAATTTCCCTGATCCTATGGTCCATCATTTCAAACCTGCTCCTCAGCCCTTCTATGACACTGTCCATTTCTGAAATCTTGTTGTTTATCTTTTGGAATTCTAATTGTTGTTTCTGTATGATTTCTAGTTGTGAATTTATTTTAGCATTTTGTTCCTGTATTATTTTCTTGAATTCTTCCACTTTTTGTCTGTATTTTCCATGAATTTGTCTATTTTTTCCTCATTTTTGTCTGTTTTTTGCTTCAACTCTTGGGTAATTCTGAATATTAGAGATTTGAATTCCCTATAAGTTAGGTCTAATGCCTTTTCTTCTAGTGTAAGGTCATCTGGTGTTTTATTTTATTTTTGATGCCTACTGGAACCGTCCTGTCTTGTTTTTGTTAATGTTTTGATATCATCTGCTGTCTTCGGGGCATTCAGTGGTTATTTTCCTCGTTTATTGATTGTAGAGTTGTTTTGTCCTGCTTTTTTTGTTTTATTTGGTTATGTCTGAGCAGGCAGGCTGTACGTTCTTTGTTGTTTGCTTGTCTGTGGGCACAATACTTTTCACCTCCTTCTCTAATGGTCAGGGTCAGTCACTCAGGTATGGTACAGCAGGGCAGGTCCAGCTGAAGGGGAGTTTCTGGGATAGGTTTTTTGTGGCACATACTAGGGCTGACAGTGCGAACCAGGAATCAGTGCAGGGCAGGTTCCAGTAGGCCATGCCTGTGTTGCTTGGGAGTGTGATGTTCAGCACACAGTGCAGGTAGGCAGGAAGGAGGGGGTAGATTGTGATGTGTGGAGCTAAGATGCATGTGGGAAAGAAGAGAGAGAGGAGAGAGGAACAGGAGCCAAAGACACACACAAACAAAAAAGAGTGCTAAGGGAGCTTGCTGTTGGAGTGGAGAGATGAGAGAGTGATAAATGGGGAAAAACAAAAATGAAAAAAGAGAAAAAGGTAAAAGAAAAAAATGACTAAATCGAGAAACTGGAAATAAAGAAAAACAAAAAGGGAATAAGAGAGAGAAGAAAACTAAACAAATAAATAAATAAATAAAACCAAAAACAAGAAAAAAGAAATGCTCCCAGGGATGTCCCTGTGCGTCTGGGCAGAGTAAGGGACTAGCTTCCAAGTCTTGCAGTACTGCCAGGCTAGAAGGGGCCCCCAAGCCGAGAAACAAAAAAGAAAACAAACAAATCAAAATAGAACAAATCAGAGCAAACAAACAAACAAAAAAGCCCCTGGGGTCCCACCAGCATGGTGGCACATTCTGGGAAGCAGTTTCACAGTGGAGCGGTGCTTCACAGCCTTTCAGAAAAAAGCAAAGGTGGTGCACGGAGCCAGGTATCTGAGAGAAGGGACGGGGAGGTGGTGAGAGGTAAGGAAGAAATCTAAAGAAGCGGAAAAAAGCAACACCAGCAGCCAACAAATGGCACTCAGGGAGCTGGCCAGTGCTGGTGAGTGGAATCCAAGCAGCACTGGGGGGAAGCTCGTGCTTCCCGGCCAATAGACTGTGGCTGCAGGAAGCAGAGGAGGCCAAATGGGGGTGAAGAAGGGTGGGGGGTGGGAAAGCCTATATCGTGGGTTAACCGTTGTTCTGTCTCCTGCTGGAAGCTCCGTGAAGCCGCTTTCTCGTACCTCCTGTTCGCTGATCTCCGATAGGAGTCCAAGATGGCAGATCCGTGCTGCCGTAGCTGATAGGGGACCTCTGCATGTATCTCTCCTCATGCTCTGTTCTCAGTCAGTTTCTTATTCCATTCGGTGCTTGGCTGAATTCTTTATCTCTTCATTTGTTGGTTAGGGTTTCAGGATTGACGTGTGAGTGTGTTTGACATAGTTTTTCTGATCTTGGCTGTAGAGGGACGGCGTGGTGCTTCTGACTGTAGCGCCATGTTGATCAGAAGTCTAAACCTAAGCACTTTTGAGTTACAAAAAGATCAGACGAGACACAGAAGCAAGCACAAACGGGGGAAAACAGACACCACATGAGGATCACCAAGGAACCGAGGAAGGCCGAGGTCTACAGAACTGAGAGCTGAGCTGACAAAAAGTGAGCCTTTCTCTAGAGCCAGTACTTTGAATTCAGACTTCTAGCCTCTTGAACTGTGAGAAAATAAATTTCTGTTCTTTAAAGCCACCCGTTTGTGATATTTCTGTTATTGCAGCACCAGGAAACTAAGACAGTACCCAAGTGTCATGAAGCACTAACCAAGGCCTGGTCCACACGGTTCTTTTACACTTTTATTCTTTCGTGTAAATAAAACAAAGCAATTATTCAGTGCCTGCATGGTGCCAAGAAGTGTGCTAGGTGACAGAGACATAAAAATGAAAAAGGCATATTCAAGTCGGTCTCACTTTGATAGGGGGATGACTCATGTAAAAAGATGATTGTAATATAATTTGATAAATGCTATTATAAAAGTATTAAACAGAGAGCTTTGAAAGCACTAAAGAGCTCATTTAGCTTGGGGAAACTCAGGAAATTCTTCATAAGGGAGGTACCTGGGACAACCTTGTTAAGGGATCGCACATGAGGCTTGGAACCCGTCCACCCAAATGTATGCAAGGAGGATGCAGCTATTGGAAGGAAGGAGGGCATTCACCTAAGCAGACAGCTGCAGTCCCTGGGCCTCCAGGGATGGTCCAGAATCACACTGAGTGAGCCTTATGGCTACAGCTGTGTGCCAGGCATTATGGTGGACATCAAAACAGTGATTCTGCATGCATTGGTGTCTCCCTGGGGTTTTGCCTATTAAACCAAGATTCGTGAGTCTTGGCTCAGATGTGACCTACCAGAAGGAATCTCTGGGCATAGGACTGTGGAATAAGCATATTTCAAAAGCAACCCAGGTAATTCTGATACACACCAAAGTTAGGATACCAATGCATTCAGGATGCAGGGGGAAAAGGCAGGTTTTGCCCTATATTTTAGTTATGGATGCATGCTGATGTCAGATGTCTCACACTTTTGTGTGTTTCTTTATACTCTGGTTTTCTCATTGCAGCAACTAAATCGCTTTGTAGCTCTACTTGCCAAAACATCTAAGGAGTTAATACCGTCATTGTTAGTGAAGTGATTTTTCCTCTTCTTTTTGATTAATATGCAAAGCATCATCTGTTTTGTCAAGCTGGTATAGTTTCATTCTACTTTTACCTGAACGATTTTCCAATCCTTTAATAAAAAAACAAGAGTGCACAAACAAGTCTTGGTGTATTAAAAACAAACAAACAAACAAACCAGTTGCCGTAGAGCTGATTCTAACTCATGGCAACACTATGTGTTTCAGAATAGAACCAAAGGGTTTTCAATGGCTCTGACCTTTCAGAAGTGGATGGCACATCTGGGTGGATTGGAACTATCAAACTTTTGGTTGGTGGATGAGTGCTCAACACACTCAGGGACTGCTGTAGATACATAGAAGAGGATAAACTGCACATTCATTAGACCAGAAAGTGACTTAGCAACCCTGCCTGCTGTCGCCACTATCTGGGTGGGGCCTGGCCTCAAGGCCAGAGAAAACCCCAGGTGGTTTCATATTCTGGTGCCAGGAAGTGTAGGGAGAATTTACCTCTTTGGTGTATGTTGTTGTTGTTATGTGCTGTTAAGCTGGTTCCGACTCATAGTGACCAAATGTACAACAGAACGAAACACTGCCTGCTCCTACACCACCTTCATGATTGTTGTTATGCTTAAGCCCATTGTTGCAGTCACTGTGTCAATCCATCTCATTGAGAGTCTTCCTCTTTTTGGTTGATGTCCTTCTCCAGGGACTGATCCCTCCTGATAACATGTCCAAAGTATGTGAGACTTGCTTCTAAGGAGCATTCTGGCTGTACTTCTTCCAAGACAGATTTGTTCTTCTATAGGCAGTCCGTATATTCAATATTCTTCGCCAACACCATAATTCAAGAGTGTCAATTCCTCTTCGGTCTTCCTTATTCATTGCCCAGCTTTCACATGCGTGTGAGGTGACTGAGAACACCATGGCTTGGGTCAGGCGCCCCTTAGTCCTTAAAATGACATCTCTGCTTTTTAACCCTTTAAAGAGGTCTTTTGCAGCAGATTTGCCCAATGCGAAGAGTCATTTGATTTCTTGACTGCTGCTTCCATCGGTGTTGATTGTGGATCCAAATAAAATGAAATCCTTGACAACATCAATCTTTTCTCCGTTTATCAAGATATTCCTTATTGGTTCAGTTGTGAGGATTTTTGTTTTCTTCGTGTTGAGATGTAATCCATATTGAAGGCTGTAGTCTTTGATCTTCATCAGTAAGTGCTTCAAGTCCTTTTCACTTTCAGCAAGCAAGGTTGTGTCATCTGCATAACGCAGGTTGTTAGTTAGCACTAAAGACAAATGGTCCCCTCCTACAGATTCCTTCCACTTCACTCTCAAAATCCCTTCCTGAATTTCAAATACTTCACATGCATCAATTAATAATGATATTTAATTTATTCCTAAAATAATGAACATACAATTAAGATTAAGATACTCTGAGAGCTTCCCCTAGCTTTGAGATCATTTCTTTCTTCTGTTTGGAAGTAAGTCACTTAACTTCTTTACTTTCTTCCTTCTATACATGGGGAGCCTCAAACTTACTTGTCTTAAAAAAAAGTTTTCTGAAGATTCAGCAGTGATGTTAGTCAAATGTTTAGTACATAAAATGCTAAATAACAGCTCTGTGGTGTGCTGGGCAAAAGCTCTCTTTGGAACATCTGTGGTTCTTGACCCTTTCTGTGATTCTCTTTTCTTGACAAATTATGTCATTGCCTCACTGCACATGAGAGAGCAGTAATATATAATATAAATAATGAAAATCAAAATTTTTACCATCTATTTATATAAAATTGGAGGAACAAGGAGCAGCCATGATGTGTCACCATAGTGTTTGAAGTAATTTGAAATCAAGAATTTTAATGAAAGGGTTTGGAAAAAAAAAAACTCAAAGAGCAATATTGGGTGCCGCTGGGAACTTCTTTTGTTTCTAAAGAGTTCCATGTCCCTATGTAAAAAAGAAAAAGAACATGCTGCTGTACATAATCACAACTGTGATTGAAACCTGGGAGTTATCTTCGATGCTTCTGTCTACCTCACCAAATCTGTTGATTCTACCTCCAACCCAGTATCTTTGCATCTGCCTGTCTTTTACCAATTCCATTTCTGCTCTTTTATCTGTTACACCAGCTTCTCTCTATTCTCAGCTGCTCTTTAACTAGTCCATATGCTCTCTTTTTACATCACTTCTAACCCATTCTCCACACAGTATCCTGTGTGACTCTTTAAAAATGAAAGTCATATTGTGCCCTTAAGATCTTTCAATAGCTCCCCATGTGTTATGGATTGAACTGTGTCTTCCCCCCTCCAAAGATATCTTGAAGTTCTAGCCCCTGTACCTGTGAGTGTGACCTAGACTAGGGAAATTGGGTCTCTCTTTGAAGGTATTCTTGGGTGAGTCATACAGGAGTAGGGTGGGGCCTAACTCTAGTTCCTTTTGAGTGATATCTTATGAAAGGGAAGAACAGACATAGAAACAGGGTCATACTCAGGGGGAAGACAGACGCCATGTGATGACGGAGGCAGATACATTTATAAGCAGCAAAGGAATACCAAGGATTACCAGCAGCCAGCAGAAACTAGGAAGGAAGCATGGAACAGTTTCTCTTGTAAAGCCCTCAGAAGGAATTGACATAGCCAATTTGCACTTTTACCTTCCAGAACTGCAAGAAAATAAATTTCTGTTCTTTAAAGCTACCGACACTGTGGTATTTTGCTATGGCAGCCCGAGGAAACTAAGACAGAATTTGGTATCAGAAAGTGGGGGTACTGCTCTAACAAATACCTAAATATACGGTAGTAGATTTGGAATTGGGTAATGGATAGAGCTTTTATACAAAGTGTCTCTCCCCTACTCCTTCTCATTTTTTAAATTTCGACCTAAACGTTACCTTAAATGATAGAGTTTTTCTTGGATTAAAAAAAAAAAAAGTCTTTGTAAGCAGATCATTCCACTTTATCCTTTAGCATAGCACAGCACCTGGTCATTACCTTCCAAGTATTTTTTTTCTATTTGTAATTATTTATTTATATACTCATTTGTCTGTTTAATTTGTATCTCCAACTAATTGACATAAGCTCCACAAGGGCAAGGACCAGGTTTTTTTTTTTAACTTACTTTCATATGCCTAGTGCTGAGAATATTGCTTCACATTTAATAGAGATTCAAAGTATGTTTGCTGAATAAATAGGTGGATAATAAGGAAGTTGGATCCTGCTTATAGAATGTCATTTTGTAGAAGAGCTCCTGATTGGTTTGTACTTTCAGAGCAAGAGATGCTAAAAGTGAACTTGGAGTAGGAGCTGAAGAGGGCTGAAATGCAACATGAAAATGAGGGGTTGAGGAAGAGCAATAGAAGATGAGGGAGCAGCTTCTGCCTAGATGGATGATAGCTAAACAAACAACCAAGCAAATAAGAAAAATCCCTCATAGTAGAGTGTTGAAGGATTGCCAATAATTTCTAACATTTAATTTTCATTTTGGATGCCTATGTTGTAAATTCTAATTTACCTTCCCAAGTTTCCAGTAAACTGTGTTAAAACACAAAAATATATGTATATCTGAGTTTTTGTTGGTGTGCGCAGTATCTATTGCTGCATAACAGGTTAACATATAACTTAGCAGCCTGAAACAACACACAATGACTATGTTTCTGTGGTTCAGAATCTTGGCATGGTTTAGCAGGGTTCTCTGCTTCAGGGTCTATCAGAAGGCTGCATTCGAGGTGTTGGACAAGGCTGGGGTTTTATCTGAAGATTTTACTGGGAAAGGCTCTTATTTCAAGATATTGGACTAAAGACATCAAGTCCTTGGAAGCTGTTAGACAGGGGTCACCCTGAGATCCTTGCCATGTGGGTCTCTCCAATATGGCAGCTTGCTTTATCAAAGTATGCAGCCAAGAAGGCAAAAGGGTCTACAAAAAAGATGAAAATAACATTCCTTTGTAAGCTAATCACTAAAGTCACACTCTCTCATTTTTTCTATATTCTATTGGTTAGAAACAAGTCATTAGGTACAGCTCACACTTGGGGGAGGAATCACACAAGGCCACTAATACCAGAAGGTGAGTATCATTGGGACTGGCATGGATTGAACTGTGTCCTCTCAAAACACACATTGAAGTCCTAACTCCTGGTACCTGTGAATGAAAACTTGTTTGGAAATATGATTTTTGAAGATGTTATCAGTTAACATGAGGTAATACTGGAGTATGATGGGTTCTAATCTGAGTGATGTCTTTATAAAAGAGGAAAGGAGACAGACAGACACAGACAGCCTCGTGACAACAGAGGCAAAGGTTGGAGCTGAAAGCCAAGGAATGCCAAGAATCAACGGCCACCACCAGAAGCTAGGAGAGAGGCATGGGACAGAGCCTCCCTTAAAGCCTCAGAAGGAATCAACACGGCCGACTCCTTGATTTCAGACTTCTAGCCTCTAGAACTGTGAGACAATATACTTCCGTTCTTATAAATCACTCAAATGGTACTTGGTCACCACAACCCTAAGAAATTAATACAGATTTTGGGAGAAGAGGCAGGGTGACTTATAAGAATAGAAATTGCTGAGTACTTTTTTTTTTTTTTTTTTGGGTAATAGGATCAATCACTCCAACCAGTATAGTAACTGTCTTATTTGCCTGTTGATACAGAGGTTTGAAGAGACGACTGAACATAATCCTAGGGTTTTGCATCCTCTGGGAAAAGAACACACTTTGGGTTGTACACAAGATAGTTCTATTGTGCTAGGCAAAAGTATGACTTCGTTATTGTCTTTATTTGGAAGTTAAGTATGGTCTGTGGAGATGAGTACGGTGCCAGGTTGACAAGGGGTGGTCTCTGATGTTTGATTTTATGTATCAACTTGGCTATGCCTAATTCTTTGGTCAAATACTATTCTAGAAGTTGCTATCGAAGTATTTAGATGTGACTAACATTTATAATCAGTTGACTTTAAGTGAATCACATTACCCTCTGTAATGTGGATGGGCCTCATACTATCATTTGAAGGTTTAAGAGCAAAAACTGAGGTTTCCTGGAGAAGAAAAGCTTTCTGCTTCAAGAGTACAACAGAGAAATCCTGCCAAATTTCTATGCACTATGGCTTTCCGACTCAAGACTTCAACATCAACTCTTACTTGAATTTATAGCCCGTAGGCCTGCCCTACAGATTTCAGACTTGCTTGGGACTTGTGACCACCCTTTTCTCCTCCAGTTTCTCCCTTTTGAAATGGGAATGTCTGTCTTATGTCTGTACCATCATTGTGCTTTGGAAACAGATAACTTGTATTCTAGGCTTCACAGGTCTACAGATAGAGAGACATTTCACCCCAGGAAGGATCATACCCAGAGTTTGAACCATATCTGAGATAGATGATATAGAAAATGAGGTTTTGGACATAGAGTTACTACTGGGATGGGTTAAGACTTTTGGGGATGTTGGGATGGGGTGAATGTATTTTGAACTTGGGAAGGGCATGAATTTTGAAGGGTCAGAGGGTAGACTATTATGGATTGAATTGTTGTTGTTGTTGTTAGGTGCCATCAAGTTGGTTCCAACTCATAGTCACCCTATATACAACAGAATGAAACACTGCCTGGTCCTGCACCATCCTCATGATTGTTATGCTTGAGTCCGTTGTTGCAGCCACTGTGTTAATCTATCTCATTGAGGGCCTTCCTCTTTTTCACTGAATCTCTACTTTACCAAGCATGATGTTTTTCTCCAAGGACTGATTCCTCCTGCTAACATGTCCAAGTGATGTGAGATGAAGTCTCCCATCCTTACTTCTAAGGAGCATTCTGGCTGTCCTTCTTCCAAGACAGATTTGTTCATTCTTTTGGCAGTCCATGGTTTATTCAATATTCTTCACCAACACCATAATTTAAAGGCATCAGTTCTTCTCTGGTCTTCTTTATTCATTGCCCAGCTTTTGCATGCATATGAGTCGATTAAAAACATCATGGCTTGGGTCAGGCGCACCTTAGTCCTTAAAGTGACATCTTTGCTTTTTAACACTTTTAAGAAGTCTTTTGCAGCAGATTTACCCAATGCAATTCATCATTTGATTTCTTGACTGCTACTTCCATGGGTGTTGATTGTGGATTCAAGTAAAATGAAATCCTTGACAACTTCAATATTTTCTCCATTTATCGTAGTATCTTTTTTGGTCCAGTTGTGAGGATTTATGTTGTCTTTTTACTGAGGTGTAATCCATACTGAAGGCTGTCGTCTTTGAGCTTCATCAGTAAGTGCTTCAAGCCCTCTTCACTTTCAGCAAGGAAGGTTGTATAATCTGCCTAACACAGTTGTGAATGAGTCTTCCTCCAACCCTGATACCCCATTCTTCTTCATGTAGTCCAGCTTCTGGGATTATTTGCTCAGTATACAGATTAAATAAGTATGGTGAAAGGATACAACCCTGACGCACATCTCTCCTGATTTTAAACCCTGCAGCATCCCCTTGTTCTGTTTGAACGACTCTCTTGTGCTCTATGTACAGGTTCTTCAAGAGCACAATTAAGTGTTCTGGAATTCCTATTCTTTTCAATGTTATCCATAATTTGTTATGATCCACACAGTCAAATGCCTTTGCATAGTCATAATTGATTGAACATAATGGATTAAATTATGTTGCCCAAAAAGATATATTGAAGTCCTAACCCCTGGTACCTGTGAATGTGACCTTTTTTGGAAATAGGGTTTTTGAAGATGTTATCATTTAAGTTAACATGAGGTCATCCTGGAGTAGGGCGGGTCCTAATCCAATCTGAGTGATATCCTTATAAAACAAGAGAAGAGACAGAACAGATATTGAGGGAAGACAGCTATGTGACTACTGAGGCAGTGACAGAAGTTGCAAGCCAGAGGGTACCAGGGATCACTGATAGACACCAGAAGTTGGAGAGATGCATCAGACAAATTCTCCTTCAAAGCCTCACAAGGAATCAGCATGGTCGACACCCTCGTTTCAGACTTCTAGTCTCCAAAACTCTGAGATGATAAATTTCTTATAAGCTAGCCACTTTCTTACGGAAGCCCTAGGAAACAAATATAGGGACCCAAATTAAAAATTGCCTACCACACTATATTTCTTAATGTTTTGATTATGTGTGTGTGTGTGTATGTGTGTGTGTGAATATAAATCAAGGAAGACATTGAGTTCCACATTTAGGATAACACAGTTCAGCAGCAACAGGATGTTGGAATAGAGATAACTATGCTATTATATATTTCCTCTGAATCTGCAGGAAATTCAGGACAGCCTTTTTACTGGGTGGGGATGGAGTTCTGAACCCATATGCTTTGGATCTTAAGGGGCATTTAATCTTTTCAGGTCAAAATACTCCAATAATTGGATTATGCGGAAGACTGCTATAACTCTCTGTTTTGTTTTACCTAACATCCTTTGGGAGTATAATACACTTAGAAGTGCAAAATATTGTTAAAGAGTTAAAAGGATATTTGTAACATGGATAGAGGGAATGTTACAAGTTTTTGCAGTACAGATTTGTTTACTGCTTCGGTGACACAAAGAATACAAGTTATGCTTAAGATTCAATTTAGAAAGTCAGAGAAAGTTCTCCAGTGATCTGGCACTAGCTCTGTAATTTGTGAGCCCACTGGTTAATTGAATTAGAAAAATGTTTTATTAAAATATAGCAACATATATTCCTTTAATTCAGAGTCACTGAGATGTTTTGAGTATTTACCTATGTGCCAGGCATTGTGTTAGGCATTTTTACAAGTGGTATCTCATAGAATCCTCAAAGGACCGTGGTGACTAATTTATTTTAAAGTTCATTGCGAAAGCTGAGGTTAGAGGAGAAGTGCACTTAAAACTTTCTAGCTTGAGGGACTGGATTGATTATGAAATAATTATTTGCAATTATGTAGTAGCAACAAGTTAGACCATGGGTAGATAGAGTATGATAAGTTCTGTTTTTTACAGCTTGTACAGTGACATCCTGTCAGAGGTTAGAAAGAAGGGTAGGATATTTGGGAAAGATGTGGAAGAGAAGACATAGGTTTGAGAACCATCATGTGAATAAGTAAGGCACATAGGGAGCCAACCATATTGACTGAGGGGTGAGAAAACTGTTGGCTATTTTTAAATATCAGTGTTCTTCAAGGTTGAACTCAGCAACTTTACTTCCTTCATGCCAATAAAGTAACAATATAATTGGTGACAGTAAATGCCTTTATTTTGATAATTAAGTATGTGAGTGATAGCTGATATAATGAGAGCAGTGATACTTTCCAATAAGAGCAAGTAGAGGTTAGTAGTGATGTCACCTTGTTGCCTCCCAGAGTGACTTGCCCTGTCTTTGGAACCATAAAACAGCTGGCTCCACTGCCTCTGTGAAAAGATAATAAATAAACAAACCAAAACAAAAAAACAAATCCGTTGCCATCGAGTCGATTCCAACTCATAGTGACCCTATAGAATAGAGTAGACCACCCCATAGAGTTTCCAAGATTTTATGGAAGCGGACTGCCACATCTTTCTCCTGTGGAACAGCTAGTGAGTTTGAACTGCTTACCTTTTGGTTAGCAGCCAAGTGCTTAACCACTGTACCACCAGGGCTCTTAAACCTCAACAAAATGCCATCTATTGCTACCTTCCAAAAGTGGAGTTAGACATACTTTTCCAAGTGATAGGCACCCCACCTTTCCCCTGTTTGTTCTCATTAAGCCCTAAGAAGAAATTGTCAACTATTTCAAAATTTTAGGTGGTGTGGAGTCATGAAAACATGCTGCTTGCATCTCTTTTCAGTGGGACCTGCTATGGGGAGCATAGTTGACGGATGGCCTTCACTGCAGAGGCCATGCTTCCCTCAGACTGCTCCCAACCACTGACAAACCATGGCGGAGGTACTAAGGTGGGGTCATTCCTTCCTGTGCAGGACTCTCCTAATGTACAAGGACTCCTCTTCAGCCTGGCTAAGACTTTCTCAGGACTGTGCTGTGGTCTGAGAGTCTTCCTACTCAATCCTACCTTATGTCTCTCCTTTCACAGGTGTCAGACCTGCATTACTATCCAGAAACTATTCCCATCTGTTCCTTCTCCCTTCTCCTTTACCCTTCATGGACGATTCACCCACTAAAGCTCTTGCATGTCTAATCTCATCTTGGTGTCAACATCACCAAAGACCTGAACTGGCACAGGTGGTAAGTACACGCCATCCCTGGTGAACACTCTTCCATACACTATTATAGTAAGCACACCCAATCTCTGAAATCACCTTGTAGAGGTTGTGGTGGTAAGGAAGTTGGGAATGACGTTGATAGACTTGGATTTCTCACTTTGATCTAAATAGGGTTACATTTTAGATGCTGCATTTTATTTAAGAAATCAGAGCAGCATATTGCCACATCTTAGGAGGATTCTTTCTATCCATAACATGATTTCCAAGTTTGGGATGTGTTACAGTTTCTAGGACAATGAAGTCGCTCACAACACCACGTTTGCATATTATGTCAGATGGATGAGCTGTGTCACCATAATACTAAAAAGAAAATTAGTGGGTTGAAGAATGCAAATTTGGAGAGACCTCATCTTTTTCTATGTTTATTATGATGTGTCGATATGTGCAGTGGGAGGGTTGTCATTGACTGGGAGCAAAATCTAGAATATGAAAATCTAGTTCCTCCATTAGTTAGCGCAACAATCCAGAATTCACACTTCTCTTGTAAAATGATGGTAGCCTGGAGTCACACCAGGTTTTGTACATTTCTTCTGAAACGTACAAAGAGAGATTCTGATCACCAGGATGGGAGAGTCCGGGTCCATCTCGTGCCCTATAGATCCCCAGCCCTCAGCAAGTGCCTCACACTTGGTAGATGTTCAGTAAATATCTGTTTAGAAACAGGAATGACAATACATTCAGGATAGTTTTAACTGTGAGTAAACATGGCTAGTATATTCTAGTACTCTGACCATTTTAGTATGTTGAATAATAGAATTAATCACAATTATTCGCAGTACCATGTGTTCTTTTATGGTATGTGTTTGACACTGATTATTTCTTATGTGATTGGTAAATAGAGGAGTAATGTTATTATAATGTGGAAGTGGTGTTGATTTATACATGATGGTTTTTGGAGCGTCTATTTTTTTTTTAATGTGATCGGGGTGATTGGGGTGAATGCTCTCAGAATTAAAGAAAAACCTTAGCATTGTGTAAAGTCCTTATGAAAAGATCTGAAACTCTACAGAAGTGTGTTCTTTTGGTGCAAGCCATGCCTGCTCTCCACTCTGTTAAGTTATTGTGAAACCGTGAGTGTCCGTGAAGGAGCTGTGCTGACACTTCCTCTCTTATTAAAACATGGATGAACAAAACTGGCTGCTGCCTGAATTAGATTTTTGGTTTTGCTGACAGTCTCTATTAGAAGCAAATGCCCTCCAGGAAGTAGATCTCAAAGTAAAGTGTCTAAGCCCCAGGGTTTACGTTACAAAGAATTGCCTGTAATACTAGATGCCATTGCCAACCATATTTGACTGCATTTGTGTTTTTATTAGGATTGATACTGTTTCATCTTTTTTAATTGTCTTGGTACAAAGTTTTGTGTGGTCTGTTCTAATCCTGTTCTTCTTAGAACCAATGCTTTTCACTCCGTGATTTCACAGAAAGCAAAGTTTTTTTCAGAAACAAATATATGGTGTGAAGCAGGCATGTTTGTATTCAACAAAAAAGCAGTATAGTACCTTGGTTAAGAATGTAGTTCTACAGTTAAATTGCTTGGATTTAAATTTCAGCTTTGCCGCTTTCGAGTCAGATATTCTTGGGCATGACACTTAACGTTCTGTGCTTTCCTATCTGCAATGGTAAAATAAAGACAGTAGTAGTATCAGCCTCACTATGCTGTGGTGTAGTTGTACGAGTTGATGTAATAAAGAGTTTAGAAGAATGCCAAGCACATAGTAAGCAGTCAATGCTAATCATTATTATGCAATAAAGTCCTCACCTCCACCAACTATGCCACATAAGATAAAATTCACCCTGCTATATGGAGACATGGCACGATTTCATAAGTAGGACCTTAATATAGAAATTCCCTTAAGGTTTGGGTCATATTTCTTTGTAGGAATTGTAGGAGCCAGTCCTCTTTTCAGTTGGTATTTACTATTGCCACAGCCTCTGTGTGTGTGTGTGTGTTTCAATTTCGTCTGGCTGGAGTCACTAAACTGTGACTTAAATTAAATGATAACCTTAAAAGTAGATTTTCTCCACTTACTTGTGCTCTATAGGTAGAGCCTTCACATACTTACTGCCCTTATTTGACATTTTCTCTTACTCTTTTTCTTGATAAATTGTGACATGCTATGCCACTTTCCTTATATGTGGAATTGAGCAGTGTAATGGAAACAAGATGCAATATCAATAACGTGATCTATCATAAACATAACAAAACACACGTCTAAAGTTAAGTGACTAGAATTATTATTATTTTTTCCAGGAAGGCCGATGGAGGCAAAGATTAGTCACAAGGACAAAAGCCTTTAGTATCTCTGTTGTTATTGTTGTGTGCCATCGATTCCAACTCATAGCGATCCTATAGGACAGAGCAGAACTGCCCCATAGGGTTTTCTAGGCTGTAAATCTTTACGGGAGCAGATTGCCAGGTATTTTCTCCCTTGGAGGCAGTGGTGGGTTCCAATTGCTGGACTTTTGGTTAGCAGCCGAGCACTTAAACATTGTGCCACCAGGGCTCCTTTTAGTACCTTTGTCAGTGTTTGTAGTCCTGGTAACCTGTGGGAAAACTTTGGACAAGTGCAGTCCTTGGAGTTGGCTTAAAGAGTAGGTTCTCTGAGTTGACCTTGTCCTTTTCTTAATGCCTGGACTTCCAAAGTAGCCATCCATCCTCGGAGAGAACGAGTATCCTCTCTCAGCTGATATTTTAAAATGACTTGCAAATTAGTGAACCAACCATAATATCACGGGATTAAGCCTGATAATCAAGCTGAATGACAGGTTAGAAAATTTTTTTTTCGAAGGTCCTTAGATTCTGCAAAATACTCATTAATAACAATAGGAGGTACCAATGCCTGAGAATAAATTATTATATCCATTTTACTTTCCTCTCATGGAAGAAGAGCAATATTATGAGAAAAACAGATACCTTGGCAGAAAAAGTAACTCGTGGGGGAATAGAACGACTTGTTTTCAAATTCTCCATAGGACTGAGGCGGGCTGATCTTCTATGAAAACTCATGGATAAAACTATGATAAGGGAAAGAGTAAATTATGTATTAAACACCTACATCAGGCTCTGAGATTGACGTTTACTGTTTCATTTAGTATTGAAAAAATTCTGTGAAGTAGGCATTATTATTCTTATTTTACTGCTGAGGGATCAGGCTCATAGCAATTGAGCAATAAGGTCACACGAAGTCTGCTTTCTTTCTATTACATCAAGCCTTGCTTTAGGAGCTTTCTACTTTTATCCCCTTTCTCACTCCTTTTGACATTATTCCTGGCCTAGGGTTACTTAGACTTCACTCTTTCCACCATTTTTCTCACCTTTATTCTGTATAAGTCATAATTTTAAGGAAGTGTGCAGGATCAGAATAGCACCAGAGTTGGTCATCTAGAGAAGCCCTAATGGCAAGGTGGTTAAACGCTCGGCTGCTAGCCAAAAGGTTGGCAGTTCGAACCCACCAGCTGCTCCTCAGAAGAAAGATGTGGCAGTCTGCTTCCGTAAAGACTTACAGCCTTGCTTGGGAACCCTGTGGGGCAGTTCTAGTCTGTCCTGTAGGGTCACTATGAGTCAGAATGGACTCAGTGGCAATGGGTTTGTTGTTGGTTGTCTAGAGGTGACCTCAGGGTGCCTCTGCCTTGAATTTACTGTACCCTTCACTCTGACTCTTAGTCTCGTAGGTTCAGCACCCTGGTTTTCAGGAAAAATGAGAGTGGCTCTGTTTCTCAAGCTGGACTCATATTGATCAAGTTGGTAGATGTAAATGTATAAAAAAGCAAAATCAATGGATTTCATTTAAATTTAGAAGTAAACTGGCTAAGATCCTGGATACTCGTATCTTGTGGCCAATACTTCTTTCCCTTGTGAGCATGGGTTTTAACAAGTCACATTATAATCAGAAAGTTACTGGTGATTATCGAGTCATTGGAACAGGAAGAATTAGTAATTTTATGAGTGTTGACAGCATCTGTTACATTAGCATAGAGAATTCATACCCAAAATATACACATGGTACACTGATGAAGCAAGACAAGCCCTAGGGTATTGAAGAATTTGTGTGGCCACTATTAATGCTGTATTTGTTTATTCGTGTGTTTGTTTATTTAGTTATTTACATTCTCTCATAAGTGTTTAGGTTTGACCATTCATCATCTGATTGACTCATTACTCAAATTTTGCTCATTCTAGGGGGACCTTCTATAACTTAACGTGACATTACACATATGTGTTTAACTTCACTCTGTTGGTTATTTAGTTAACGTTTCATATGACAATCTTATTTCTCTAATTTGGAAATTAATTTGTTACGGTGGGTAAGGGATAGAGAATGCTCTGAAATCCCTATGTACATCTCAAAATCATAGATGCCAGATTGCTTTTGAAAAGAAAATGGAATTTATGCCTTTAAACAGAGATGTGTGAAAGATTACATTCTAGGAAATTATATCCAATTAAGGTTCAATGAGGTATTAATAATAGGGCACTATATGAGATTTTGCTTCAGGAATTTTGTCTCTTATGATAAGAACTCTTACATATGGAGGTGCCTATTCTCAGAACATGTCTTCTGAGAAAATACAGTCAACAACTGCCTCCAGGATAGGATTCAGGAAGCCCTGAGAAAGGTTTGTAGGCCCCAGATAATTTCCTCACCATCTGTCTGTTATTCCACCTTTGAGACTAATTTCTTTGAGTCTTTACAGTTTTAAAAATATTTGTTCTTAGAGTGCAGATGTACTTGGGATATTTAATGTGTTAGATCAAAGTTTTTTGAATGGATATCCTTAAACAAGATACAGATACATTTTCAAATATCTGAGAGTTCTCTAGAAGAATTTAATTTTGAGAATGTAATAATAATATAATATGCACATTCTGGATTATCTGAATGACTTCCTTGTATGAGTACGCCTTTCAATTTAAAGCCTAGATTTGTGTGCTTGTGTGTGTGTGTGTTTTCCTTTTTTGGTTTCAACTATTATTACTTTAATTGTTACTGGCTTATTAATAATGGAGGTCCCTGGGTGGTGTAAATGGTTTGCACTCAACTACTAAATGGTTGCCAGTTTGAACCTACCTAGCGGCACTGTGGATTAAAGGCCTGGTGATCCATTTCCTTAAAGATTATGGAAAACCCTATGGAGCAGTTATACTCTGTAACACGTTGGTCCACCATGGGTCGGAATATACTTAATGGCAATGGATTTGGTTTTTTGGCTCATTAACAATGGACTCAAGCCCTGCTGCATTCCCTCCTCTTAAAAAAAAAAAAAAAAAAAAAAAAAAAAAGCCAAACACCAGTGTCTCTCCTACAAACAAGGTTTCTTAAAAAAGTGAAAGTGCAAAAACAGGTAGAAGAGTTGAGCTCGATGGCAAAGGTTAGCAGAAGCAGATTGCAGTCAGGGGAACCTGGCTAATCACTATCTGGATGACTAGTGGTTTTGAGCAAATGCATGTTTAAATTCTGCTGGTGTGTCACTCATGTTAAAATCAAGCTTTGAGAAGCGTAAATCAAGCTTTATATAAGCATAAATTATTTCCTAAATTTGGATTAAAGATTATTTTCTGTCCATTTGGATTAAAGATTATTTTCTGTCCGTTTAGTTGAACCATCCAGGAAAATACCGAATGATTTTGATTCCTAGTAGTGGAAAACAGGATGTATTGCTCTCTTGAAAGAGATTAAAATTGTTTGGAGTGATTTTTCTTCACAGAACCACATAGTATCTTATTTTTAGGCATTTGTGATTGATTGCTCACATACAGACAAGCTTTAGAAGATTCTTAGATACTGATTTAAGAGTACCAAGCTATGTAAATCCAAGAAATATGTTTCCTTTTTCCAGCTTTATCTATCCCTTAAGTTTAGGACATCATTTGAATTTCTGGAATAAAAATGACTAAAGGCTGGTATTTACATATATGGCAGTTCACTAATCCATGCACCCTACAAGATAGGTAAACAGAGGCTCTTAGCTGTATAATCTCTCTCTCTCTCTGAATAATATTGAAAAAATCCAAAGCAACTGCTGTAGAGTCAATTCTGACTTATGTTGGCCCCATGTGTTTCAGGGTAGAACTGCTCCATAGGGTTTTCAATGGCTGCGACCCTTCAGAAGTAGATTGCCAGATCTTTCTTCTGAGGCACCTCCAGGTGGATTGGATCTGCCAACCTCTCCACTAGTATCTGAGCACTTACACATTTACACCATCCATGGACTATGGATATAATTAATCCATCCATCTGTATGTACCTATGGTGGCACTAAGAAATATATTTCTTATTTCTTTCTTTCCAGGTCCCCTCCTTTCCACCAAAGGAAATAAAATGATTTAAGGGAAATATCTGGGCCCTAAATATTTGCTGAATAGAAACATATCTCAAAAGCTTACCCTTAAAAAATTTCTGTTCTATTTCATTCTTAGGTACATGGAGTACATAACATTCATGGACACAGCATACACTAATACAGTCAAAGCACATGCATCTAGTTTTCTTTTCCTTTTCCATTAAATGATCCAAATTTAAATTCAAATACAGACAGAAATTTGCACCTGCCATCAGTATTCTGTAGTCCACAATAGTTGCCATCAGAATTTATAGTCTTCAAGAACAGAATCAACATTATCATTGCAGAAAAAAGGGTAATGATAGATATAAAAAATAAGTTAACTTAGACATAAGGATTACAAAGTAAGTGTATTTATCTTTGGAGGTAATCAATCATCACATGTGCCAGAGATCTATAAAAGATTGGCCTCAAAACTTACTACAGGGACCTTATCCTTTCCTCTACAAATTGCTCAGTTCCACCAAAGCAAAGACATGATTCCCCACTGAGGACTAAATAAATGACAAGCTTGAAGTGGTGAAAAATAAATTCTTTCTCTGAGTTACTTGAGTACAAAGCTGTCTGAATAAAAATCACACAGTTCTCTCCACGTAATGTATTTATGTGAGAAAGAACTTGAGAAATTCATTGTAAGAGAAAGGGGATTTGGGATGTTATTCCTACCACGCCAAAATAATAGAGAAGAATGTTGGGAATAGGGACTGCCTGGCCTTCCAACCCCCAAAACCCTTATCTATGTTATTACGGTCCATAGTTTTTTCTTATATATAAACATTTTCTAGTAGCCAGTGAACAATTTATTTATGTACTTTATTTTCTCTCTATGTCTATAAGAACGCAAAATGTAAACACTGATCTACATAATCATATATATATATTAAGGGAAACTTCCTGAAACAGTGTGAATCAGATCATTAAAGAATAGCAAAATTGCCCTTAATGGCTTGTTTGCTGAAAGTGTGTATTTTAATTATTCTAGATAGTTTGAATTCATGAATAACTTATTAGCCACTCATCTCCTGTTTTACTTTCTTTTTTTTTTTTTCTGTTCATAATTCTAGTGAGCCTCTGATATTTAGATATGCTTCCTCATTTAAATTTCTTACTTGGGGAGGTATGGAAAATGATATGGCCAGAGTAGATGGATTTGTTGTTACAGACCAGCATGAGATTTTGATAATCTAATTTTTAAAAAAAGAAGTACCCAAAATGTAATGCAGCATATCAGAAACAAGAAGATTTTTTTCCAGCGTAGATGGCATGAAGAGATACTGAATTATAGGAAAATTCTCTCTTTCTTGCCATGTGTATAGACTGTAATGTATATGGATATATATGTATTTATGATGTTGTGTGTCATTGAGTCGATTCTGAACCATAGCAGCCATATAGGATAAAGTAGTACTGCCCCATAGGGTTTCCTAGGCTGTAATCTTTATGGGAAGTTATGGGAAGGAGCCCTTGTGGCACAGTGGTTAAGCACTTAGCTGCTAACAGAAAAGTCAGTGGTTCCAACCCACCCAGCCACTCCGTGGGAGAAAAGGCGGGGAAACCTGTTCCCATAAAGATTACGGCCTTAAAAACCCTATGGAGTAGTTCTACTCTGTCCTAAAGTGTTGCTAAGTGGAATTGACTGGACGGCAACATGTTTTGATATTATTATTATTTTTTTAATCTTTACAGGAGCAGATCACTAGGTCTTTTCTCCCTTGGAACCCACTGATGGGTTTGAACCACCAGTCTTTTGGTTAGCAGCCCACGGCTTAAACATTGTGCATAGTGCCTGCAGGACTCTCCTGCTTCCCCTCTGTCTATATGTACAATTCACATCTTTTTGGCTGTAAGTTCTGAAGGAAAGAGAGTTGAACAGGCAACATAAGACCTGGGTCTGACTCTAAACTTGACAGATTGTCCTTGGCTACCTTTCTTCACCCCGTTACAGCTTCTTGATTTCTTCCACGGAACTCTCCAGCATCTTCCTTGCCACCATTTTCCTTGCTCACCCATCCGCAAATGTGCCTAGCTCCTTTCATTCCTGGAGTGTACCAGATTCTTTTCTGCCTCAGTGCCTCTGCACATCATTTCCCTTCTTCACATTTTATCTAATCATCTACTGATGATTGTTCAGGTCTCAATCATCACTTTTCAAATGGCTCTTTTCCAAGCCCACCATGTAAGTAAGGCTCCTATGTAACATTCTCATAGAATTCTATACATTACTACCAGGTACATATCACTATTTACAAATGTAAATTTATTTTTATGATGCTTTCTTTATTGTCTGGATGGGGTTTTCTGAGTGTTCCATTACAGCAGGAAAAACATTTAGTACATTGTAGATTCTCAATGAATGTTTGAGAAGCTAATAGATGAATAAATTAATAATAAGATCTAGAGTAGTATAAATGATCTACAAGATGTCATTCATCTCGAGCAGTCTATGATACTATGGTAAATTCACTGTTTCACTTTCATCCAAAGCAGATCCTAAAGCAGATGTTTTCATACACCATGTTTTGTACATATTCAGAAATTGCAAGAACAAATACAGTTTCGTATTGTTGTTCAGCATGAACTATTGGGGTTAGCCTATACACACAAATCTGATCCCACCACTTTCTCATTGAAACCCTTACCTGGATCCTCACTCCTTATGTCCAGACTCCTTGGAATAATCTGCAAAGCCCTCTTGATCTGCCTATTCATTTTCCAAACTAAGACATGAATGCAGCATTCTGATGTTTAAGACATATGCGTACATCCCGAAATTCACAGTGCTTTTCAATGCTTTTTCTTTTTGTGCCATGCCTTTGCCCCTCCAGGGTCCACTTTCTAGAAAACCTTTCATTTTTTTTTTTTTTAGACTTTGTTCTCTAGGCATGTTCCAAATCAGCTTTCAAAATTTGGCTGAAATTTTGCATTACCAGCCTTTTTATCTTTCCAGAAAGACCAGAAACTTTATTCTGTGCTTGCCTCTGAATAGATTGCTGTAGTCATTTATCTACAAGACAATTTCCCTTTAAGATGGTCAACTCTGAAGAACGGGGGCTACATTCTTATGTGTCTCCTCAGTTCCTAGTACAGTGCCTGAAGCACGTTAGGCAGTTTGTGAATGTGGAATGAATGAAGGCGAGACCTACATTAGCGTACTGAAGGCTTAGTTCATATTTTCAGGTGCTTTAGGTATGAGTTAGAGACAGTCTGTCTCTAGCTTCCCAATTTTAATCCATTATTCTAAAGTTTATTATGAGTGAATCATTTTATAGACTTGTCTTTATAAAGTTAATAGCTATAAATTAGCATTTTTGATAATTTTATGTGTAAATTATTTTATTGTTTTTTCTCTGAACATTTACCTTTTTTTTTGCATTTTTCTATAATTAATTAATTCAAACTAGACTGAATCATCCATGCAAAAAGAGTATTCCCTAGCTTTTGTTGATCATAATCATATTAATATTGTCAGTTTCTTGTATGATTTTAACAAGAGAATTATTTTTGAAAATTTGTATAGCTTTGTATTCATTATAACTTTAAATCTTTGTCTTCTGTATTTATTAACTTGTTCTCATTATCTATTGATTTTTTTTTTCCATGAAAAAAAAGTCAAATTTCAGCTCTTTTCAATGCACCACTCATTTTAGTTTCTGGACGAATCATAAATTCTTGTTCTGTTGTCCAAAATATTGGAAATTAAACATTTTTTTTGTTTCTTATTTTAATGAGAGAAAATTCTGCATCACTTCCTCATGTAATTCTCATTGGTATATTTCCACTTCTCTGTTGGATCTACGTTTAACCCTTTACTAAAATATTAAACCAATGACCACTCCTCTTGAGAATCAACCTTTAGTGGGTCATGGAGCTCAGACCAGTACACTCAGATACAGGTGCTCAGAGTTAGGAGTTTTGACTCATGTGAACATTTATTGACACCTAGTCAGTGTTTGGAATGATGCAGGAAGCAATAAAAGAAGATGGAAGGAATACACAGAGTCACTGTACCAAAAAGAGTTGGACAATGTTTAACCATTTCAGGAGGTAGCATATGATCAAGAATCAAAAGAAGTCCAAGCTTCCCTGAAGGCATTGGCAAAAAACAAGCCTCCAGGAATTGACAGAATACAAACTGAGATGTTTCAGCAAATGGATGCAATGCCAGAAATACTCATCTATGCCAAGAAACTTGGAAGATAGCTACCTGGCCAACCAACTGGAAGACATTCATATACATGCCTATTCCAAAGAAAAGTGATCCAACAGAATGTGGAAATTATCAACCAGTATCATTACTGTCACATACAAGTAAAATTATGCTGAAGATTATTTAATAATGGTTGCTGCAGTACATCAATAGGGAACTACCAGAAATGAAAGCCAGATTCAGAAGAGGATGTGGAACCAGTGATATCATTGCTGATGTCAGATGGACCATGGCTGAAGGCAGAGAATACCAGAAAGATGTTTACCTGAGTTTTATTGACTACGCAAAGGCATTCAACTGTGCGGATCACAACACATTATGGATATCATTGAGGAGAATGGCAATTCCAGAAACTTAACTGTAGTCATGAAGAACCTGTACATAGACCAAGAGGCAGTTGTTCAAACAGAACAAGGGATATTTCATGGTTTAAAATCAGGAAAGGTGTGCTTCAGGGCTGTATTCTTTCATGATACTTATTAAATCTGAGCAAATAATCTGAGAAGCTGGAATATATGAAGAAGAACATGGCATCAGGTTTGGTGGAAGACTCACTAACAACCTGTGATATGCAGATGACACAACCTTGCTTGCTCAAAGAGAAGAGGACTTGAAGCACTTACTGATGAAGATCAAAGACTACAGCCTTCAGTATGGATTACACCTCAACATAAAGAGAACAAAAATCGTCACAACTGGACCAATAAGCAACATAATGATAAACAGAGAAAATACTGACGTTGTTAAGGACTTCATTTTACTTGGGTCCACAATCAACGCCCATGGAAGCAGCAATCAAGAAATCAAATGATGTATTGCATTGGGCAAATCTGTTACAAAAGATCTCTTTAAAGTGTTCAAAATCAAAAGATGTCACTTTGAGGGTTAATGCGTGCATGACCCAAGCCATAGTATTTTCAATCACTTCATATACATGTGAAAGCCTGACAGTGAATTAGGAAGACCTAACAAGAATTGATGCCTTTGAATTATAGTGTTGTCAAAGAATATTGAATATACCATGGACTGCCAGAAGAACGAACAATTCTGTTTTGGAAGAAGTACAACCAGAGTACTTTTTGGAAGTGAGTATGGAGAGACTTAGTCTCATGTACTTTGGAAAGGTTATCTGAAGAGATCAGTCCCTGGAGAAAGACATCATGCTTGGTAAAGTAGAGGGTCAGTGAAAAAGATGAAGACCTTCAAGGAGATGGATTAACACAGTGGCTGCAACAATGGACTCAAATATAGCAATGACTGTGAGGATGGCTCAGGACTGGACAGTGTTTTGTTCTGTTGTACATAGGGTTGCTATGAGTAAGAATTGACTCGACACCACCTAACAACAACAAACAAGCCAGAAGAATGAAAGAATCTGTCTTGGAAGAAGTACAGCCAGAATACTCCTTTGAAGAAAGGATGGTGAAACTTAGTCTCACATACTTTGGACATATTATCGGGGGGACCAATCTCTGGAGAAAGACATCATTCTTGGTAAAGTAGAGGGCCAGAAAAAATGAAGAAGACTCTCAATGAGATGGATTGTCACAGTGGTTGCAACATGAGCTCAAACGTAGAAATGATATGAGGATGGCACAGAATCGGGCAGTGTTTCACCCTGCGGTACATAGTGTTGCTATGAGTCGGGACCAACTTAAATGTACCTAACAACAACAATAGTATTTAGTGTTTGGTCCCTGGACAATGCAAATGGTTTGTGCTCAAATACTAACGTAAAAGTTGGCAGTTGAAAGCCACCCAGCTGTGCCATGGAAGAAAAATATGGCAATGTGTTTCCATAAAGATTACAGCCAAGAAATCTCAACTTCATGGAATTTTTTTAAATTTTTTTATTCAGTGTTCAGCATTTACACTCATCTGATGATGGGTTGGAGAAATCCAGACAGCATATCTTTTTAAATAAGGATGATGCAAGATCCTCAGAGATATCCTGGGAAGAACAAACTCTCATCTTTTCAGGCTTGTGCTGTTATAGACATGGAAACTCCAATTAAGCAAGAAAAAAAGGACAGTTTTATGGACACATGTTTTAGAACTACCCTAAACTAATAAAGCACAAGTTTAAAAGGAATAAAAAATCTTTCTAAATACTTTAATAGTCTTATTTTAATTATTTCTGCTTGCTGAAAATCCAAGCACCAGCCTGCCCTTGCTCCGGTCTGGCCCTGAAATAATTTCAGAGGGAGCAGTGAATAGAAGGCTATGAAATAGTAGGTGGCCTTTCAGCTGCAGCCTTTGTGTCTTATGAATGGCTCAGTGGCTCCCAACAGACTTCCATTCCATCTTGCTGAGACTCGGACCACCTTGACTAATTGTCTCTGCAGCAGACTTTTATTGGTGAATACACTGCAAACTGACAAGAGGAGATATTGGATAGCCAGGATGGCTCACTCCCTAATTTCAGTTCTAAGCAACAATCCAGGTGCCATGAGTTGCACTGGGTCCTTTAAAAGATGAGAGATTCAAAGGAACCTGTGTGAGGCCATCTCTTTAGTGTGCCAATTTACCCGCTAAGATGCTTATAAAATTTTAAAACACAAGGAACATGACAGCTTCAAGAATATCTTCCCCATCCAAATGAAACACTAATCTGTCTTGGAAGAAGTACAGCCAGAATGCTCATTAGAAGTAAAGATGGCAAAACTTTGTCGCACATACTTTGGACTTGTTATCAGGAGAGACCAGTTCTTAGAGAAGGACATCATGCTTAGTAAAATAAAAGGTCAGCAAAAAAGAGGAAGACCCACAATGAGGTGGATTGGCACAGTGGCTGCAACAATGGGCTCAAATATACCAATGATTGTGAGGATGGCGCAGGACCGCGCAGTGTTTCATTCTGTTGTACATAAGGTCGCTATGAGTTGGAACGAACTCAACTGCACCTAACTTGACTTCAAACTAGAGGTTACACAAGAATGCACACAAAATTTAAGTGTAAAGAAGAATGCAGGGTTACTTGTACTATGAATTATTCTGTTTATGGAAAAAGTATCTGTGGAGCGGGAGGAGTTGAGGAGAGGTCTTGAGGAAGAATGGAGGGGGATTTTGGTTTTATGTATTTTATATTTAAAAAAATTTTCTATCCCAAGAATCTTATTTCTGTTGTTTTAAAAAATGTTTTTCTAAATACAAATGCACCTTTTTTGCAAGTGAATACTAACCTACTTGAGCTTCTCTAACTTTAGTAATAATTTACCATTGCCAGCTTTGCAATGCCTAATATTTTAAGAAGATATTTAAATCTGGAGTATACACTTTAATTGCCCTTATCATTAGTAAGGCAAGCCAAGTAATTGACCAACTGGAGGAAATAATATTTAGGGGACAGCAGAAGGTCCCCAACTAAACTACCAGTGGTCATTGTCATCATCATCATCATCATTATCATCATCATCAACATCATCTAGCAGCAGTTTTTAAAGAGTCCATCTGAGCATGGCATGGTGCAGCACTCTACAAGGTTAATGAAATGAGTGTCAAGGACTGCCATTTCAATACTGCCATTCAAACTAGAGACTAAAGAGCAAAAGGAGCATACACATGAAAATAGCAGCAACTCTACCGCTGTTAAAATACTGACTACAAAATGTTTTTGTTTGGAGATGATATTGGTCATTCTCAATGGAGGAAACCAAAACGCCAAACAATTAGGACATTCCTTTACATTGTCCATCTTTAAGAAGATGGGCTTTATCAAGTACTTGCTAGAGAAAATATTTTGCAATTCCATGGTTTTGGCCTTTGAAGGCTTTAGTAAACAAATTTTTCTCGGAAGTACTGACATAATCATAAATAATAAATATCCAAAATAATTATCTTAAAGTAATAAAGGCACTATAGTTCTTAGTACATACTTGTAATGATGGTCTACATGTGGTTTTAGTTATACTTGCCTGAATTTCTCTTAGCTAAAGATGAATATTCTTTTGCTTCTTGAAATTCCAGCACAGACACACATATCATTGATGCTATCATCTTTATATCTTATGACTGGTTTACAAATTGATCTTATCTCTTTTTCATACTGTGATGTTGTTGTTGATGGTTGCCTTCCAGTCAATTTCTACTCACGGTGACCCCATGTATTGCAGAGTAGAACTGCTCCATAGGGTTTTCACAGCTGTGACTTTTCAGAAGCAGATTGCCAGGGCTGTCTTTCGAGGTGCTTCTGGGTGGATTTAAACTGCCAGTCTTTTGGCTGCTAGCCGATTGCTTAACTCTTTGCACCACGCAGGGTCTCCTCATACTTAGAAAGAAAAAAAATAAGCACGTTTAAATTTTGATGCAGTAGGGCCTACCTCATAAACAGGAACCATTTTTTTTGCTCTTGGTGTTCATGAGCTGTAATAAAATTTCCTTAAAAGTAGTTTACCGTAAGTTGATCTTTCTGAAAATTGATGCTCTCGTTTCTTTTTGTTAAGTTCCCTTACTTAATTTTGAGGAGTTTTAGAAGAATAATATAAGGACCCTAATTGTGGTTCTTTGTGTGGACATCCATTACTTTGCTACTCAAAGAGGTTAATAGATGACAGTACTAGCTGTGCAGTCTCAAAATTAAGCCTTTTTATAATTGAGTGATTTTTTTTCAGCATAGGACGAATGAGGGGTAAAGTATCAAGTACTTTATTCTACAAGTAATTACCATGGGAACAGAAAATATGTCTAAATTTTGATTATCACCCAATGTTGTGGATTCCCAATATATGTTTATTGTTGATGACAATGTAGTATTAATTGGCTTTACAAAAACACTTCACCATAAAGTAGAATTGAGAGGTAGCTTTGGTTGTCATGAGGTTATCACCAAGTTTCGAAGGGGACTTTTGAATTTGTTGCAGACCATGCTAGACTTGATTGTATTTTACTGATCCATTTTCAATTAAAATTGAGTGAACTAAATTATGCAGTAAGGTCAGATTTATTAAATGTATATTCTTCAGCTTAGATAAGGATGCAGCAAAGATTAAGAACAGTGCTTGTTCTGCTATATATCAAAGCGTCGGCGAAGCTGTTATGACTCAATAAGCTATTGGTATCACGGAAAAGATTCTGGGTCAGTCATCTAGAAATGCTCCCACACAAAGATTCTCAGGAGATTACAGATCATTTTTTTCAGAATGGGGACAGTCAAACGGAGTTAAGCCTGAAGAGAAAATGTAGTTATATAAGGCATCTGAAGGCAGTAAAAATTTTCCATTAACTATACAGAAGAGGAAACCATTACCATTCTGCCATCTCAGCAGTATGATACAAAACAATGTCCCGATAAAAGATAAAAGCAAATCTATAAATCCAGTCTGTGCTTGAGGAGGATGCGTCCACAGTGGCATTAACGTGCCTTCAGATCACGTGCAAGCAACCTAAAGATCTTCTCAGGGGTGGCCAAACTAAAGATGATTTGAAACTTAAGACACTTGGCACCATAGCAAAAGTTGCCCTTATTTTTTTTGAGAGGTTTTGTTAACTTCACTTATAAATCTCATTTAATATCAAGACAGCAGCAGTAGCATCCAGGATTTTAGCTAGTCCATCAGCAATGATGGAATATCGTGCAGCCGACAACAGAAATACCCAAATTCTTGGTGCCCCAGATAGTGCTAGGCATTTTGGGAAATGATAGAATTACAAAAAAAAAAAAGAAAAAGGAAAAACTAAATTATTTTAGAGGTGATATTTACATGCATGACAGAAAGAGTGAACCACAATAGACAGTTCATGGTGAAATTTGAAATTTTCATAACAGAATATGAAGTGATAAAGAATTTCCCAAGCAGAGACTCCAGTGTGAGCTGCGATACCTGGGCTTTGTGAGTAAAGTAGGTCTCAGGCTATGCATTATAAACTGCTTTCTTGGCATGGTATTGAGGAGAGAGGTTTTGATTTATCTTGGCTGGATTAACTACGTGGTTACTATAGCTATGTATAAAAGCTAGGTGTGTAAACAGCCACAGAGGGAACTCCTCAAAGAGTTGTTAGATAGCTCTGACAAGCAGGAATTAGAGAAATAGCAGCTCGTGCAGATGACAGAGGGCCAGAGTCAAGGCTAAAGTTTGTAAATATAACCAGAAGTAACTAATGGGAATACTTATTGCACAGAAATAATTAACAATTTTATGAACCCTTGCAAATGTATTTGATGTGAAGGAGTAGTCTCAGGAAAGGTATATTCAAATCTTTGCAGGTGGACAGATATTCTGTTGTTTTAAAATCTATCGCGATTATCTGCATTTTAAATCACATCAAGTAATTGACATACAATGAGAAATACTATAGTCAAGTTCAAATCCTAAATTCTTTGGCATAAACTATCAGAGTATCTGTCCTTTCTCCTATCTAAGATCAGTTCTTCCACATCCCTCTAAACTTCACAGGAAGCATACCATCCATTAGCTGTCTCTTGCTCCTATCTTTAATCTGTTACTATTTACTAGGTCTTCCCAAACAGTTTTTAGGTATACTCAAGGCTCTCTAATGTTTAAAATAAACAAAACAATAAAATGACCTTCAGCGCCACACCATTCTCTTGCAACCTTGTTATATGCCATTTGATAGACAATTACTTGAAAGGGAAATGCACACTCGTTCTGTATTTCCTCACCTTCTATTTCCACCCCCTCCTCTAACCTAGCTTTTCCTCCATTACTCCATTAAAACCGTTTTGCTAAAGTCACCAATAATCTTCATCTGACCAAATTCAAATGATGTTTATGACACCTTATTTGACCTCTCAGAAACTTTTGATGGAGTTGCTCATTGCCCCCTTCTAGAACATTTACTGTCTTTTTATTTTGGGGATATCTTATATCCAGGTTTTCTTCCTATCTCACTACCTCATTGACATCTTGTATCTTTTGCAAACCACCCTCTTCCTCTCTCCTGTCCTCAAATACACAAATACATACACCTCACCAACCTAAATTTTAATTATTTGTCAGACCTTGTCTTAAATGTTACCTGTTCTAAAAGCTTTTCTGACTACTGACACATAATCAGTATATGATCATGTAAAAGTTTTTACGTACCTCATGAAGCACTTAGCACATGTCTTATCAATTGCTCAATGGTGAAATTATTTGATTATTGTATGCTCTCTCTGCTGGACTGTATAACCTCCACATCAGCTATCTTCTTAGTACTGAAAACCCAGTGCCTACCACAATGCCTGACACATAGTGGGCTTTAAGTGATACTTGGTGAGGAAAAATCTATCTACAGGGATCAGTAGTTCTTGAACTGAGCCCTGTAGCTCTTGTGAAATTGCTAGATGCAAGCTCTGGACCTTCAAAGATGCAGCAGGAGGAGGAAAGCATTATACATCCTGTACATATTATCGAACCTTATCTTCCTCATCTTTCTTCCTCTTTTCTCCTGTTGTTGGGACCCTGCTTGCCCCATCACTTTTTTATTTGGGTTGAGGTTGAAAAATGATGAAGAATATGCTAGAGTCCTGACTCAACTTTACTCCGATGCAAACTTTGCCCTTTGAGAGAGTTTTCCTAACTACCTAACTCTGTAGTCTGTGCGTATATTTACAGTTTGGCAACTCATATTAGACCAGTTCTATGATAGATCATAAGCAGCAGAAATACAATATGTATGAACATTATTATAATAGTATTTGTTCATATTACTACATGATTGCTTCTGAATCTCCAGGATTCTAATGATGACTAGATTTATAAGATTGAATAAGATAATCAGGGCATAATTAATTTAGCCATTCCAGCATTTCCACATTCATGTCATATCGTACCATGGTTAATTTCAGGCAACAATTGTTTCGAAAGACTCTCCAGGATACCAACTTAGCTCTCCTACAATCTATCACATCAGTTAGACACAGAATGACACCAGACAAATATTTAAGTAGACATAGGCCATGTTCTGAATAAAAGAGAGACTCTGTTGAAAATTCCCACCCTTCACTTCTAGGCAACAAGATAATGTATAACTAATAAAAGTCATGCAATCACTGGGGAAGCCAGAGCGAATATTGTTAACTCTCTTTTCAAAGAGTGGTGTGATGTACAGTCAAAATAGAAAGCAAACTTTAGTTCAATTAAGATATTTTAGTTTCAACAGCCTTCTACAGAGATTTAAAATAACTTTTAATTTTTTCTGATATTTACAAATCAAAAATTTAGAAGTGATCTTAGTAATGGAAAGAAAATTCATTATCAAGGATAAAAACACACAATTACAGTCATAGTAGTCACCCTTCCATACTCTATACACACACAAAGGATAAAATTTGAGTTTGAAATTCTACACAAAGGAGGATGGTAATTGGACCACTTAATATGGTCACTTAAATTTTAAAAAAGAAAATTCACATGCTCCAATGAAGTGCTGTACATCTTATTTCTGAAGTCTTCTGATGTGTAATATTTAATTATAGAGGTTGAGAGATTAGTTCCATATAGTTTTGTTCTGTAGATTAGCAAGAAATATAAAATATTTCTAGTGAGCCTGTCTTAATAAGTGTTTGGCCTTAAAGACACTTCTTAAAAATCCACCTCAAATTTCTGTACAAGTCCATTGCTTTCAGTGGGTTACAGTGCAGAGGCAATGAGATTATCCCCTTACCAAAAAAAAAAAAAAAAAAAAAGATCTTCTATAAACTGTGGTACATTACCTTTTTCTGCATTATCACTGGCTGCTTTTTTCAGTTAAAATAAAAATCACTGAGCTTACCAATAGAATTAGAGTTTATTACTTGTTTGGAATTACCAAAAGTGCTTTTGAGAATATAGTTACCACTACCAATTAAAGAAGTTAATATTAAGAAGATGCTCAGTCATTCAAGGCATTGTGAACATACCTTCATCTATAATGAAAATTAATGTAAAGCATGATTTTAATATCCTTCTTCATGACCCCGGAGTAGGGAATATTCAATCTGATGAGTGTATCATAACACAGTCTCTGTGCATAGCACCTTGCAGAGTACTTAAAAAAACCCGTTGCCATGGAGTCAATTCTGACTTATGGCAACCCCGTTTGTTATAGTGTAGAATTTCTCCATAGGGCTTTCTTGGCTGTAATCTCTTATTTATTTACTTTATTGTACTTTAGATGAAGGTTTACAGAACAAATAGTTTCTCATTAAACAGTGCACATATTGTTTTATGACAATGGTTAACAACCCCACAACAGGTCAACACTGTCCCTTCTCAACCTTGGGTTCCCTATTACCAGCTTTCCTGTCCTCTCCTGCCTTCTAATTGTTGTGCCCCATTAGTCTCGTTTTGTTTTATGGGGCTGTCTAATTTTTGGCTGAATGGTGAACTTTGGGAGTGACTTCATTACTGAGCTAAAAGGATGACTGGGGGCCATACTCTCAGGATTTCTCCAGTCTCTGTCAGGCCAGTAAGTCTGGTCTTTTTTTGTGAGTTAGAATTTTGTTCTTAATTTTTCTCCAGCTCTGTCCAGGACATTCTGTTGTGATCCTGGTCAGAGCAGTCAGTGGTGGTAGCTGGGCACCATCGAGTTGTACTGGACTCAGTCCGGTAGAGGCTGTGGTAGTTGTGGTCTATTAGTCCTTTGGACTAATCTTTCCCTTGTATCTTGTCTTCTTCATTCTCCCTTGCTCCTGAAGGGGTGAGATCAGTGGAGTATCTTAGATGGCTGCTCACAGGCTGTTAAGACCCCAGACGCTACTCACCAAGGTAGAATGTAGAACATTTTCTTTATAAACTGTGTTATGCCAATTGGGCTAGATGTTCCCTGAGTTGACTGTAATCTTTATGGAAGCAATACCCACCTCTGGGTGGGTTTGAACTGCCAACCTTTAGGTTAGTAGTAGAATACAAATCGTTTGTGCCACCCAGGGATCAGACGATCTTATACCTGTAGGATTGACTCTCAATAACAGGAAGAAAAAAAATGCGTATAAAGTGGTTAATATGAGGTACTATATGTTTAAATACCAAAGATACAGATAATGAATACTACATATTTCTGAGGAGAAAAATCAGTTGGACACCTCAAAAAAACTTTGTAGACAGTAAAGGTCTTGGGCTGGTCTTTGAAAGAAAGAATAATGTTTGGGTAAGCAACAGAAGGATTGACTGAATATTCCAGGCCCTACTACAGCATAAGCAAAAACTTAGAGGCTGGGAAATGTATGGCAAACAACATAAAAGAGAATCACAAAGGGAAAAGTCTAGGAACACTTGCTTTCAAATCCCAATTCTATCAATTATTATTTATGTGACCTTCAGCAATTAAATTTATTTCCTAGTCTCAGATTCCTCATATGCAGAAGGAGGGTTATAAGCCCACAAAGTTATACATCTGAGAAGAAACAATTTTTATGAAAGAGTTTTCCAAAATTTCATGTACTGTAGGTGCTGAATGATTTTGGGTTGTTCCATTTTATTTTTTTCTTGAAAAAAAGAAAATGGCTTATAATGGAAGATAATATACTCTTGAGTTGGATTGTAAAAGACTTAAATGACACACTGAGGCATTTGAGCTTTATCTTATAGGCAATGGACAGATTTTGAAAGTTTTGAAGTGGGTCATAAGTTGATGAGTTGGAGCCGAGGTGGCGCAGTGGTTAAGAGCTCAGGCTGCTAACCAAAAATGTCGGTAGTTCGAATCCACCAGCCACTTCTTGGAAACCCTATGGGGCAGTTCTACTCTGTCCTAATGGGCTGCTATGAGTCAGAATCAGCTCGATGGCAATGGGTTTTATTTTTTTTTTTTTTGGTAAGTTGGTTAAAAAAAAACAAAACAAAACCCCAATATTTTAAACAGATTCACCAGGTAATAATATGCAGGATTGATTAATAGTGGACAAGAATAGATGAAAGCTTCATTTACTAAGATAAAAAATCACAATAAAAAATTAATGAAAACAGTGAACAAGAAGATAGGTTTATGAAGTTAAGATTAGCGATTGATAGTTTCTGATCAATCTGTTTTCTAACAATAGCTCAATAAGCACAAAGTTTATATAAATCACTTTAAAATTCAGGGTGTCAGTGGGTGTTTGTTAATTGGAAACCAGAAAAACAGAGTCTTAAATTAACTGAAAGAAATTTAAGAAGGATATACGTTAACTCACAGATTCTGTGAGAGGTTTAGAAAACTAGCTATGAAGACTTCCCCTCCATAAACAACACCCTGGATTGTACCACAGACCCTTTCCAGGAGATGTATCACTGATCCCATGGCTGAGCACCAGATACAGAGCTAGATTCTTGGAACTGCTGCCTCTGGAAACTAGATATATCTGCCTTGTCCTCCTCAGACTGGATTCCTTAGACTCCCTCGTTCTTTGGGTCACTAGGTTGTTGGTGAACTCAAGTCACATGCAAGGGAATCTGGAAATTTGGCTTTAATGGTGGTAGGAAAAGATTAATAATATATGAGATTCTGCAAATATGGGAAGAATTTTTTCAAAGGTACCAGATGGCCAAATAATGACAAATGACTGTGTTTATGGAAAAGAGAAATTTCTCAGGAGGGAAAACAAAAGACAAAAAGCCAGAAGAAAGCTAGGAAAGCATTTCTTGGCTCATCACATACAGAAGAAGCAGAGCCCAGAGTGCTGTCTTGGAGAAGAGGAATTTGAGTTCATACGGGGGCATTTTGAGTTTGAGGTGGTGGTGAAATCCAAGAAAACGTATTCAGTAGGTGTATGGAAAGGCAGAACTAGAACTTAGAAAAGAGCTCAAGCCTGAGATACGGATGTGGGGTAATTAATCTTCATTAATTAATGTCCATATCTGAGGTCACTGAAGTCTCGATAAAAGGTCATTGTGAATACATCTGGACAAAATAGGAGAGCTTTTCTAAAATCTGAAAAAAAAAAAAAAGTCTAAATTAGAGGGAGGAAGAAAAGAGCTGAAATTGAAGGAAAACAACACTGCGGAGGAGTGAGTGCCTGTGTGCTTCTCTTTTTCTCAGTTCTATATATTGTGTTTCAACACTTAGTCCAGAAGAGTGAGTTCAGAGGGCAAGTGGCCCCAGACATGGGTGAAGGAAGTACAGTGTTGGCAAGACAAACAGTGAGTCAGGAGAAAGTGTGGTTTAAGGTGATAAGTTTGAGAAGTTTCAATAAAGACAATGTTGATTCTCTGGGAGAAGGAGTGGAATAAGTAGGAATTTTGGTGGCAGGAGACTATTGTATGAGATAACTGCTAAGGATATGACTTGGAGCAAGAAAGACCATATCCACCTTTCCAGGTCTTGCTTTCTCACCAGAAGAATAGACAGGTAAACTCAAGATTACAATATCATGTACTGTAACACAGAATAAACTAGGAACTGGGATGCTATGGACACACTTAAGAGAAAACTTGATCTAGACTTCAGGAAGTGACATCTAAACTAAGATCTGAGGAATGAAAGGGCTAAGAAGTTACGGGAAGATGGACATGTTTGGGGTTTGGGGTTTGGACTTGGTCTTATGAGCACCGATGATTTTAAGTAGGGGGATGACATAGTCAGATTTATGTTTTAGAAGAGCTAAGACTGGAGAGACAGAGTTTAATCAAGAGACTGCTGCATTTGTAGAGGCATACTCACTGTCTAGCAGAATGACAGTGAGTATGGAGAGAAATAAGTGATTTAAAAATGCATGTGGGAAATACAATTGGCAGAATTTGATGGATTAGATGTGAGACGTGAAGGAAAAAGATAAATAGTGACACCAAGTTGAAGTCTTGTTTAAGAAAGTGGACTGTAATTCACCTAGGTAAGGAACATAAGAGGAGAGAATATTATGTGGAGATGTGGGAGGAGAAGGATGAATTAACTTTAGGACTGGATTAATTTAAGGTTAGATGTGGAAACCAAGTTATAGGCTCATGCTTAGGAGGAAGAATTGGGCTAGGAAGAGAGTTTTGGAAGTCAACACATACTACTACTACTACTGCTACCGACAACAACAACAACAGCGAGTAGAGACTATGATGGCCTGGTGTGATAGAGAGAGGAATGTTTAAAGATAGTGGAAGTAATCATTATTGACAAATCCTTCTGTGAAGTCATATAAGATAAGAACTATAAAGCCTCTACTATATTTACCAAAAGGAAGACACAGGCAAATGTTTTAGAAAGTCACAAAGGGAGAAGTAAGACTGAAATGAAGAGTAAATATGAAGTGGAAAAAAGGAAATAGAAAACGTGAAAGGACATTTAAAGGAATTTAGTTCTGAAGGGGAAGAGAGAGAGAAGGCAGTAGCTGGAGATAGCTGGCTGGGGGAATAAGGGAGAAATTTTCTAAGACAGGAGAAGTCTGTGTAAGTTTACTGGCTGATGAATTGAAGGTAGAGGAGAGGAAGAAGTTGAATATACAGGAGAGAGAAGATATAACTGATCAAGTCAGGATCCTAAGCCAACAAAGTGTGATGGTATCTAGATCGTGCATGGAAAGATCCACATTATATCAGGATGCAATTCTAATTTCATTATAAGAAGTAGAAGTGTCAGTCTGGAGGTTGGGAGTTAATGGCCTTCATTTTTGGTGGCACTTGTGTTTGTTCTTGGGAGGGGGCAGGGCTGTGGCCTAGGAAAGCTGTAGTAGTAAATCTAAATCCAGGAAGATCACTCTTAGCCTTAAGGTTATATCCCACAAGTGTACTCTATCCCATGGAAGCCTTGTTCTGGGCTGAGCCTTCTAAGAGCTGTGTTATGGGAATGTACTCTTTGAATAATGGAAGTTATTGGCTAAGAGAAACCTTGAATTCATAGACGCAAACAAGTTCATGAAGGTATTATATTAAAACACATGACCCATAGTAATATCATGAAACATCTTTAAAAAAAATCAAGGCCAAGAGATGCTAAGTTGCATTATGTGTTACTTGATCTTATATGTTTTTCTCAGCCTTCATGAAGAATACAAAACAGATGAAAGGGACATAAGTGCAAGTATGTGACATAAGCAGTGTTGTTGTTGTTGTGTGCAGTCAGGTTGATTTTTGACTCACAGTGACCCCATGTGACAGAATAAAATTGCCCCATAGGTGTCCTTGGTTGTAATCTTTATGGGAAAAAATCACCAGCTCTTTCTGTCATGGAACCAGTGGGTGGGTTTGAACCACCAACCTTTTGGTTAGCAGCTGAGTGCTTAGAGGTTGTGCCACCAGGGCTCCTTGAGATGACAACAGTAGTAGATAAAGTTCTGAATAAAGCTATTACTTAGAAAATATGTATCAGTACAAAGTTTAGATCAGTACCTTCAAAATTTTGGGTCATGTGCAATGGGGGCAGGTTTTCAATATGACAGAAAAAAAGGAAGGGGTTTATTTTCTTCCAGTGAATTCACTATAAACCAAAAAACCAAACCCCTTGCGTTAAGCAGATTCGCACTCATAGTGACCCTATAGGACAGAGTAGAACTGCCCCATAGGGTTTCCAAGGAGCAACTGCTGGATTCCACCTGCCAACCTACTGGTTAGCAGCCATAGCACTTAACCATTGTGCAACCAGGGCTATACCACTAACTAATTGTGGCATCTTGAGTATGTGACTTAATCTCCCTGATTTGCAGTTTTCTGAGCAAAAGGCAAGGAGCCCTTGGCGCACAGTGGTTAAAGCACTTGGCTGCTAACCAAAAGGTTGGCGGTTCAAACCCACCAGCCACTCCGAGGGAGAAATATGTGGCAGTCTGCTTCTGTAAAGGTTTACTGTCTTGGGAACCCTATGGGGCAGTTCTACGTTGTCCTATAGGGTTGCTATGAGTCAGAATCGACCTCGTCAGCGGTGATTTTGGAAGGCAAATGCAGCTGGAAACCTACCTTGTGAATGTTCCTGAATATCATCTTCACCTTTATTATATATTTAAATTTAAAGTGGGTGTTATCATTCCCACTTTTCGGATAAGAAAGTGGAGACACAGTTAAATTAAAAAATAATTTGAAGGTTAAATAGCTTGTTCCCAATTCTAAATCTATTTGAATTCAAAGTCTATGCAATTTTTGTAACACTTATTAATCTTTCAAGTACTCTTTATCTCAGAAATCCTATATAAAAATAAAGGACTAAAGAAAAGCCTTTTTATGTGGATGACATTTTCTTCAGATCCTACCTTTCTCTTTCTCCATTTTCTCTACCCAACATTCCACTATTTTCTAGTTCAATAAATGTGCCCTCTACAATTCTCTCTCTTAATTCCCTCACTCTCTTTCTCTACCTTTAAAGCACCAAGAGAATTCTGACCACCTGAGAGGGTAATAGGCAATGATCAGCAAAGTGCACGCCCAGTACTAAGGGCAGAGTTGCATTATAAAAGGAAATTGTGTCACAGAAAGTGTTCCTTTTTTCACTGACCCCATTACCCTGGTAAAAAACTGTGCTTTTCCCATCTCCTTAGCTGTGACTGGACAGGTCATATTTCATAGGTTACTTAAGCTAAAAATCTTGCTGGGCCCATCTGTTATGTAGAACTATTTTCCGTCAAGAAATCTAAAATTCTACAGCTGGAAGGGAATCAAAGATCGTCTAATCGTACTAGGTCATTTTTGAATTGGGAAATTGGGTCTCTGAGAGAATAAGTGTGTTTCCCAAGGTTACAATGAGGAGCAAAATTCATAGCTGCCTGCTGGAGGGCTTGGAATGAGGATCTTTGGCTTGAAGCTCTGAGACCTGATTAATTATTTAGCTAGAAAAGGTTGTGAAAGGGCTTGTATGTTCCCTAATGGGACATGTGGTTAAGACAACCATCTTAGTGGTTGGGAGGATATAAGGTTTAAGTCCCAACTCTGGTATTTTATTTGTGAAAGCTTTATGCTCTATAAGCTCCCTAAAGGCAGTGAGCATGGGTCTTTTGGTAATCACACTATATCCCACACCTATCATGACACTGGTAAGTAAGTGGTACTTGACTTGCTTCATCTGAATGGAAATGAATGCATGAATCATTTCCACCTTTTAAATTGTTGTGAACCCATGTATCTGTCAGTTTGTAGTACTGTGACAGCTTCTCTGGAAGAAGTACAGCCAGAATGCTCATTGGAAGCAAGGATGGTGAGATTTCATGTTACATACTTTGGACATGATATCAGAAGGGACCGGTCCCTGGAGAAGGACATCATACTTGGTAAAGCAGAGGGTCAGCGAAAAAGAGGAAGAACTTCAACAAGATGGATTGACACGGTGACTGCAAAAATGGGCACTAATCATAATCATAACAATGATTGTGAGGATGGCACAAGACTAGGCAGTGTTTTGTTCTGTTGTACGTAGGGTAGCTGTGAGTGGGAACTGCCTCGATGGCACCCAACAACAACAACAACAACAACAATTGTTCTGAGGTTTCAAGGAGAATCTTTGCACAACATCTGGTCCATAGGAAGCCTAAAGTGAATATTAGCTCTTATCATGGCTAAAAGCAAAGTTGACTGTCTTTTTGTTTTATATCCAATGTTTGTGAGTATCAGGGATCCTTCTGATCATGTTCAGTAAGTTCTTTCATCTTAAAGACTATCCTTAGAGCCAAACAATGTCCATAGGACCCCTAGAAGCAGTTGGTAAGCAAGAAGCTAAAATAATAAAATACACTCTTGTTTTAGCATAAAAGTAGAAGGTTGATACAAAGGGTGGTAAGAATAAGGGTCAGTATGTGGGAAGGTGGTGGAGAGAAAGCCAACAATGACATTTCAAGTGTTATAGAGTGGTGTTTCTACCATGTTTTCTTCTCTCTCTTACTTCTCTTAATGATGAGCAAGAGTAGTAATTGCATCAATAACAAGTGTTGTTAAAGTAGTTTTCTTGCTGTTCCTTGAAAATTTGCTGTGAAACAACAAAAACTTAACTAAAATTAGAGAACTCCTTTACTTGGCAGAAGAAGTAGAACCCCTTGTTTTGAAAGCATGTAAAATCTATTCCATTAATACCCAAATGCTGTATAAACATAGGCCTTTTACTCTGGAGTGAAAGGATGTGTACTGTATTTATATTGGTTCCTAACTTCCGTAAATTTTCACTGTGTACATACATACATCATATCATATATCATATTAACAAATAATTGTGGCTTGGGGCAAGAGTTGGGGAAATTGTAGGTCTACAGTATAGAAGTTATGATTATGTTTAGTACTGATTCCAGTGAGGGATTGTATTACGACTTTTCTGTTTTTTTTGTTTTTTTTGGTCAGAGGATAGAGAAATTCTTATTGGCATCTTCTATGAAGTGCTAGGTTATATATGATTTCGGGAAAATGGTGAGATGGTATGGCTTGTGAATTACTACATTCCTTAGATGCTATGGGTGTTTATAAAGCTATGCACAGATCTTTGAAATATTGCTCTTGGAAGGGAATTTTTGCTTTGGCCAATGCATGTTCAAATTCATTGCCTACAAGTGTTTGTAGAGAAAATATTTGAGGTCAAGAATAACCAAATCCTAGACAAAAGTACAGTTTGTCAAAAACCAGGGCATCTGGAATCCTTATCTAAGTACCAAGGATCCCTATTGCTACTTGACCCATTTCTTTTTCTCCTTGTAGAATAATTCATATTTGCTTCAGCAATATGAAAAGGAAACAAGCCACAACACTTTTAATTTATTTTGAAACGTTTTAAAAACATCAAGAAATTAATTTTTAACATCAACATTTATGAAAAACATGTAACCCTGTAGATGTACTTCAAACGGTAACTATACGTAGGAACAACAGCCTCATTAGGCTGACTTGTACATGCATGGGACACATGATGGCATCTGACATACAGAATTTCTCTTTCAAACAGAATTCGTAAAATCCTCAACAGCCAAAGTGAAACTCAGATGAACTGTGGATCCACTAAAGATGATAAGAAAACAGTTCTTTTATAATATGTTTTCTAACCACTTACTTATCTATCACTTCTTTTACAATATGCACACGTATTTTCAGAGACATTGTTTTTGAAAATTAGTAGTGGCATCTTATTTTTAGTATCTTCGACTATTTTAATAGTGTAAATTTATTGATGATCTTTATTTTTAAGTTTAGGAAATATTTAACTATGTTGGATGGCTACTTTAGTGGGGTGGGAGAGACATGCCTTTTTGGGCATAGTTTTAGCACTAAGTAGATATATTTATGATCAGTTAATCTAGAAAATGCGTCTGCCAGTATGTCGTACTATAGTGCTTGCATGTTGCTGTGATACTGGAAGCTATGCCACTGTTATTAAAACAAGTCCAGGAGAGCCAAAATACGACCTTGACTATATCCCACCTGAATCTGGAGATCATCTCAAGAATAGATATGATGCATTGAACACTAATGACCTAAGATAAGATGAGTTGTGGGGTGACATCAGTACATTACACATAAAGAAAGCAAAAGGTTGTTAAAAAGACAGGAAAGAAAGAAAAGACCAAAATGGATGTTAGAAAAGACTCTGAAATGAGTAGCTAAAGTAAACAGAAGAAATGATGAAGTAAAAGAGCTGAACAGAAGATTTCAAAGGGTGACTCGAGAAGACAAAGTAGGGTATGATAATGACATGTGCAAACACCTGGAATTAGGAAACTAAAAGGGAAGAACATGGTTGGCATTACTCAAGCTGAAAGAACTGAAGAAAAAATTCAAGCCTCATGTTGCAATACTGAAGGATTCTATGGGCAAAATACTGAACAACACAGGAAGCATCAAAAGAAGATGGAAGGAATGCAAAGAGTCACTGTACCAAAAAGAATTGGTCAACCGTTTCAGAAGGTAGCATATGATCAAGAACCGATGGTACCAAAGGAAGAGGTCCAAGCTGCACTGAAGACATTGGTGAAAAACAAGGCTTCAGGAATTAACAGAATACTAGTTGAGATGTTTCAACAAAGGGATGGAGCGCTGAAAGTGCTCACTTGTCTATGCCAAAAAATTTGGAAAACAGCTACCTGGCCAACAGGCTGGAAGAGAACCATATTTATGCCTATTCTAAAGAAAGGTGATCCAACAGAATGGGGAAATTACTGAACAATATCATATGCAAATAAAATTTTGCTGAAGATCATTCAAAAGTGATTGCTGCAGCACATCAACAAGGAATGGCCAGAAATTCAAGCTAGATTCAGAAGAGGAAGTGGAACAAGGGATATCATTGCTGATGTCAGATGGGTACTGGCTGAAAGCAGAGAATACCAGAAAGATGTTTACCGGCGTTTTATTGACTATGCAAAGGCATTCAACTGTGTGGATCATAACACATTATGGATAACATTGCAAAGAATGGGAATTCCAGAACACTTAATTGTGCTCATCAAGAACCTGTACATAGACTAAGAGGCAGTCTTTCAAACAGAACAAGGGGATACTGAGTGGTTTAAAGCCAGGAAAGGTGTGTGTCAGGATTGTATCCTTTCACCATACTTATTCAATCTGTTTGCTGAGCAAATAATCTGAGAAGCTGCACTATATGAAGAAGAACTGGGCATCAGGATTGGAGGAAGACTCATTAACAACCTGAGATGTGCAGGCAACACAACTTTGCTTGCTGAAAGAGAAGACGACTTGAAGCACTTACTGACGAAGACCAAGGACCACAGCCTTCAGTATGGACAAGTCCTCAACATAAAGAAAACAAAAATCCTCGCAAGTGAACCAATAAGCAACATCAGGATGAATAGAGAAAATAGTTGAAGTTGTCAAGGATTTCATTTGACTTGGATCCACAATCAACGCCCATGGAACCAGTAGTCAAGAAATTAAATGACGTATTGCATTGGGCAAATCTGCTGCAAAAAACCACCTTAAAGTGTTAAAAAGCGAAACTATCACCTTGAAGACTAAGGTGTGCCTGACCCAAGCCATGGTATTTTCAAATCACCTCATATGCATGTGAAAGCTGGACAATGAATAAGGAAGACTGAAGAATTGAAGCCTTTGAGTTATGGTGTTGGTGAAGAATATTGAATATACTATGGGCTTCCAGAAGAACAAACAAGTCTGTCTTGGAAGAAGTACAGCCAGAGTGCTTCTTGGAAGCAAGGATGGCGAGACTTCTTCTCACATACTCTGGACGTGTTATCAGGAGGGACCAGTTCCTGGAGAAGGACATCATGCTTGGTAAGGTAGAGGGTCAGCAAAAAAGAGGAAGACACTCAATAGGGTGGATTGACACAGTGGCTGCAACAATGGACTCAAACATAGCAATGATTGTGAAGATGGCGCAGGACAGGGCAGTGTTTCATTCTGTTGTACATAGGGTCGCTATGAGTTAGAACTGACTTGACGGCACCTAACAATAAGAACAAAAAATCTAGAAGAAGAAGAAAAAAAAAAAAAAGACCTGAGGGTCTAGACCATGGTTGTATAAATCAAAGCAGAGGAAATACATTACCCCTACACCCACCCCCGCCATCCCCCTTGTTTCTTCACTGTGGTAGAAGTTGAAATGAAGCCCACAATGAAGGATACTATTCTACCTGTTTGTACATGCTCCTTCTATACTGATTGATTCATGTTTTGGCCAACTGTGTAGGGTGTTCCCTTCACCCACACCACTTTTCTGGACTGACCTTTCTGTGTTGTTGTTGTTGTTAGTTGCTGTTCACTGGGCTCCTGATTCATGGAGAACCCATGCATAACAAGAATGGACCACTGTGATCCATAGAGTTTTCATTGGCTGAGTTTTGGAAGTAGATCACAAGCCTATTCTTCCTCATCTATCTTAGTCTGTAAGTTCAGCATCATATCAACACGCAAGCCTCCGCTGGTGGCTCTGCTTGAAGTGCATTGGTGCATTGGCTGGGAATCAAACCCGGGTCTTCCACATGGAAGGAAGAATTCTACACCTGAACCACCACTGCTCCTTATCCTTCTGTAGTAACATTAATTGCAGGAGATGCCTGCCAGGAATCCTGGCCAACAGTGGTACCCCTCTGTTTCGAATGGACACACAGCATAAAGATGCTCAAGAACTATTCCTGGTCAGCTCGATGAGACCAGGAAAAAAAAAAAACGCCAAACCCAAGCTTCAGAGCAGTTGTCCCTTAAAGCATTAAATGATGCTGTGAGCCACCAGATTACCCCCTTGGTTTAACTGTGGCATTCATACAGGGACTCACCACTCCTGAGAGTCTGTCTGCAGCTATCTGCTTCATTGAGATGTTTGTAGAACTACCATCCAATCACTAAAATTATTTTAAAGATACTAACCCGGTCCATTGAAACATTTGATCTCTTATCTGAGTTTTACTGGTTTTGCAATATTGCCACATAGTAGTACTGGCAATTTTAACTCACATCTCCGTGTAGAAACAATGTCATAGGATTTTCAAGTATTATTTCTTTCAATAGTTTTCATAGAGTTAAACAGTAAATATCACAGTATTCCCTTTATCAAAGGTTGAGAAACTTAGGCAAAGGAGGAAATATACAGCGTGATTTAAAAGAATAATAAAAAATAAAATCTCTCAGAAACTTCATTCATATACTCAATTCCCTTAGCTGGAATATATTTTATTGTGTCATTATATGAGCAATGTATAATCTTATCTTTAAAGATTATTTAAGCATTAGATCAACACAGATCTTTGTTCCTCCTTGAGTGGGAAATCCGTGGGCCAGTTCTCTTGGTTTTGAGCACACCAAACCAAAGCCTGGATTAGAGTAACTTGTTTAGTAGCACAGTCACATTTTTCACCCACAGTTCATGGCATGTATGGGCTTGTCAGATGGCTTGTGGCTAATATATGAGACTCACTATATTGTTCAATTGAGTCAGTACCTACTTGCCTCCAGGACTGCCATTTGCTGTGAAATACTGCGGTGTGCATGGCATATAATATACCCAACATTCCTCAATTCTGTTACGTCTTCCAACATATTTACAAAGAATTACCCAGTAGAGGCTTATTAAAACGAAAAACTAATATTAACATGTGCTTTTTCTCTGCTCCTAAGCCTCCTGTCCTTTGATCTAGCATATTTTAGTCAATCTTGTCACCAATGATGTGAGGCATGCATGAACAATATGTAATGATCTAGGTTACAGAGAAAATAGCAACAGTGATCACATTCAGTTTATAGATATTTTCACTGCCCTGCTTTCTCTAAAAAGATCATATGTGCTATAGGGTGTTCAATACATAATTAAAATATTTCAATATTTATGTTTATAAATATAGTCAAAACCAAAAAGCAAACTTCCTTCAATATGATGGCAGCACCTGCAGACTTCCCCACATTAAATAGAGCATTTCCATCCTGGGACTAATACACTCCCTGCTTATTTGAGTAAGTCAGCTTACTTACTCAAAATGACAAAATTTTTACTGAATGCCAGTCACTCCTTGAGTGCTAGAAGGAAAGCAGACTTCCACATATTTCTCCCACGGAGCGGTTGGGGGTTCAAGCCACTGAGCTTTCGGTTAGCAGCTCAGCTGTTAATCTTTGGGCTCTAATAAATCAAAACCAAACCCATTGCCATCGAGTCAATTCTGACTCACAGTGACCTTACAGGACAGAGTAGAACCATCCCATAGGGTTTCCAAGGAGCGGCTGGTGGATTCAAACTGCTGACCATTTGGTTAGCAGCCAAGCTCTTAACCATTGCACCACCAAAGCTCCTGAACAATATGTATAGAAATTGTTAAATAAGAACCTAATTTCCTGTGTAAACTTCAACCAAAAACACAATAAAATATTGAAAAAAAGAGGTGTATCCAACTCAAATCCTAATGCATATATTTAACACCAATAATTTGACATGTTGGTGTAGTACCTTCCTGGAACGGTGGAATTAATTGATTTATTGAGGAATAAAACAGAATTTTTATACAGTCTTATGTATAAAACATACTAAAGAGTCTGTCAAAATTACGTATTTATCCACACTAGACCTAGTAAATGTGTGTAATACATGAAGTAGTATTTTTGATGTTTTCTCATTGTCTCCACAAGATAAACGGTCTATTTTTTTTTCTTTTTTTAAACATGTTTGTAAATATTTCCATTACTAGTGTTAGGACTACATCACAAATAAATTTTTACAAGTGCATTATATACACCCAAGACTTCACTGTCAAACTAAGTCCTGAAGTCAAATATTTCCATCATTTTCAAAACCAATATCATCATGTATTTGTTTGCTCAGGCTTATAACTTTCAAGAAGTGCTATTCCTGCCTATTGGAAGATGTGTTTCACACCCATCATGTACCTGGCTAACTTCTGCCTCAGTAAACCTTCACAATCTCCTCCTCAGGCCCCCCAGATTTTACCACTGAGTTGACTTCTTTAGCAGTTAATCCCCAGTATCTAACAGTGCTGGGCTCATTGGAGACTCTTTGCAAATACTTGTTGATTGAATGGTTGAGTTGTTCTATTAAGTAAATGATTCCCTAAGAGATCAAAATTAACTTTTGACCAATCTATTCTTTATGGATTTCCCACTTCCAGCTCTGAAATAATCTGCCCTGTAAATTGTGAAGAGGAAACAATCTTTATTTTTCTTTGGCAAGTAGAACTTTCACCTGTCAATTTTTGCAAATCTGGTCTCTAGGCTAAAGATTTGGAAACAATCATATGTATTCAGCATTACCATTAACACTTCGACTTAGTAGGCTATTTACATCAAGTGGAAATACAATGTGTATTAGCAGCTTTCAAACTATTGGAAAAAGAAGTCAATTGAAGGAAATTTCAGCTTAGCCAATGATTAATATAACAGCAGGCATATTACTTTACTACTTTGTCAATCAGTTTCTATGTCATAGAAATGATATTTGCTCCCTTTCTTTTCATAGACCTGATGTGGAGATTAAAGGGGAAACATTGTTCATGGACTTGATCTCTGCAAAGCAAAGCTGCCATGACTGTGTTGCTCCCATGTGGAGCTATTTTAAGCTTGAAATACTTCAGCCCAGTCGTTAACTACCTAAATGCCCTTTACACTTTAAATAGCCACCATGGTTCTGCTGCCAGTGTATAGAGCTAGTCAAAGCTCTTACATTTAAAATGACCAGGATATAGAGACAGGATATTTTTATATAACCTATATGGAGCTCCTTTGCCTTCGTACTTTCAGCAGAGAACCACAAATGTCATACTAAGAGCAAGAATAACCAACCATCTCAGTTTTATGTGGTAAAGGATGGCACTAGGGTTCTCCTTAGAGTTAGTGATGTAGAGTCCACGGCCATAGGGCATGGCTGTGTTCAGTCAGAACTTGGCTTCGTGGTACAGTCATTTTATTAAAAGTTTCTGTTCTCACATAGGACAAAAAAGTGCACGTGTTAAGATGGACGTAGAATAAGAAGGCAACAATAGAAACCAGAAATGGCTTGCAGAGCATACATATATGATATAGTAATAAAAGAAGAACTTAGAAATATAACAATCTGTCAAGAACTGTAGAGGATCTGAGATTTTACTGTAATTGGAAGCTAAAATGTTAGCCTGCCGCAGTTCCACAGATGCTGGCAGAAGACATGAGACTCCTGGGTTAAAGACAAATGACTTTATTCCTCATGGCCCAGCAGGCAGTGTGAGCAGCATGGATTTTTACATAGGTTCCCTGTGCCCCTTCAATCCCACAGGAAGAATGTGGGGATCCATATGGACACTCTGCACACGGTGGGTTTGTGTCACAGCTGAGGAACCCTGATTTTAGGAATACCCCAATCTTATGGAGAAGTGCAAACAAACCTGCCCAACCTTTGCCCAGAGAGAGACATTACCATTATTATACAGGTCAGGAAACAATTCTGCCCTTTGCCCAGGAGGGAGACCCTGTCTCTGTCTTCAAAGGCAGATCACTGTACAAACATCCTTGAAAATGTAGTTCAGAACAAAAGCTGTCAATGCTTATGCTCAGAAGTCATACAGGAAAGTGAGAGACTCATAAAAAATTATCTCTCAACAGTCTCTTGAGGTATTGGGTTGGCTCACCAACATTCTTAATTGGTCTTTACATTCCACCCTTTCTCAGAAGTAGCACCTTGCCATTGGTTATGGTTTTATATGTATCTGTATTCTAGTAGGAGTCTCTGGGTGGTACAACAATTAATGCTCTCACTGCTAACAAGAGGTTGGAGGTTCAAATTTACCCAAGGGTGCCTTAGAAGAAAGGCTTGGTGATCTACTTCTGAAAAAAAATCAGTCATTGAAAACCCTATGAAGCACAGTTCTACCTGGACATACATGATGTCCTCATGAGTCAAGATCAACTCAACGGCAACTGGTTACTTGTTATATTCTAGTAATGTGCCCTGCAGAATAAAGAAGTTTTTTTTTTTTTTTTTTTTTTTTTTAAATAAATGACTTTAAACAGTTAACCAAAGATCTCATTTTCTTAAGCCTGTGTAAGTCACTGTTTTTCCCCTTAGGAATTCAATTCTGCTCAGCCATCAGTCACTCAGTGGGGAACTCTGTAAAGGTGGCATATCAGATAAATTCATTAACCAGTTTAATCCATTTAGGTATACACTAGTAATTGCAGGGGCTGGTATTTTATTATATTTTTCAACCAGGAGAAGTAATTCAATAATAAATTGTGTCTGTAATTTCATTCAGATTTTTGTATTTAACTTTTTTTGGTCACTTTTGTTAGACTGTTGATTCCCAAATCTTCTTGTACATCAAAATCCCTTGGAGATTTTTTACAATATTCAAGTTCCCTGGCCATAGCCCCAGAAGTTCTTACTTAGGAGGTCTGGACTGAATTCATAGAATGCTTAATTGTAGAAAGATTCCTGGGTGATTCTCAGGGGCAGCCTGGGGGTGCGGGGGAGGGCACTTGCAGATATTAACTATAATTTCACAGCTATTGATACTTTTGTTATTTATGACTTAACAGGTAAAATTTACAGTGTAAGGAGTTAAAAGTGTAAGGAGCTGAGGAATATTCTACTCACAACTGTGTAATTTTAACTGTGAAAACAACATCTTCAGAAAAAGTATAGGAATAAATTATTTTACACTTTGAAAACTTCTTATGCTTGAGGAAAAACTCTTGGTCCAAGAACTGTTAGAACAGATAAAGAAGTATGAAACAGTTGGGAATTTTAAAATGCTGGAACTACTCCCAAGGAGACCTGGTGGTGTGATGGTTAAGCGCTCTGCTACTAACCTAAAGATTGGAGGTTGCAATCCACCAGCAGTTCTATAGAAGAAAAGACGTTGTGATCTGCTGCCATAAGGATTTCAGCCTAGGAAACCCTATGGGGGCAGTTTTACTCTGTCCCATGGGGTTGTTATGAGTGGGAATTGACTCAATGGCACACAACAACAACAGAAACACTCACGGTTTCATCTGAATGGGGTGGTGTGAGTGTAGAGGACTGTGATGCAAGCACAGGGACAGAGAAGGTGACACGAGGACACTTCCCACGCCAGGGGGACTGGAGAGCCTGCAGGGAGTTGGTGGTAGTCATTCACCATGCCAAAGGAACAAGAGGAAGCCTTGACAGAAATTTAGTATTCTGGCAAAGTTTTGAAGAAGAGTGCCAGTTTATCTTAGTGAACTAAATAGAGAAAATTTCCGAATTCTAAAAATTTAATCACTTTTAGCAGCCTTAGAGTATCCAAGTGCTATTTATTTATCGATTTATTTGTTTGTTTATTGATTTATTTATTTTTCCTCTATATTTCTGGCTATTTGGTTGACATGGTAGGAAAAAAAGAAAAGGAAAGAAGAAAGAAAGGAAACAAAAACAAACAAAACATAACCAAACTACTTAACTAAGAGAGTGTAAAAAAGTTCAGTCCTAATTTTATGCCTCTAACTAGCCCTGTGATCTCTGGTAAATATGTTAGTCTTTCTGGTTTCCTAACCTAAAACACAAGTGGTATTCAATTAGATGAGTGTTTTAGAATTGCCACCCACGTAGCCTACTGCCTGTCACTAACAAAAATTTTAATGATCTAAAACAAAACCAAAGAGTAAATTAAAAGATAAAAAGGCCAATAAAGTAAGTTTAAAATACTATCCTTTATTCTGAGATGCAGTTCATCCTGCCATTTTGGTTTTAACACTTACTTTGTTTTATAAAGAAATAAAAGAGACAATCTTTATGTAATTTTTTAAAGGTTCTTACTTGGCAAAATCAAGCATCAAAAAACTATATGTTAATTCTCCTAACTTATGTGTGTGTGTGTTTATTTCACTGACTCCTGATATTTAAAAGTCTGGGAACTGATAGACCATATAACCTTTCACTTTTTATATAATTCTAATATTTTATATTAACCTGCTTCTGCTTAATAATATGCCACGACATTTTGCCTATAGAAAATTATATTTAAAGATCAAGAATTGCTGCTGCTCAATAATGCTAAAGAATATTAAAAGTGTTACCTAAAGTTATTGTATTGTGGAATTTTTGTAGTTTTCTAACTTTTAAATAAACGTATTACTTTTTTATGTAAGATAAAAGCTATAGTAAAAAGTTAAAATAAGAATTTTTGAGTTGGAGTCGTATGATAGGCAGACTTTTAACATGGCTCCTGATTATCTCTTTCTCTTGATATTCAAGCCCTTGTTCATTCCTCTCTCTTGAGTAGGGGTTGGACATAGTGACTTGTTTCTAACCAACAGACGATGGCAAAAATTCCATGATTAGATTATGAAATACTATGACTTTCAATTTGCCAGCAAACTCTCCATTGACTTCTTGGCTTACACACTGTGATGAAGCAAGCTGCTATGTTGGAGAGGCTCATGTAGTAAGGAACTGAGGGCAACCTCCAGTCAACAGCCAGTGAGGAACTGAATCCCTCAGTTCAACAGCCTTCCAGCTATTGAATCCTCCCAATAATCCTGAGTGAGTTTGGAAGCAGATCCTGCCCCAGTTGAACCTTGTTCACAGCCTTGTGAGAGACCCTGAAACAGAGATCATGCTAAATTATACCTTGGTTCCCCATCCACAGGAATTGTGAAATAATAACTGTGTACTGTTTTAAATTGCTTAACTTTTGGGTAATGTTTTATGCAACAACAGTTAGTAACTAATACATTTTTCAAATAAATTGTTAGCAAATGCAAACTTCTGAAAAAGAGCTTGACGTTTTGGGTTTTATTTTGCAGTTTGCATTAAAAAAGTTTGTTCATGAGAAGCATCACTTGATAATTTTTGTTCACATGCTTCTAGCCACCTATTCACTTTCCTTCTAATCTGTAAACCAGAAAAGTTCATAACTAGGCTTGCTAGCCTTAAAATTAAGCAGATGGTGAGTGCTAAGGGTCTAAAGAACACGTCGGGAGGAGGGAGGGAACATGATTTGATGCATGACCTCTTGACATTTATTTTGGCACCTCGGTACCATTTTATTTCAGGCAGTTGGCTTCACTGGGTTTCTGGAAAAGAAATCTCCAAGGAGTCATCGTGTGACTTTTTTTTAATTTAAATTGTACGAAAGAGAAATAAAAAGTGAGTTTCCTGCATAAACAAGGAAAATGTGCACACGCTTTGGGTTTGAGAACACATTAACCCTGAAAGTAGTAACGTTTTAAATAGGAAGAGTTTGGGCACCCTTAAATGTTTGTAGCATTTTTTTTTTTTTTTGTCTTCAGACTCAACATTTTACTTTCACAAATTCTGTATCTCTGAGGTCACATCTTCTCCCAATATTTGAAGAACCAGTGACTCAGAGTGAGGGCAGAAACGTCAAATCATGCTCAGAGCAGAAACAGGCAGCAGAAAGTCTTGGGATTTTATTTCTGACTCCACAAGTGACTTTGAATGCAGTGGGGCATGTTACTGCTAAATCTCTCTGAAGATTGCTGTGTCTAAACGTGGGAGACTCACTGAATTTTGTAAGGAGTAATTCATGTTTGTAAATACTCTGAGACCCTTGACCTAAAGATGCTCTTGAGGTGCAAAGTATTATTTTCAAGTGACTGCACGTCTTGAACCCATGAGCTCCACAGACTAAAGTGGTTTGTGTAATTTGCTTAACACTTCTTGTGTTTTGTTTTACTGACTGCTAGACGTGAAAGAAATAGAGAAGATCCAAATAAAGTTGTTTTATTCTCTTGTATCATGCTGCATAGCAAATTTCATGGCGAATTTGAGGGTATTCCTTTTTTGTATTATTCAGTGTTTCTTCACTTTTCATGCATCTGTTTAGCCGTGTGGAGCTCTAGATCTTGCTGCAGTTTAAGAAAAAGGGTGAAGCCCTAGGGATAGCCTCAGATTAACTGAACATGGTGACTATTACACGACCTTATGGGATGCGTAAGACCACCAGCAGATTCCCCTATCAACCATGCACGTGTGGTCTGTCTTTCTCTTACATTGGAAGCATGCTGAACAGAAAGGTGATGCAGCCCAACAGCGGCTCTTGCGCGGTGTTGCACACTCCTACCTCCCACATTCCTCTTCCATATGACTGTTTCAAAGAGATCCTTATCCATACCACTTAGCAAAATGTAAGAAAGTGCAGCTCAGTGGCTTTCCCATGGCAGCTCAGGAGAAGGGGAACATATTGAATCTATCACTGATTTAAGCTTGCCTTTGCTTTTGAATGTCTCACACATTGGTAGGGGGCAGGGGAGGTAGGGTTTTCTGTGCGCACACACTTCAGTTGGCATTGAATTGCCTGCATAATTACCTTTCTCCAAATTTGTCTCATTGCTGACTTGGCTTCTACTCTACGAGTGTAGTTTATGCTTTCTTTCCAACTTCTTTCAGGTACGATTAGTTACTTGCTCTCCCATGCAGCCATTTGATTAGCCTGTATAAATGTCAGCCTGAGTGAATGGTTTCACTTTATGTAGTGTCTGGGGGTCTAACTAATATTACCTTTATAAAGTAAGGAAAGGAAACAACTATAAGAATCACAATCCTTCGTGGAAATTGTCTTGTTCCCTCTGATTTGTGAAGTCTACCAACTGTTAAGAGTTCTTTGATTGAGGCTAACAGTCCTTGAACACAGGGATGGAGTTGAGTTTTAATGCAGCTGAGTAGCAAATTATACGGTATTTTGTAGACCCACATCAACTGGCAGGCTTGCAAATGAGGACTGACAAAAACTTCACACCCATAAAATGTTTCCTAGGCTCATCTACCTCAAAGGCGCTTCCTTTTAATGTTAGCATTATTCGTTCCAGACCTCAAGTGCTTGTGAGGAATTATACCTGGATTTTCCAAAGTTGCCCTTAAATCATATCAGTCACCATGTTCATTCAATCATGTGCAATGCATGCTTCTCTCTGCTTGGGTCCTTAAGATTCTCTACTCCTTCGGCTTCCATTTCTGCATTTTCTTTCCACCAGTTTTCTTCCTACAACATTGCTTATTTCTTCTCTGTCTCCTTTTTCACATCTTCTTCCTCCTCTCACCCATTAACTGCTATTGTATCCAGGATTTTGTCTTCCATTCATTTTTCTTCTCAGGCTATAATTCTTTCCCTTAGAATCTCATCCAAACTCACCATTTTGAAATTACTTAAAGGTTAATGATTCTCAAACTTATTATATCTTATATATTGCTTCTCGAAGATTAAGATTTATATAGCCTACTTTACCTAACCACCAGAGTTTCAGGCACTCAGATTAACCATGTTCAAGAATTCATTGTCCTTCCACCTTGAATCATCCTCTTGAATTCTGAATAACAATTAATGACATACCATCCATTTAACCAGCTGACAAAGACAGAAAGTGGGCTATCATCCTAGATAGTTCCTTCGTCCTTACTTTTCCTATCCAATCAAACCTACAGTCCTTTCCATTTTATCTCTCAGATGTTTCTAGAATCTTTCCTTATTTCTTTATCACTGCTATCCCTAAACACTTCTCTTTTCTTATTGATATTATTATAACAGCATCCTAATTAGGCTCCTTTTTCCAGTCTTGCCCTGCCTTAATCTAGCTTCAGAAGGATATTTCTAAAACTCAAATTTTACCATATTATTCTCATAATTGGAATATATTCTTTCATCTATAAAGTCATTATCAAGCCCTATAACCAACCAAGCCTACTGCTGTTGAGTCAATTCCAACTCATAGTGACCCTATAGGACAGAGTAGAACTGCCTCCCTAGGGTTTCCAAGGCTGTAAACGTTATGGAGGTAGATTGCCACATTTTTCTTGCATGGAGCAGCTGGTGAGTTTGAACCACTGACCTTTGGTTAGCAGCAGAGTGCTTTAATTAAGATGCCAGGAGGGTTGTAAAACCAAACCCAACCCATTGCTGTTGAGTCGATTCCAACTCATACCGACCCTATAGGACAGAGTAGAACTGCCCTGTATTCTGGCCTAAATGACTGTGTTTGCTCTCTATGATCCCATGCAGCTTTCCTCTTCCAGAATCAATCCCTCGCCAGCCGTTAGAAACTCTCACTCAAGCTTCAAGACTAAATTCAAGGGTAACCTACTCAAAAAAAAAAATCTTCCTTCTCCTACTTAGGTTGGGCTAAGTGACTCTTTTTTGACCCCCATAGCAACCTATTCACAGCACTCTCAGTGCACTTGCCAAGTTGCAGGGAAATCATGGTCAATATTGTATGAGGTCCTCAAGGCAGTGTTACAGCCACCCCCCTGCCCAGTGCAGTGCCTAGACCATACTCAGTACTCAATAAATGTTGATCTGAGCCAGAATATTGCAAGTTCTTATCATCTGAAACAAAAATTACTGCAATAGCTTTATAACTCATCTCCCTGCCTCCAAGGTATTCTCACTACAATCTGTCTTGCAAAAAAGCTGATGACCAGTTGCTGTGGAGTCGATTCCTACTCACGGCAAATCCAGGTGTGTCAGAGTAGAACTATGATCCATAGAGTTTCCAATGGCTGATTTCTCAGAAGTAGATGGCCAAGCCTTTCTTCCAAGGCACCTCTGGATGAATTCAAACCTCCAACCAAACATGTTAACCGTTTTCACTAAGGCGAATGGAAATAAAGCACTGCTCTTATGACTTTTCTTCCTACTTAAGGATCTACAAAAGCTTCCTAATACTTTATGAAGATTTAAGATACAATTAATTTATCTGTGTTTCCTTCTGTAACTGGCCCTGCCTTACCTATCTGAATACATCAACTGCTACTTCTCAACTCAGATGCTCTTCTCAACTCCAACTGCTCGCCTTTGCTACCATCATAGTTCAATAGTCATAAACTTTTACTTTTACATAAGCTTTTAGCATTTACAAAGGACTTTCACAATGCATGTTCATTCTCTCATCTGCCAATTTTGTTCTTCTTCTGTCCTGAAAATATTCTTTGTGGTGTCCTCATTGAAATTCTACCTTCTTGAAAATTCAACTCACAATTATCATGTCTACAATACCTTTTACAAGAAATATCAACACACAGCAGTCTTTTCTTCAATCTATATTTTTCTACTAAAGACCCTGATTATACTTTTTAGCCATGCTATTTCTCCCATTCTAATTATCCACTCTCCAAACTTTACTAATTTTTAAAAATAATATTTATTATGTGTAAGGTGAAAATTTAAACAGCAAATCAGGTTCCCACATAACAACTTCTGCACGTTATTCAGTGTTATTGTTTACATTTTTCACAATGTGTCATTCTAATTTATTTCATTCTGGTTGTACCATTTCCAATACTTTAGTTTCCCTGCCCCTTTAACTTCTCATCTTTGCTTTACGGTAATTTTTGACCATTTGTTCTCCTACAGATGAGTTTTAAAAGGAACTCATTACTCATTGATGTTATTCTTTGTTTTATGAGCTAACCTGCTATTTAGCTAAAATACGACCTTAAGGGATAATTTTGGTTTAAGGTTTAAAGAATATCTCAAGGTAATAGTCTTGGGGAGTACTCTAGTCACAGCTGGTCCAGTAAGTCTGGACTTATTTAGAATTTGAGTTCTTTTCCACAGTTTTATCCCATTCTATAAACATCCATCCATTGTGGTCCTGATCAGAATGGTCGGTATTGGTAGCTGGACACCATTTAGTTCTTCTGGTCTCAGGGTAGATGAGGCCATGGTTCATGCAGACTATTAGTCCTATAGACTACGTACTTCTCTGAGTCTTTGATTTTCTTCTTTCTGTTTTGCTCCAGAGAGTAGAGGCCAATAGTTGTATCTTAGATGATCACTCACACGCCTTTAAGACCCCAGACACTAATAATCATATTGGGCTGTATTATGCCAATTAACTGAGTTGTCCCATGAGACTATGATCCTAAGCCTTCAACCTCAGAAAGCCAAATTCATGAAGTATTTGGTTGTATCAAAGAAGTGTCTGTACCTGTGTCCTCTATGTGGTTTAATATGTATATGGATATATATGCATGTGCACATATACCTGTATGTACATATGCTTATAGATACTTCTATCTGTGCACACATATGTACCCAGATATTCATACTCATACTTATATGCCTATATATACATATTTGCATAATCACTCACATAATTTTTAATTGTTGGTGTCGTTGCAAAATTACATTTGTCATATCCTTTACTAAAAACATAGTTTTCTCTTGTGCACTTCTTAGTGACATCATCTACCTTGGTCAGTGCACTTCACCCACATTGGACGTTACCCTTCCCATCACCTAAACTAACAAGTGTCTGCTATCTCAGGAGTGCTTCTCCCCCCCAGCCTTGGTAACCACCATTGAGCATTGATCTCTGTATACATACCTATTCTTGTTTTCTTAGGAAAGTGCAATCATACAATATTTGTTATTTTGTGATTGAATTATTTCACTTAGCATAATGTCCTCCAGATTCATCCATATTATGTTTTGAGGACTCATTATTATTCTTTATGTCTGTGTAGTACTCTATTGTATGTATGTAACACATTTTCTTTATCCATTCATTTGTTGATGGGCATTTAGGTTGTTCCTATCTTTTTGCTATTGTGAATAATGCTGCAATGAACATAGGTGTGCGTATGTCTATTTGTGTCACTGCTATTAGATCTGTAGTGTATATTCCTAGAAGTAGATCGCTGGATCATAAGGTATTTCTAGCTTTTTGGGGAAGTGATATACCTTTTTCCATAGTGCCATAGTTGTTCTACCATTTTACCATCCCACCACCAATATCCCCACAACTTTGCTACCATTTGTTGTTTTCTGCTTTTCTTTTCTTTTTTTTAATTAGTGCCATTTTTTGCAGGGATGAGATAGTATCTTATTGTAGTTTTGATTTGCATGTCTCTATTGATTGTACATAAGCAGCCTCAGCAGCTACTCTTAATTGTGCTCATGAAGAACCTATACATAGACTAAGAAGCAGTTGTTAGAATAAACAAGGGGATACTGTGTTATTTAAAATCAGGAAAGTTGTACATCAGGGTTGTATCCTTTCACTATACCTATTCAATCTGTATGCTGAGCAAATAAACCCAGAAACTGGACTATATGAAGAAGAACACAGCATCAGGATTGGAGGAAGAATTATAAACAACCTACAATATGCAGACGACACCACCTTCTCCCTGAAAGTGAAGAGGACTTGAAGTACTTCTTGATGAAGCTCAAACACTACAGCTTTCAGTATGGATTACATCTCAATATAAAGAAAACAAAATTCCTCACAAATGGACCAATAAGCAACATCATAATAAATGGAGAAAATATTGAAGTTGTCATGGATTTCATTTTACTTGGATTCACAATCAACACCCATGGAAGTAGCAGTCAAGATATCAAATGATGTATTGCATTGGACAAATCTTCTATAAAAGACCTCTTGAAAATGTTGAAAAACAAAGATGTCACTTTGAGGACTAAGATGTGCTTGACCCAAGTTATGGTATTTTCAGTCGTCTCACATGCATGTGAAAGCTGGACAATAAGAAAGACAGAAGAACTGAAGCCTTTGAATTATGGTGTTGGCAAAGAATATCGAACATACCATGGACTTCCAGAAGAACCAACAAATCTGTCTTGGAAGAAGTTCAGTCAGAATGCTCCTTAGATGGTAGAATGGTGAGACTTCATCTCATGTACTTTGGACATGTTATCAGGAGGTACCAGCCCCTGTAGAAGGACATCAGGCCTGGTAAAGTAGAGGGTCAGAATAAAAGAGGAAGACCCTCAATGAGATGGATTGGCACAGTGGCTGCAACAATGAGCTCAAACATAACAATGACTGTGAGGATGGCGCAAGACTGGACAGTGTTTTGTTCAGTTGTACATAGGGTAGCTATGAGTTGGAGCCAACTCGATGGCACCTAACAACAATAACAACAACGGCTAATGCTTTCGACCATCTTTTCATGTTTTTGTTGGCGGCTTGAATATCCTCTTTCGTGAAGTGTCTGCTCATGTCCTTTACCCATCTTTCAGTTGGATTGTTTGTCTTTTTGCTGTTGAGTTGTTGAAGTTTTCTATATATTTTAGAGATTACACCCTTATGGGATATGTGATTCCTGAATATTTTTTCCCAGTCTGTAGGTTCTCTATTTACTCTTTTGATAAAGTCTTTTGATGACCATAAGTATTTAATTTTTAGAAGGTGATTTTTCTAATTTTTAAAGATGCATATTTTATCTTTCCAACTAACTTCAGAGCATCTGAAAGGTAGGAACTGAAAGTCTGTCTCTATATTTTCATATTTGGTCTTTGGAACAGAATAAATTCTTAATATACACACATTTCCTCATGGGTGGCAAGGAATCTACTAATATTTTCATCTCTTCTTATTTTCTGCTCATATTAAAACTAATTCAGGAAAGATGGCTGATGGATCCTTAAGTTTCTTTTTGATTCTTGTAGAGTTTGTTACTGTTTTTTAAGGATTCCCTGGGTGGTACAAATGGTTAACAAGATCAACTACTAACAGAAAGGTTGGAGGTTTAAGTCCACCCAGAGGCACCTCAAAAGAAAGGCCTGATGATCTACCTCTAAAAAGTCAGCCACTGAAAACTCTGTGGAGCACATTTCTACTCTGGCACACATGGGGTCACAAAAGTCAGAATTGACTGGACAGCAACTGGTAACTGGTGGTATTTTTGGAGGATCCTTTAAATATTTTACCCACCCAGTGGTAGTATCATTGAAGTAAGGACTGGCAATCTGTTTCAGTAAAGATTACAGCCAAGAAAACCCTTTGTAGCTCAGTTCTACTTTGTAACACATGGAGTCACCATGAGTTGGAATTGACTCCAGTTTGGTTTTGTGTTTTTTTTCAAATATTCAGAAAATTTATTTTTCTACTTCATGACGCTAATTTTGAACCAGTCCCTAAAAAGGAGATCTTGTTCTACAGTTGGTGAGACTGCTGTTTCCATGCACAAAAGATAATTTCTAACATAATAAATTGTATCTATATGACAACAGTCAAATAGCTAGATCTGAAATAAAGGATAGGTTGAGTTGTTTTTGTCTTCTTAATTCTGTTGAAGTAAGGTCATAGAAACATATTATTTGGGAAAAAATGTTGGTTTACAGCTGTACTTTACTTTGGTTGCTTACCCTGGATTTCTTTTTATTTTCATACGTATTGACATTATTATGTAGAAATAATGAGTGCCTGTATCATGGAGGCTAGGTCTTTGTCTTAAAAAATAAAAATAAAGCAATTTTTAAATCAGACAAAGTTAGGAAAACAGCGATAGTAATACAAAGATAAAGTACCATGTTCTATATAATGAGATCTACAGTTTAGTTAACCACACTTTCACATGTTATAATTGGGTAGGATTTATGTTTCAGGTTAAAGCTTCACAAGCAAGTACATTCCAGAGATTTCTAATACGTAAATTCAATGGTAAGAGTAATCCTCCCAGGGAACCCAGCATTATTTACAAAGTTAATTAGATTGTGACAGTGATCCTTCTTTTTATCTCTTCTATAGCTGAAACTCCATTTTCCGTCTTTTTCTCAGAGCTGTACAACCTAAAACTTAAACAGGATATATCAGACCTGGAAAAGTCTGCTCTTCTCATCAGGGGACTTGTGCAATTGACTTGCTGTCTTGGTGAGAAGATGAGCAAATTGGTATGGGCCAAAAGGTCAATCTGCATTCATGGCGTGCTAATGCCTTTATAGATGAAAACATTATAATAACCTTCCTGAATATACCACACTGTATGCATATCATTTTTTTTTAAAATAAAACACATGTGCACATTCTTTGAAGATACTTTAAATGAAATTGAACTTGCAATTTTATCACGATAGTACTTACTGATGGCCTTCCACCTCTTTGTAACCCGAAGGACCAATTTGAGAGACAATTTCAAGGGAAAGACTGTTGTCCTAGAGCTCTCAATTTAACAAGACCTTTGTCAGGCAGAGGAGTTCAACTTCCCTCACATCTTTTGTTTATTAATCCCATATCCATGAGGGTGGTAAATTAATAAGAGCTGCCAATTATTATTTAATTTTTAATCAGCACAGCACCTCTGAGATTCAAAACATTAAATCCTAGTGTCTGTTTCAACATTCCATGTCCTGCTGTATTGAGGGGGATGTTTCTGGGAAAATCAATTAATTAAGAGTCAATCACCAGGGCCCTGCCATCCTGAGTCATCAGGCAACATGGGCCATATAAACATGATTAATAAAAGAGCACCCTGGAGTAAAAGAGGTTAATCACTGCATCATGACATTCAAAATTAGACTGTGACATGTCAACAAAGAGAACTAGTACTTTAATTGAGTTTAGTGTTCCATGAAAGGAATGAAAAAAGTCAAAATGAGAAACAGTTTCCTTCCTTATTTCCAAAATTGTTGGTGCAAGGTTTTTGTTTTCTTACACAGGGAAATTTTGCATCTCTAAAAGACACATCAAAGTGCCAGCTGATCTCTCTGAAAAAGAATATTAAATACCTCCATCAATAGAAAGGCGAAAACTTGATGTAGTATTTACTGAGTCCTCTTCCATTCTTGCTCTTTTTAACTTTAAAAGATAATAATAAATTCAAGCAGACAATTATATCAGAAGATATAATTATTTGTAAATGTTAAAGGGAGATTTTTGTAAGTATAAGCTTGTACTTAGCCTTTTATTAATCTGTTCCTATTTTTTTAAGATTTATTATTTTAAAAAAGTCTGTGAATAATTTACATATAATAAAATGCACAGATCTTAAGTGCTCAGTCTGTTGGGTTTTGACAATTGCATATACCTCTATTAAAGCTATTGAATGTTTCAACATTCTAAAAAGTTCCCTTATGACCCGTTTTTATTAATCATCCCCACTACCTCCAAGTCCAATCAGTTTTTGATTTTTATCACCATAGATTAATTTTACCTGATCTATAAACCTGTGGTTATAGAGTTAATCTGGACTCATGGCGACCCCATGTGTTACAGAGAAGAACTGAGATCCATAGGGTTTTCTGGGCTTTAATTTTATGGAAGCAGATTGCCAGGCCTTTCTCTCAAAGTACTACTGGGTGGGTTTTAACCACCAACGTTTCAGCCAAGGACAAACTATTTGTGTCCCTCAGGAACTTTACCTAATCTATAACTTCATACAAATAGAATCATACAGTATATACCTAACACACTGTCCTTGAGAGTCATCTATGTGTCAGTAGAAATATGAATGGCATCAGTAGTTTATTCCTTTTTATTGCAATTGAGATGTTTCAACAAATAGATGCAGTGCTGAAAGTGCTCACTCATCCATGCCAAGAAATTTAGAAGACAGCCACTTGGCCAATCAACTGGAAGAGATCCATATTTATGCCTATTCCCAAGAAAGGTTATCCAACTGAATGTGGAAATTATCGAACAATATCATTAATATCACAGGCAAGCAAAATTTTGATGAAGATCATTTAAAAGCCACTGCAACAGTATAAACGCAGGGAACTGCTAGAAATTCAGGCCAGATTCAGAAGAGGACGTGGTATCAGGAATATCATGGCTGAGGTCAGATGGATCTTGGCTGAAAGAAGGGAATACCAGAAAGATGTTTACCTGTGTTTTATTGACTATGCTATGTGGATCATAACAAATTATGGATAACATTGTGAAAACCAGGAATTCCAGAACACTTGATTGTGCTCATGAGGAACCTGTACATAGATCAAGAGGCAATTGTTTGGACAGAACAAGGGAATACTTTGTGGTTTAAAGTCAAGTAAGCTGTGGATCAGGGTTGTATCCTTTCACCATACCTATTCAATCTGTATGCTGAGCAAATAATCTGAAAAGCTGGGCTATATGAGGAAGAACGGGGCAGCAGGAATGGTGGAAGACTCATTAACAACTTGAGTTATGCATATGACACAGCGTTCCTTGCTAAAAGTGAAGAGGACTTGAAGCACTCATTGGTGAAGATCAAAGACCACAGCCTTCAACATGGATTACACCTCAACATAAAGACAACAAAAATCTTCACAACTGCATCAGTAAGCAACATCATGATAAATGGAGAAAAGATTGAAGTTGTCAAGGATTTCATTTTACTTGAATCTACAATCAACATCCATGGAAGTAGCAGACAAGAAATCAAAAGACACATTACATTGGGCAAATCTGCAAAAGACCTCTCTGAAGTGTTGAAAAGCAAAGATATCACCTTGAAGACTAAGGTGCACCTGACCCAAGCCATGCTGTTTTCAACTGCATCGTATGCATGCGAAAGCTGGACAATGAATAAGGAAGACGGAAGAAGAATTGACGCCTTTGAATTGTGGTATTGCCGAAGAATACTGAATATACCACGGACTGCCAAAAGAACGAACCAATCTGTCGTGGAAGAAGTACAACCAGAATGCTGCTTAGAAGCAAGGATGGTGAGACTACGTCTTATGTACTTTGAGCACGATGTCAGGTGGGATCAGTCCCTGGAGAAGGACATGATGCTTGGTAAAGTAGAAGGTCAGTGAAAAAGAGGAAGACCTCAACGAGATGGGTTGACACAGTGGCTGCAACAATTGGCTCAAGCATAACAACCATTGTGGACATGGTGCAGGACCGGGCAGGGTTCTGTTCTATTGTGCATAGGGTCGTCATGGGTTGGAGCCGACTGAATGGCACCTAACAACAACAACAAAGAAACATAATTTATAAGGATTCTTACATAGAATATAAATACTTATTTGACAAATTATAATGTATAGGCTATTGAATACTTATTTGTGTAATACTTAAGAATTTATTTCATAAAATAAGGTGTCTCTATTCTACTTAATACAATTAGAAATTTTCCATTTATTAATGTGCTTTAATCTTTCTTTGTTCTAGAAGTATATGCAAAGATATATATTTGTGTACATATAGTTATAGCTATCAAGAAAATGTATGTTCTAAAATACCATAATTATATATAGAGTAGTACCTCTGTCCAAAAAACTACACTTATTTAGAATATGGTGGGCATACTGTTAGCGTAATTTACCTCATTGTTCAAAATAGCTGTAGAAATGGTCTTACTTTAGGTGACTGATAACTGGTTTGAAAGTTTCAAGAGATGGACCTAGATATCAAATTAACATTTTTTTTTTAGCTTGTCACATTTCTGCATCTGATTTTACATTATGATTCTGATATGAAATTACATTTCCCATAATGTATGATTTCATTTTTCTTTCTTCTTCTAAACTATTAGCTTCTTGTGAACAGGATTTATTTTTTATTCACCTTTATGTCTTTGAATCTTAATGTTGAATCCAATGCCCAAACACAGTTGGAAATAAACATTTGGCAGGATGATTAAGTGCCCACGTATATTATCATCAGGCTTGATTCATATATGTCCTGTTTTGTAGAGCATCAGATATGATGCCAGTCAAAATTGTATGTATATGTATATATAAACAACAAAAGCTCTGTTGATTTTTGATATTTTGGTTAAAATCATTTTTCTAATTCAATCCTTGCTTCATAAAAAGCCAGATTACTCTTGTTTGCTATGTGACCCATGCTTTGCGTTTTCCTAGTGTGAAATAATTTTCTGCGTTTGTTTTCCAGAAAAAATATGGTCCATAGGGTTTGCTGCCTGTGGAAAAAGTCACATCAGTGACACTGACATTTGTTTCCAGCTAGAAGGGTTGCCTACACCCCTTGTCTCTACTTCCTTGGCTCCCATTCATTCCCTAACTGCCTTCAATTTGCTTCAGACCCTACCTAACATCCTACAAAATGTCACCAAATCCAATAGATATTTCTCTCTCTTCCTCTTACTTAACTAGCGTAATATCGACACAGTATTTCTTTCCCTTTTTTTTTTTTGAATGTTTCATTGTGGTATGGTTGAAAGTATACAGAGCATATTAGTTTACCATTCCACAGTTTACACACATTTTGTTTCCTCACATTAGTTGCAATCCCCCTGCACTCTAGTCACTTCCTCCCTGAATTCCCCATTTCTATTCGCCCATCTTTCCTGCCCCTTCCTGCCTTCTGAACTTTGTTTTTGGGAAAATACTGCCCTTTTAGTCTTGTATGGTTGATTGTTCTGAGGACCATGTTCTTCACAGGTGTTATTGTTCACTTTATAGTTCTGTCTATTGTTTGGCTGGAAGGTGATCTCCCAGAGTGGGTTCAGTTCTAGGTTTGAGGTTTTCTAAGACCCATAGTCTAGGGGGTTCCATCAATCTCTATCAGACCAATAAGTTTGGTCTTTTGGATGAATCTGAATTTTGTTCTACATTTTTCTCCCACTCTGTCCAAGACCTTCTACTGTGATCCTGATCACAGTGGTTAGTAGTGGTAGCTGGGCACCATCTAGTCCTTCTGGTCTCAGTCTAGTGGAGGCTGTGGTTCGTGTGTTCCATTAGTCCTTTGGATTGTTTCATTTGGTCTTTAGTTTTCTGCTCTCTCTCTTGCTCCAGATGGGAAGAGACCAATAGTTGTATTTTAGATGGCCACTTGCAAGCTTTTAAGACCACAGTGGCTATTCACAAAAGTAGGAGGTAGAACATTGTCTTTATGGACTGTTATGGATTGAATTGTGTCCCCCCAAAATGTGTGCCAACTTGGCTAGGCCATGATTCTCAGCATTATGTAATTATCCTCCATTGTGTGATCTGATGTAATTACCTCCTGTGCTGTAAATCCTAACTTCTATGATGTTAATGAAACAGGATTAGATGCAGTTATGTTAATGAGGCAGGACACAATCTACAGGATTAGTTTGTATCTTGAGTCAATGTCTTTTGAGATATAAAAAAGATTAAACAAGCAAGCAGAGAGAAGGACCTCATTATCATCAAGAAAGAAGAGCCAGGAATGGAGTGTGTCCTTTGGACCTGGTGTCCCTGAACTGACAACCTCCTATATCCAGGGGAAGATTAATGCCAAGACACACAGAGATCTCCAAGGAACGTTAGGCCCACAGGTGTTGAAAGAAGACAAGGACCATCCCCCAGAGCTGACAGAGAGAGAAAGCCTTCTCCTAGAGCTGGTGCCCTGAATTCAGACTTCTAGCCTCCTGAACAGCCATCCACTTGTGGTATTTCTGTTATAGCAGCACTAGATAACTAAGACATGGATTATGTTATTCTAATTGACCTAGATATCCCCTGGACTATAGACCTAAACCCTCAACACCGGTGACTCAGTCCCTCCAGGTGTTTGGTTATAGCTAAGAAGTTTTCACAACTGTGTCCTCTGTGTGCTCTACATGGATATATTTGCAGCACATATAAACGTGTACGTATAAATATCCTCTGCCAAATCTATATATGCTCCTGGGTATACTCCCATTCACCATCCCACACCTGTTCAGCCTGTTGTTGTTAGGTGCCATCGAGTCGGTTCCTATGCATAGCAACCCTATGTACAACAGAACTAAACACTGCCCAGTCCTATGCCACCCTCACAATTGTTGTTATACTTGAGCCCATTGTTGCAGCCACTGTGTCAATCCATCTGGTTGAGGGTCTTCCTCCTTTTTGTTGACACTCTAACATATCAAGCATGATGTCCTTCTCCAGGGACTGGTCCCTCCTGATAACATGTCCAAAGAATGTGAGACATAGTCTCCCCATCATTACTTCTAAGGAGCATTCTGGTTGTACTTCTTCCAGGACAGATTTGTTCGTTCTTTCGGCAGTCCATGGTATATTCAATATTCTTTACCAACAACACAATTTAAAGGCGTCAGTTCTTCAGTCTTCCTTATTCATTACCCAGCTTTAGCATGCATATGAGGTGATTGAAAACTCCATGGCTTGGGTCAGGTGCACCTTAGTCTTCATGGTGATATCTTTGCTTTTCCACACTTTAAAGAGGTCTTTTGTAGCAGATTTGCTCAGTGCAATGTGTCTTTTGATTTCTTGACAGCTGCTTCCATGGGTGTTGATTGTGAATCCAAGAAAAATGAAATCATTGACAATTTCAGTCTTTGTTTATCAAGATGTTGCTTATTGGTCCAGTTGTGAGGATTTTTGTTTTCTTTATGTTGAGGTGTAATCCATACTGAAGGCTGTGGTCTTTGATCTTCATCAGTAAGTGCTTCAAGTCCTCTTCATTTTCAGCAAGCAAGGTTGTGTCATCTGCATAATGCTGGTTGTTAATGAGTCTTCCTCCAATCTAATGTCCTGTTCTTCTTCATATAGTCCAGTTTCTCAGCTTATTTGCTCAGCATACAGACTGAATAGGTAGGGTGAAAGTATACAACCCTGATGCATATCTTTCCTGACTTTAAACCACACAGTATCCCCTTGTTCTGTCAGAACCACTGCTGCTTGATCTATGTACAGGTTCCTCACGAGCACAATCAAATGTTCTGAAATTCCCATTCTTCACAATGTTATCCATAATTTGTTATGATCCACAGAGTCGAATGCCTTCGCATAGTCAATAAAACGCAGGTAAACATCTTTCTGGTATTCTCTGCTTTCAGCCAGGATCCATCTAACATCAGCAGTGATATCCCTGGTTCATGTCCTCTTCTGAATCTGGCTTGTATTTCTGGCAGTTCCCTGTCAATGTACTGCTGCAGCCGCTTTTGAATGATCTTCAGCAAATTTTACTTGCATGTGATTAAGGATATTGTTAGATAACTCCCACATGCAGTTAGATCACCTTTCTTTGGAATGGGCATAAAAATGGATATCTTCTAGTCAGTTGGCCAGGTAGCTGTCTTCCAAATTTCTTGGCATAGATGAGTGATCACTTTCAAAGCTGCATCAGTTTGTTGAAACATCTCAGTTGGTATTCCATCAATTCCTGGGACCTTGTATTTTGCCAATGCCTTCAGTGCAGCTTGAGCCTCTTCCTTCAGTACCATCAGTTCCTGATCATATGCTACCTCCTGAAATGGTCGAACATTGACCAATTCTTTTTGGTATAGTGACTCTGTATATCCCCTCCATCTTCTTTTGATTCTTCCTGTGTTGTTTAATAGTTTCCCCATAGAATCCTTCACTATTGTAACTCGAGGCTTGAATATTTTCTTTAGTTCTTTCAGCTTGAGAAATGACGAGTGTGTTCTTCCCTTTTGGTTTTCTATCTCCAGCTGTTTGCACAAGTCACTATAATACTTTACTTTGTCTTCTCAAGGAGCCCTTTGAAATCTTCTGTTCAGCTTTTTTACTTCATCAGTTTTTCCTTTTGCTTTAGCTACTCGACATTCAGAAGCAAGTTTCAGAGTCTCTTCTGACATACATTTTGGTCCTTTCTTTCCTGTCTTTTTAACGACCTCTTGCTTTCTCCATGTATGATGTCCTTGATGTCATTCCACAACTCATTGGGTCTTTGGTCATTAGAGTTCAATGTGTCAAATCTATTCTGGAGATGGTCTCTAAATTCAGGTGTGATATACTCAAGGTTGTACACTGTTCAGCTTACATATCTATATATCCACTTGCAAATTATTGTTTGTTATTAATGTTATTGCAGGACTGTGTCTATATTAATATTTATCATTGTTGCCTTTTACTCTTGTGTACCTCTCAGGGCCTTCCTTTGCCTTGGTCATGTTGTGCTGACATCCTCAATATTGCTTTTCCCTTTACCCGAGTTAATACATGTATACTATCTAGTTAGTCATTTTCCTTCCCTCCTCCATCCGACCTTGGTAACCATCAGATAATGTTCTTTCTGTGTTTAAACCTTTTCTTGAATTTTTATAATAGTGGTTTCATACAATATTTGTCCTTTTGTGATTGACTTATTTCACTCAGCATAATGCCCTCCAGGTTTGTTTATGTTGTGAGATGTTTCACAGATTCATTGTTATTCTTTACTGTTGTATAGTATTCCATTGTGTGTATGTACCACAGTTTGTTCATCCATTCACCCATTGATGGGAATTTAGGTTGTTTACATCTTTTTGCTATGGTAAATAATGCTGCAGTAAACATGGGTGTGCACGTATCTATTCCTGTCCATGTGTCCTGTTTCAGTAGGCTATATACCTAGTAGTGGGATTGTTGGATCATATAGTATTACTATTTCTAACTTTTTAAGGAGGCACCGTACTGTTTTCCACAGTAGTTGTACCATTTTATATTCCCACCAGCACTGTGTGAGAGTTCAAATCTCCCCAAACCCTCACCAGCATTTGTAGTTTTCTGTTTTTGTGATCATTGTTATTATTGCTGGGGTGAGGTGATATCTCATTTTTGTTTTGATATGCATCTCTCTAATGCCTAATGACCACGAGCATCTCTTCATGTATTTGTTGGCTGCCTGAATGTCTTCTTTGGTGAAGTGTTTGTTGAGCTTCCATTGACCTTTCCTTGTACAAGTTGTGCTGGCTTCCCTGGTAATGTGTACTGTCTTACCCTTCACCAAAGTTACCACTTATTTATTTATTTCCCCTGCACTCCTCCCATCCCTCATAACCAACAAAGATTGTTTCCTTTTGTGTGTAAACTTTTGCATGAGTTATACAGTAGAGGCCTCATACAATATTTGTCCTTTTGTGATTGACTTATTTCACTGAGCATAATGTCCTCCAGTTTTGTTCCTCTTACTCTCCTGTGCTGAGTTCCTTTTGTTTTTGGATTTTTTTTCATTTCTTTTGTTTTTGTGGGTTTTGTTTTTACTGAGACTTTGTGTTTTTCTTCGTTATTTTGATGAGTAGGTTTGTTAACTTTCTTTGTGGTTCCTGTGAAATTTACCCTTATCTTCCTAGATTTGAAGCAGTCTATTATTACTTGGTATCGCTTGACGTCCTCTCCATTAGAAGGTTCTCTATCTACACTTTTTCTTCCCTCTTTTATTGTTCTGATGCTGTTGTCATTTACAGATTAATCTTTCTGGTTCCCTTTTGTAATTCCTTTGGTTTTGCATAGTCCTTAAGAGTTCATTTCCTAGGTTGATATCTGGCTAGTATGATCCTGTGTCCTATATTTAGCCTTACACAGTGCTTTTAAGCAGAATGTTTTCCAGTTTCCATATATTTGATTTTTTTCCTTGTTCTTTCTTTTATTTATTTCTAATTTTATAGCATTGTGATCTGACAAGATGCTTTGTATTATTTCTATCTTTTTGAATTTATTGAAGATTGCTTTGTGGCCATACAGATGGTCTGTTCTGGAGAATGATCCATGTGCACTGGACAAAATGTATACCATGCTGTTGTTGGGTGGAGTGTTCTGTATATGTCTATGAAATCAAGTTGGTTGATTGTGTTGCTTAGATATTCTGTATCTTTTTTGAATTTCTTTCTAGGTGTTGTGTCCTTCATTGAAAGTGGTGTGTTAAATTCTCCCATTATTGTGGAGTTGTTTATTTCTTTTCTTAATTCTGTTAAAGCTTGTTTTATGTGCTTTGGAGCACTTTCATTAGGTATGTAGATAATTATTACTGTTATGTCCTCTTGCTGAATTGACCCTTGAATCATTACATAATGCCTATCCTTATCTCTTATGTTTGTTTTTGCCTTAGAGTCTGTTTTATCAGAGACTAACGTTGCCACTCCTGCTCTTTTTTCAATGCCGTTTGCTTGATATATTTTTTCCATCCATTGAGTTTTAGCTTATTTCCGTCTTTGTGTCTAAGATGTATTCTTGTAGGCACCATATTGATGGGTCATGTTTTCTTATCCATTCTGCCACTGTCTGTCTCTTAACTGGTGCATTTAATCCATTTACATTCAGTATAATTATTGTTAGATATGAATTTACAGTTGTCATTTTGTTGTGCTTTTTTGTGGTGTTGATGATTTCTTTGTTCTGTATACTTTTCTGCAGTGCGTTCTTTTCATTTCCTTCTTTGTTGTAGGTTCTGTGTTTATTGAGTCTTTATACTTTCTTCTTTTTTATTTAGGCTAGAAAGTTTATTAGTTTTCTTTGTGGCTGCCTTGAACTTCACTTTTATCTTTCCAAGAAAGTTGGAAACAAAGAAGAAGTATCAGTAGTTGAAAAATATGGCCTTGGTGATAGGAATGATGCTGGAGATCGCATGATAGACTTTTGCAAGACCAAATACTTCTTCATTGCAAATTCCTTTTTTCACCAACATAAACGGTAACTATACACATGAACCTCACCAGATGGAATACATAGGAATCAAATCGACTACATCTGTGGAAAGAGAAGATGGAAAAGCTCAATATCATCAGTCAGAACAAGGCCAAGGGCTGACTGTGGAATAGACCATCAGTTGCTCCTATGCAAATTCAAGTTGAAGCCGAAGAAAATTAGAACAAGTCCATGAGAGCCAAAGTATGACCTTGAGTATATCCCACCTGAATTTAGAGACCATCTCAGGAGTAGATTTGACACGTTGAACACTAATGACCAAAGACCAGATGAGTTGTGGAATGACATCAAGGACTTCATACATGAAGAAAGCAAGAGTTCATTAAAAAGACAGGAAAGAAAGAAAAAAACAAAATGAATGTCAGAAGAGACCTGAAACTTGCTCTTGAAGTTGAGTAGCTAAAGCAAAAGGAAGAAATAATGCAGTAAAAGAGCTGAACAGAAGATTTCAAAGGACAGCCTAAGAAGACAAAGTAAAGTATTATAATGACATGTGCAAAGAGCTGGAGATAGAAAACCAAAAGTGAAGAACACACTCAGCATTTCTCAAGCTGAAAGAACTGAAGAAAATATTCAAGCCTCGAGTTCCGATACTGAAGGACTCTATGGGGAAAATATTAAATGACACAGGAAGCATCAAAAGAAGATGGAAGGAATACACAGAGTCACTGTACCAAAAAGAATTGGTCAATGTTCAACAATCTCAGGATGTAGGTTATGATCAGGAATGGAAGGTACTGAAGGAAGAGGTTCAAGCCACACTGAAGACACTGGCAAGAATGAAGGCTCCAGGAATTGATGGAATACCAACTGAGATGTTTTAGCAAATGAGCGCAGTGCTGGAAGTGCCCACTTGCCTATGCCAAGAAGTTTGAAAGACAGCTACCTGGCCAATCAACTGGAAGAGAACCATATTTCCCAAGAAAGGTGATCCAAGCAAACTTGGAAATTATTGAACAATATCATTAATATCACATGAAAGTAAAATTTTGCTGAAGATCATTCAAAAGCAGCTGCAGCAGTAATTAGTAATTAGTGTAGCAGTATCTTGACAGGAATAAGGAAATCTGAAGAAGGATGGATGCCTTTGAATTGTGATGTAGGTGAAGAATATTGAATATACTACAGACTACCAAAAGAATGAACAAATCATTCTTGGAAGTACAACCAGAATGCTCCTTAGAAGCAAAGATGGCAAGACTACATCTTACATACTTTGGACATGTTATCAGGAGGGATCAGTCCCTGAAGAAGGACATCATGCTTGGTAAAGTATAGGGTCAGCAAAAAAGAGGAAGACCCTCAAGAAGATAGGCTGACACAGTGGCTGCAACAATGGGCTCAAGCATAACAAGGAATTTGAGGATGGCGCAGGACAGGGAGTGTTTCGTTCTGTTGTACATAGGGTCGCTATGAGTTGGTACCTAACAACAACAAGTTGAAACCAGTCTGTTATATCTTGATATTGTCTTGACTTCCTTTCCATATGGAAGTTCTGTAATGACACCATTTCATCCCCCTTTTTTATTCTGAGGTTGTTGTTGTTTACACAGTTATGTCTCTGGTTCCGTTTTCAGTCTTGTAACTGTATTTTATTTTTGAAAATTCTTTGTCTGGGTTGGTATCTGGGTTAAGTTGTCAAGTGTTTAAATTTCAGGTTGTTGTCTGTAGTACTCCCTTTATTGGTTCTTTGTCTGTAGTGCTCCCTTGAGCATTTCTTGTAAGGTTGGTTTGGTTTTTACAAAGTCCCTTAATTTCTGTTTTTCTGAGAATGTTGTGGTCTTGCCATTGTATTTGAGAGACAATTTTGCTGGATATATAAATCTTGGTTGGCAATTTTTTTTTGAGGGTTTATATAATTAATTTCACTGCCTTTTTGCCTGCATGGTTTCTGCTGAGAAATCAGAGTTTAGTCTTATTGGTTCCCCTTTTTAGGCAACATTTCATTTTTCACAAGCTGCTCTCAGGGTTCTTTCTTTGTCTATGGTTTTGGAAAACTTGATTGTGATATGTCTTGGTGATTTTCTTTTGGGGTCTATCCTATATGGGGCTCTTTGGGCTTCTTGGATGGATATCTTCTCATCTTTCATGATATTAGGGAAGTTTTCTACCAGTAAATCAATAAAAATTTTCTCTGTGCTTTTTTTTGTCTCTTCCTATTTTGGAATTCTGAGCATGCGTAAATGATTTCTCTTGATAGTGTCCCACAGAAATTTTAGGCTTTCTTCATTCTTTTTTCTGGTTGTTCCTCTAACAGATTGGGATCAAGGAATTTGTCTTCTATTTCACTGAGTCTGTCTTCCATTGATTTAATTCTACTTCTTTGTCCTTCCAATGCATTACCTATTTCTGAAATTTTAGTATTTATTTTTTGGATTTATATTTGATGTTTTCATATGGTTTCTAAATGTCTATTTATTTTGTCATTTTGTTCCTATATTATTTTCTTGAATTCTTCTAGAGTTTTGTCTGTTTTCCTTGGTTTTGTCTGTGTTATCCTTGATCTCTTCGAGGATCCTATACATTAGTCTTTTGAATTCCTTATCAGGTAGTTCAGTTATGGTTTCTTTCTCAGAAGGGTTTTCTGGCTCTTTATTTTGGTTATTTGCTTGATCCATCTTGTCCTGTGTCTTTATAAGGTCTATCATCTTCGAGGCATTAAGGTGTTATTGTATTTATTTATTGATTGTTTTTTACTTTGTTCTGATTTTTTTTTTTTGTTTTATTTTGTTATATCTGGGCTGGTGGGGTTTGCATGGTTCACTGCTCTCATATCTGGCAGCACTGGAGTGCTTGTCTCCAGGTAAGGCAGCAGCTGGCTGTGTAAGTATGAGTCTTTGTTCGTTGGTCATTCTGGGCAGCTGCAGATGGTCTGGGAGAGTGTTGGCCACCATCTGTCATCTATCCAGTTACACTGGAGTGGATAGTTGCACTCATTGAGTGGGTAGGGTTGCAGCTGTGGTGGGTGTGGTGGACAAGCAGGGACATAGTTGCTGTGGATTGGGGGGGTGGAATGTGGGAGAATTGGCTGGCAGGTGAGTGAGTGTGTGGGAACACAGTTGCCACCAGTAACTGGATGGAGGCATGGGGGCATGGGTAATGGCCTGGCAAGCATGATTGCTGCCACTTGCCAGGTGACGGGGGAAGTGTGATTGGTGTTCGAGGGTGCAGTTTGCAGTTGCCACCACTCAGCTAGTTGGGAGCAGAAGGCACTGCAGTGGAGTAGCCTGCCTCTGCCTGATGGGGTCAGCAGGTGGGAGGGGTGGAGCAGGTCATCAGCACCATGCCAGAGTGGTCTGTTGTCACTTGATGGGGTTATTGGGTGGGAAGGTGGTGGTGGGGGGAAGGGTGGCAGTTGGGACTGGGAAGAGGAAAGAGGGGGCTCGTACCTTGGTCCCTGGAGGTCAGGGCTTCAGGGATTAGGGGATCTGTACCAGTAATCACCAGGAGGGTGGGGGGTGAGGGAGTGTGCTCCTCTGATCACCAGGCGAGGGTGCCTAGATTCTTCCCACTGGCTGCAATTTCTACACAGTTACTCTGTGTCCTCTTGGGAATTCTGTGAAGTTGTCTTCTGTGCTCCCCACCTGGGATTTCTGTTGACTTTGTCTCAAGATTGTTGTGCTATTCCAGACCAGTTCGCAGAGCCCCTCCACTCAGTCTGTTCTCATTAACTGTTTTTAGTCAGTTTCCTCTTCCAGTTGGTGTTTGACCTAGTTCTTTATCCTTTCATTTGATGCTCAGGGTTCCAGGATTGTCATCTGTATCTATTTCACTTGGATTCTGGGTCTTTGCTGTAGAAGGACGGCGAGATGTGTCTGACTAAGGTGTCATTTTGGCTGGAAGTCCACCACAACATTTCTTAGACACTCTCCTTTCTTGGCACTAGCTTGGTTTTCCTCCTGCCTATGGTCATACCTTCTCAGTCTTATTTTTGCTCCCTCGTTCTCAATCGGCTCTCAGGGTGGTGCAAATGGTTAAGTATTGGACAACTAAGAGAAATGTTGATGGTGAACTGCTTCCAAAAACTGACAGCTTTGAAAACCATAAGGAGTAGTTCTCTATGAGTTGAAATTGACTGGATGGCAGCTAACAAAAAGAACCTTCTCAATCAGACACAGAATCTTCCTCATGACTTATCCTGGGTCTTCTTTTTCTATTCTGTCCTTAGATCACTATAGCAATCTCTGTGGCTTTATCCTCACATAGACTGATGACTTCTCATTTTACATGTCCAGCCCAGAGCTTTCTCCTGAGCTCTAGAGTTACATACACATGCCTTTTTAGATGTCTCACATACTCCTCAAACTAATCAAGGGTTTCAAAAGGAAAGTATTAATTTTCATCAGCCATTGTGTCCTTTAACAGTCTACTCCAGTAAATAGAATCACCATCTACAGTTTCTCAAATTAGGCTGTTAGGAGTCATCAAGGACTCTTCTTTTTCTCTTTCTCATCCCACTGTTTCAACTCATCAACAAATCCTATCAGCTCTACTTTCAAAATATACTTTGAAAGTATCTGCTTCTTTCCATATTTCATCTGTTCCTGCCCTTTTGGGGGCACCATTGCTTATCTCCTAGATGATTATAACTGCCCTCAGCTGGCCCTTATTCCTTCTCTTTCCTGTTTAAATGCATTCTCCACGTGACAGCATGAAGAGCAAGATCCTTAAAGCATAAATTATAAAATTATATAACATCATTCCTTGATTAAAAGCCCTCAAAGACTTCCCAATATGCTTAGAGAATGTCGAAACTTGTTAGAAGACTACACAGTCATGCAAGATTTAGTCTGTTTATTTCTCTGATTTTATCTTATGCTTTAACTCTACCACAGCTATAATGATCTTCAGAATTTCTTAAAACACACTGATTTTTTTCCCACATCATGATCTTCTCCCCAGAGAGGGAATATAGAGTGATGGTTAAACGTGAACTCTGCAGCCAGGCTTTCCATCCTGACCATACCACTTGCCAGATGGGTGGCTTTGGGCAAATCACTTGTGCTTTAATCAATTATTTCAAGCGTATGTAAAATGAGGAAAAAAATAGTTTCAACATTGCACCATTACTCTGAGGACTGAATGTAAAAAGCTTAGAAGAATGCCCATCAAACCTTAAATGAACAATAAGATTTAACTGTGAGTATTAGCTACCAGAGTCCCTGTGTGTTGCAAGCAGTCAATGTGCTCAGCTGCTAACAGAAAGGTTGGAGTTTTGAGTCTACCCAGAGGCATCCTGAAAGAAAGGCCTGGTAATCTACTTGTGAAAAATCAGCCACTGAAAACTCTCTGAAGCATAGTTCTACTCTGACACACGTAGGCTCACCAGGAGTTGGAATTGACTCCATGGCAAGTGGTTGTTAGTTACTATAGTGTTGCCTAGCACTCACTTGTGCTTCACTCCGTCTTTTTCCATGGCCATTTCCTTCTTGTCCTTAAGAACTCACCTTAGATGACACCTCTTAAAGAGATCTTTCCTGACCACCTTGGCTGAAACTAGCCCTCCTTGTACACCTACTCCTCACTTATCTACTATCTCATTATCTGATACTTTGCATTTATGACAGTAGTAAAAAAATCTACTGTCCGACTATTTTCATGTTAACAACTTACGTCTGGCAATAAAGAAAGCTGAGGTGGTGAGGAGTAATGCTGGCTGTGATGGTTAAGGTTATGTGTCAACTTGGCTGGGCCAAGATTCTCAGTGGTTTGGCAGTTATGTAATGATGTAATTTGGTAGTTATGTAATGATGTAGTCATCCTCCTTTTTGTGATCAGATGTGGTCATCCTCCTTTTTTGGATAACGAATGCCAGTGTTCAGATAACGACTTGGCCTTTGGAACCGAACAATGCTGGTAAGCGAGGAATGTAATTCTTCCAAGACAGGTTGTTCATTCTTCTGGCAGTTTGTGGTATATTCAATATCCCTTTGCCAACACCGTAACTCAAATTCATCAATTCTTCTCCAGTCTTCCTTTTTTATTGTTCAGCATTTGCATGCATATGCGGTGATTGAAAATACCATGGCTTGGGTCAGGTGGATCTTAGCCCTCAAAGTGACATCTTTGCTTTTTAACACTTTAAAGAGGTCTTTTGCAGCAGATTTGTGCAGTGCAGTACGTCATTTGATTTCTTGATTGCCGCTTCCATGGTTGTTGGTTGTCAATCCAAGAAGACTAAAATTCTTGACAACTTCAATCTTTCTCCGTATATCATGATGTTGGAATTTTTGTTTTCTTTATGTGGAGGTGTAATCCATACTGAAAGCTGTAGTCTTTGAGCTTCATCAATAAGTGCTTCAAGTCCTCTTCTGTTTCAGCAAGCAAGGTCGTGTCATCTGCATACTGCAGGTTGTTAATGAGTCTTCCTTCAATTCTGATGCTGCATTCTTCTTTATATAGTCCAGCTTCTTGGATTATTTTTTCAGCATACAGACTGAATATGTGCGGTGAAAAGATATAACCTTGGCACACACCTTTTCTGATATTAAACCATGCATTATCCCCTTTTTCTGTTGGAACAAATCTCTCTTGATCTATGTACAGTTTCCTCATGAGCACAGTTAAGTGTTCTGGAATTCACCTTCTTCAAAATGTCATCCATAATTTGTTATGATCCTTTGTGTAGTCAATAAAACATAGGTAAACATATTTCTAGTATTCTCTGCTTTTAGCTAAAATTCATCTGACATTGGCAGTTATATCCTTCATTCCATGTCTTCTTCAGAATTCAGCTTAAATTTCTGGCAATTCCCTGTTGATACATGGCTGCAATCATTTTTGAATTATCTTCAGCAAAATTTTACTTGTGTCTTATAATAATGATATTGTTCAATAATTTTGTCATCTTGTTGGATGACCTTTTTTTGAAATGAGTACAAAGATGGATCTCTTCCAGTTAGGTGGCAAGGTAGCTGTCTTCCAAATTTCTTTGTTTTTTGTTTCTTGCATTTCCTCCAGAATTCTTTTTTTTTTTTTTAATTGTATTTTAGATGAAGGTTTACAGAACAAACTACTTTCTCATTTAACAGTACACATATTGTTTTGTGACATTGGTTACCAACCCCACAACATATCAACACTCTCCCCTTCTCCACCTTGGGTTCCCTGCTACCAGCTTTCCTGTCCCCTCCTACCTTCTAGTCCTTGCCCCTGGCCTGATGTGCCCCTTTAGTCTTGATTTGTTTTATGGGCCTGTCTAATCTTTGGCTGAAGGGTGAGCTAAAAGGGTGTCTGGGGACCATACTCTTAGGGTTTCTCTAGTCTCTGTCAGGTCAGTAAAGTTCTGGTGTTTTTTAGTGAGTTAGTACTTTGTTCTACATTTTTCTCCAGCTCTGTCTGGGACCCTCTATTGTGATCCCTGTCAGAGCAGTCAGTGGTAGTAGCTGGGCACCGTCTAGTTATACTTGACTCAATCTTGTGGAGGCTGTGGTAGTTGTGTTCCATTAGTCTTTTGGACTAATCTTTCCCTTGGGTCTTTACTTTTCTTCATTCTCCCTTGCTCCCAACAGGTGAGACCAGTGGAATATCTTAGATGGCCGCTTGCAAGCTTTTAAGACTCCAGATGCTGCTCACCAAAGTAGAAAGTAGAACAGTTTCTTTATAAACTATGTTATGCCAATTTGGCTAGATGTTCCTGGAGACCATGGTCCCCCCAGCCCCCAGCCCATTAATTCAGTCCCTCAGGGAGTTTGGATGTGTCTATGGAGCTTACATGACACACAATAGATAAGTGGTAACTTCGGTGAAGGATAAGACAGTACATAATTCTGGGAAGCAAGCATAACTTGTACAGGGTAAGGTCTTCCAAATTTCTTGGCATAGGCAAGTGAGTGCTTTCAGTGTTGTATATGTTTGTTTAAGCATCTCAATTAATAGTCCGTCAATTCTAAGGAGCATTCTGGCTGTACTTCTTCCAAGATAAATTTGTTCATTCTTCTGGCAGTCTGTGGTATATTTAGTATTCTTTGTCAACACCATAATTAAAATGTGTCAATTCTTCTTCAGTCTTCCTTTTTCATTATCCAGCTTTTGTATTCATATGAGGCAATTGAAAATACCATGGCTTGGGTAAGGCACACCTTAGTCCTCAAAGTGACATCTTTGCTTTTTAACACTTTGAAGAAGTGTTTTGCAGCAATTTTGCCTAATGCCACGTGTCATTTGATTTCTTCATTGCTGCTTCCATGGGTGTTGATTGTAGATCCAAGAAAAATGAAATCCTTGACAACTTCAATCTTTTCTTTGTTTATCATGATGCTGCTTATTGGTCCACTTATGAGGATTTTTGTTTTCTTTAAGTTGAGCTGTAATCCCTATTGAAGGCTGTGGTCTTTTAACTTCATCAATAAATGCTTGAAGTCTATTTCACTTTTGGTATACATTGTTGTATCATCTGCATATTACAGGTTTTAATGAGTTTTCCTCCAATCCTGATGCAGCTTTCTTCTTCATATAGTCTAGCTTCTTGGATTATTTGCTCAGCATACAGATTGAATAAGTATGGTGAAAGTGTACGACCCTGCTACACAGCTTTTCTGATTTTAAACCACATGCTATCCCATTGTTCTGTTCGAACAACTAACTACCACTTGTTCTATGTATAGGTTCCCTGAACTGTATACAATGAACTTTTTGACAAACAGATGTTGAGTATATGCTAGGCAAGTGGAGCAAAGGATAGAACACTAGGTTTGGTGTTCAGTGGGACAAACCAAACTTCAATTAAACAGTAATTTATTTTTTATACTAAAATTGTGTAAAGAAAAAGCAGAAGTTACTCTAACATCATGTTATGAGTAACCTCTAATTTGTGGATAGTTAGGGTGGGTGGTGGGAAAGAATCAGGGAAGCCTTGCTTGATAAAAAAATGAACATTTTAGTTATAGTCTGAATTATAAATATGGATTATTTATGTCAAAGGATGAGTTGAGAACATTTCAAGCAGAAGAAGCATCAGGTATGAAGTCTGTATGTATGTTAGAGCATGGTTAGAAGAACAAAGCCAGCCTGAACTGGAGCATAAAAGAGCAAGGAGGCATGGCAAGGCAAGCCTGGAGAGGTAGATAGGATTATTGTGTTGCTCCAAGAGCACTGGAAAGCCAGAGAGGATTGGGGAGACCAACACAGTCAAGAGCTGATGGTGCTTGGATTTGGGTGGTATCAGGAGAGACAATGAGAAGTGATGAGATGTGAAATATATTGAAAGCGTAGAATCTATAGGATATGGTGATATATTTGGTATGTGGGAAGAGGAGAAGGTAGGTCCCAAGAACTATTTCTGGGTGTTTGGTTTACACAACACAATAAATGGATAAAATTCATGGAGATAAGGAAAATTGTAAGATAGGACAAATAGGTAAGACTTGTTTTTGGTTAGATGAGAGTAGGGTTCAAGGATCGTGGATTTAGTTTTGAATTTTTGAGTGTGAACTGATTTTAAATGAGTCAGAATTGACTCAATGGCAATGGGTTTGGTATTTGGTACATGGTGAGTTTGAGCAGATAATATGTAGATGGTTCTGGAGCTCAGTGAAATGGTCTACGCAGAGTGTCTACAATTGGAAGTTAGTAGAATTTAGATAGTAATTGAGGGTAAATGTGAAAGAGATTACCAAAGGAGGACCTGTAGGAAATGTATTAAGAGCTTTGATGTTTTTCCTTTCCTGGTCCAAACTGGCTCTGTCTGAAATCAGCTGATTAAATACATTTTCACTTGAGGAAAGTATTTAATTGCTCTCCTGGTTATTGATAATTTATCAAGACTGTTTAGTAGGCTAAGAGGTCTAAAAAAAGTTGCTGGACTTTACATTATGAAGTTAGAAAACATTATCTTAGTACATTTTAGCCAAAGCATCAGCAAATTAAATTTGACACCCTCAATGAATTATGGTAACTATGGATTATTTGTGTAGGAATATCTGTGTATGTGTGTGTGAATTAAACTGTGTGTTAAACCCCTGAATGTATATCTGCATTACTTGCACTTTTCTCCATAAAAAACCTCACAATTTTATAAATAAAGTTTAATGTAATAATACAGAAGTACTCATAAGATTAGACTTTCTGGCAATCTTCAGAACTAGGAAAATTGGACCCTGAAAAAAATGAGCTGTCTTTGTTACTTAGTGCTGCTATAACAGAATACCTAAAGTGGAAGGTGTTAAAGACACTGGCTTTAATGAAAAGAAATTTATTTTCTTACAGTTTAAGATGCTAGAATCCAAATTCAGGGCGTGAGTTCTAGGGGAAGGCTTTCTCTCTCTGTAGGCTTTGGGTGAAGGTCCTTGTTTCTTTCCAGCTTCTGTTCCTTGGTTCCTTGGAGAGATTCATGTGTTATGGCATCTCTCTTCTCCTATCTGTGCTTCCTTGCTTCTGCGTGTAATCTGCTGCTTTTACATCTCAAAAGTTATTTGGCTTCAAACACATCCTACTCTGACATGGCCTCACGAACATAACAAAAATACCCTATTCTCAAACGGGATTACATCCACAAGTATAGAGGTTGGGATTTACAACACATATTTTTTGGGGACACAATTCAAACCATAACATGGGCCATAGGATGAAGTATGCTATTTTTTGGATTCTTGTGGAAGAAGAGGTTCAGAATTATGGCATCCGAGTATCTGTGGGATGTGGATGCGTGACGACCCTGAAGCAGTTAAAAAAGTCCACGAGACTCTTCACAATTTCGCATGAGGTTAACCTTGCCCCTTCCAGTGCCGGGCACAAAGTCTTTCATGCATTTGGTAAGCATTTATTGAAGGATTTGTCACCCTTAGCACTGTTGATACTTTGGGCTGGATAATTCCTTGTGCGTGTGTGTCAGGTGGAGGGGGGCAGTGCTTTCCTGTGTATTGTAGAATGTTTAGCAGCACCCTAGGCTCTATCCACCAGGTACCAGTGACACCTGTACCCCAGTTACAATAATGAAAAATGTCTCCAGACATTGCCAAGTGTCCCCTCAGATGAGAGGGAGGTGAAAAATCACCCCTAGTTGGGAATCACTGATTTACTGAATGAACAACATTTCCTTCTAATAGATATTGGCTGATTCTGTGTCCTTCTTGTCCTTTTCACCTGTACTTGGGGGGGTGGAAAGGACTTAATCCCTGGTCATTATGAGAGGGAAGCCTCTTTGTTACCTTGGGTTTTGAGGCAGAGTTCCCAGGTTAAGTCAGGTGCTGATGGACATATTTAGTGAGAACATTGAGACAGAGTTTGAGGCTGTGGGTCATCTATTAGCAGCCAGGGTTCATTCAGGGCACACATGCGTGCCAATTTTATGTCTTCTAGACTTTATGAAAGAAGGTTTTCACAAGGTGATAGGGAAATCTTTTTGAGATATCTTAGCAGATAGGTCAGAGATCAACTCTAAAGGTTAAAAGTTACCATTTGATTGACTCCTTTCTCTTTAGGTCAAATGACTTACAAAGAACAATCTGGAAAATAAGGGAGTGAATCTGCCATTTCATGAGCATGAAGTTTCCTTTGAAAGCATAAAATTTAACGACCAAATAAGAAGTCGTTATGAAACTTCAGTCTGAATTTGCTTAAGTATGTGGCTAGTAATATTATCTGACGTATTTCTATTCTGGCTAGTCCTGTATACTGAATATATCAGCAGACATCTGCTCTACAACATTACGGTTATATTGTGCTCAGTTGAAGCTGTAATTCTTCATGGTTCCTGTGCTTTATGCAGACGTTCACACTGAAGGCTAACATTCAAGGAGACAATGTATATACCTGTAGGTTGAGGGTGGCTTCTTATAATAGCTTTCTCTGGAGACAGAAAATACTGTGATATCCACCAGCATTTCTTCAGGTGCTTTTGACCATAGCTAATATCAAATTCCTTTGCATAGTGTTAGAAAACACAACTAAACTGCCTCCTGGCATGCCATGCCATAGGATAGCAGCCAAGTGGAAACGTGTATTGTTATGACAATACAGGGATATAAAATCATGCTGGCTGCCAGCAGGAGTGCAACCCCAGTGACCTAAATGAACTCAACCAGAAATCCATTAAATGATTTAATTTTTGGTCCATCCAGCTATTGATCATACTTATAGTGCTGGAGCAGCAGCAGTAGTAATATCAAAAGCAGCAGTGAAAGCCTGAGTGGAATTATTAACAGAAACTAACTTCTGTGTAGAGTGAATAGATGCCTGATAGAAAGGGACTGGAACAACTAAAACAATAATTTTCTGACAAGGCTGATTTAGTCCCTGCACAATGAAAAAAAATACAATTTCCACAGATTGTTCATGTCAAAACATTAGAATATAACAAGTGTCTCAAAATCTGAACGCAATGTAATGCTCAACAATTTTTTTCTTTTTTTACCTTTTCAGAAAAACTAAAAACAAATCAACAATAGGTTCACGTGCAGCAGACCATGAGATCTTGGGTGTTGGAGAGGCTGGGTAGGATAAAAAGAACTGTATGAAACAGGACTGTAAGATGTAGCTACTGCAAGACTTACATTCATGTTAGGAATATTAAAGGTCGAAGAACCTGTTTGTGTTGAACTCAGTTGTGTTATATTATTTGTATTGTTGTTGTTTTTAGGTGACCTTGAATCAATTATAACTCATAGTGAACCTATGTGACGGAGTAGAACTGCCCCATAGGGTTCTCTAAGTTATAATCTTTATGGGAGCAGATTTCCAGGTCTTTCTGCATGGGGAGCAGCTGGGTGGGTTCAAATCTCAGCTTTTTGGTTAGTAGCAGAGCGCATAACTTTTTTTGCCACCGAGTTCCTTATTTATTTGTATAGTAACAGAGAAACATGTCTTTGTTGTTTTTTTTTTTCTAGTGTTGTACTATAAATGAGTTGTACCAAGAGCTTTAAAACGAAATTCATAAATAACGTTCAAGCTCTTTTTTTTCTGGAAATGGAAAAATAGGAAAAAAAATGATTAGGAAATATTCCCACCATAATATAAGCTATTGAGAGTAGAGAAGTGTCAGATAGAACTCCATAAAGATCTTCTGCCAGATTCATGAAAAAAGTCTTAAAATATCCATATGGTTTCTGATGGTTACTTTTATTTTCACTGAGACTAAAATACAGGAGAATCTCACTGTTTGAATGTTGTGGGGATCATACTCTTGTCAGGGTTGTAGAGAAAGGATAGCAAAAGTCTCACATGAGTACGGTGTTCTGTTTTCAATGACTCATACAGGGAAAGCAGTTGTCTTTGCCTTTCCGTAGCTATAACTGGGGAGAAAGCAGGAGCAAACAACCTACAAATCACTAAACTATGACAAAAAGTTCATCTTTTGCAAACGTGATTGGTATGGATTGCATTGTGCACTCCCAAAATATGTGTTGGAATCCTAACCCCTATACTTGTGGAGGAGCAAGTATAGGTGTGCAGCAAAATAGTTCTTCACTCAACTACTAACCTAAAGGTTGGTGGTTCAAAACCAACCCAGAGGAGCCTAGGAAGTAAGGCCTGGCAATCTGCTTCCAAAAGGTCACAGCTTTGAAAACCAGTTTTCCTCTACACACATGGGGTTCCCATGAATCAGAATAGACTTGACAGCAACTAACAATGACAACATACTTGAGGATGTAATTTAATGTAATGTAATCACCTTCCATAAAAGAATCTCATGTAATGTAATCAAGTTGAGGTCATACCAGTGGAGTAGTAGATCCTAAACCTAACTATTTCTGAGCTATAAAAAAGCAGAATGGACACAGAGAAGTTTGCACGTGTGTACACACACACACACACACACACACACACACACACAGGGGCAGACAGAAGTCATGTGACTATCCTCTACAAGCAAAGAAACCAAAGAATGCCCAGAACTACCTACAACAACACCTCGTTGCTGTCGACTTGATTCCAACTCATAGTGACCCTGTAGGACAGAGTAGGTCTGCCCCGTATGGTTTCTAAGGAGTGCCTAGTGGATTCGAAATGCCAATCTTTTAGTTAGCAGTAGTAGCTCTTAACTACTATGTCATCAGGGTTTCCCAGAACTACCTACGAGGAAGAAATCAACATGCCTGAGACTCTGATTTGGACTTTTAGTGTCCAGAACTTTGAGAAAATAAAATCTTGTTCTATAAAGCTAACCACGTGTGACATTTCTGTTACAGCAATACTAGGAAATTAAAACAATAATCTTTATCAACTTCTGATCCAAATATAGAAGAGCAGATTTTTATAATCAACTATTTTTCTCTTTTTCTATTTCAACATGTATATTATTAGTCACTAGGGATAAAGTGAAATTAATAGTTCTGAGGTTTATCTCAAACTTATTGGGTTCCATAACACCTGCCCTAGTTCTGAAGGCAGAAATGACCCTAGTTTCTGTGAGACATTTGATTCAGAACCTTCCCAATGACCTTGATCATAGTTCAATAGTATAAGTAATAGTGATAGTAATAGTAATAATAATCTGTGGAATCCTTTCATTTATAACTCCATGTGTCCGTAAGTTTGTTGTACTCTGGTGGCTTGTGTATTGCTATGATAATGGAAACTAAGTCACCATTATTTCAAATACCAGCAGGGTCATCCATGATGGAAAGGTTTCAGCTGAGTTTGAGACTAAGAAAGACTAGGAAGAAGGACCGGGTGGTCTACTTCTGAAAAAATTTAGCCAGTGTAAAACTTACGGATAGCAGAGGAACATTGTCCGATATAGTGCCGGAAGATGAGCTCCTCAGGTTGGAAGGCATTCAAATATCACTGGGGAAGAACTGCCTCCTCAAAGTAGAGTCCACCTTAATGACATGGATGGACTCAAGCTTTTGGGACCTTCATTTGCTGATGTGGTATGACTCAAAATGAGAAGAAGAGGCTGCAAACATCCATTAATATTTGGAACATGGAATATGAGAAGTATGAATGTAGGAAAATTACAAATCTTCAAAAATGAAATGAAATGCATAAAGATCAATATCCTAAACATTAGTTAGCTGAAATGGACTGATATTGACCATTTTGAATTAGACAATCATATGGTCTACTATGTCGGGAATGACAAATTGAAGAGGAATGTCATCACATTCATCATCAAAAAGAACATTTGAAGATCTAGCCTGAAGTACAATGCTGTCAGTGACAGGTTAATATCCATATGCCTACAAGGAAGACCAGTTAATACGACTATTATTCAAATTTACACACCAACCACTAAGGCCAAAGATGAAGAAACTTAAGATTTTTAACAACTTCTGAAGTCTGAAATTGATGAAACATGTAATCAAGATTCATTGATAATTACTGTTGATTGGAATATGATAGATGGACACAGAGAAGAAGGATCAGTAGTTGGAAAATATAGCCTTGGTGATAGAAACGACACTGGAGATCGCATGATAGAATCTTGCAAGACGAATGACTTCTTCATTGCAAATTTTCAACAACGTAAATGGCAACTATACAATGGATCTCTCCGGATGGAATGAATAGGAATCAAATTGACTACATCTGTGGAAACAGACTATGGAGAAGCTCAATATCATGTCAGAACAAGGACAGGTGCTACTGTGGAACAGACCATCAATTGCTCTTACGTAAGTTCAAGTTGAAGGTGAACAAAATTAGAATAAGTCCACAGGAGCCAAAATACGACCTTGAGTATATCCCACGTGAATCTAGAGACTGTCTGAAGAATAGATTTGATGCATTGAAAACTAATGACTGAAGACCAAAAGAGTTGTGGAATGACATCAAGGACATCATGTGAAGAAAGCAAGACGTCATTAAGAAGACAGGAAAGAAAGAAAAGACTAAAATGAACATCAGAAGAGACTTTGAAACTTGCTCTTGAACATAGTGTAGCTAAAGTGAAAGGAAGAAATGACAAAGTAAAAGGGCTGAACAGAAGATTTCAAAGGGCGGCTCAAAAAGACAAAGTAAAGAATTATAATGAATTGTGCAAAGACCTTGAGTTAGAAAACAAAAAGGGAAGAACACAGTTGGCATTTCTCAAGCTGAAAGAATTGAAAACATTCAAGCCGTGAATTGCAATATTCTATGGGGAAAGAATTGTACTATCCAGAGAGCATCAAAAAAAGATGAAAGGAATATAGAGTCACTGTACCAAAAAGAATTGATCAACATTCAACCGTTTCAGGAAGTAGCATATGATCAAGAACCGATGGGAATGAAGGAAGAAGTCCAAGCTGCACTGAAGGCATTGGAGAAAAACAAGGCTCCAGGAATTGGCAGACTACCAACTGAGATGTTTCAACAAACTGATGCAGTGCTGAAAGTGCTCACTTGTCTATGCCAAGAAATTTGGAAGACACCTACTAGGCTGACTGACTGGAAGAGATTCATATTTGCACCCATTCCAAAGAAAGGTGATCCAACAGAATGTGGAAATTATCGAACAATATCATTAAATATCACACACAAGTAAAATTTTGTTGAAGATCATTCAAAAGTGGTTGCAGCAGTACACATACAGGGAACTGTCAGAAATTCAAGCCCGATTCAGCAGAGGACGTGGAACAAGAGGCATCATTTCTGATGTCAGAAGGATCTTGACTGAAAGCAGAGAATACTAGAAAGATGTTTACCTGTGTTTTATTGACTCTGCAAAGACATTCAATTCTTGGATCATAACAAATTATAGATAACATTGCAAAGAATGAGAATTCCAGAACACTTAATTGTAGTCATGAGGAACCCACATATAGACCAAGATGCAGTTGTTTGAACAGAACAAGGGCACACTGCGTGGTCTAAAGTCAAGAACGGTATGCGTCAGGGTTGTATACTTTCACCATACTTATTCAGCCTGTATGCTGAACAAATAATCCAGGAAGCTGGACTATATGAAAAAGAGCTGGGCATCAGGATTGGAGGAAGCCTCATTAACAACCCTCAATATGCAGAGGACACAATCTTGCTTGCTGAAAATGAAAAGGACTTGAAGCACTTACTGATGAAGATCAGAGATTGACATCAGCAATGATACCTCTTGTTCCACATCCTCTTCTGAATTGGGCTTGAATTTCTGACAGTTCCTGAGGTGAGGCTTGCACCTCAACGTAAAGAAAAAAAAAATCCCCACAACTGGATCAATAAGCAACATTATAATAAGCAGAGAAAATATTGAAATTGCCAAGGATTTTATTTCACCTGGAGCCACCATTAACACTCATGGAAGTCAACAAATCAAACAACTTATTGAATTGGGCAAATCTGCTGGAAATGACCTCTTTAAAGTATTAAAAGCAAAGATGTCACTTTAAGGACTAAGATGTGCCTGACCCAAGCCACAGTGTTTTCAATCGCCTCATATGCATGCGAAAGAGGGACAATGAAAAAGGAACACCAAAGAAGAATTGATGCCTTTGAATTATGGTATTGGCTAAGAATTTTGAATATACCTTGGACTGCCTAAAGAATGAACAAATCTGTCTTGGAAGAAGTACCGCTAGAATGATCCTTACAAGCAAGGATGGGGAGACTTCTTCTCATATACTTTGGATATGTTATCAGGAGGGACCAGTCACAGAAGAAGGACATCATGCTTGGTAAAGTAGATGGTCAGCAAAAAAGAGAAAGACCCTCACTGTGAGATGGGTTGACACAGTGGCTGTAACAATGGGCTCAAGCATAACAAAGATTGTGAAGATGGCACAGGACCGGGCAGTGTTTCGTTATGTTGTGCATGGGGTCACTATGAGTTGGAACCAACTCGATGGAACCTAGCAACAACAACTTCCTTTATATAGAATACAAACTTTCACTTCATTAATTATTCTTCTAAATAAATTCAGGAAACTTATAGAAATCTATGTAATGAAAGGTGATTATTTGGAGAATATTTGGCTATGTATAGTGATTAAGAACGTGGAACATAGCTTTATCACTTGCAAATTCTAAGATCATGTAGAATTTATTTCTGTCTGTACTTTGTTATCCCTTCTGTAAAATGAAGCAATATCACTCAACACCTCGGGTTATTGTGAGGATTAAATTTTGTTTGTTTTATTTTTTTCCTGTCACATAATATGTGCTCAATAGATGCTAGTTATTATTTTCCATTATTATTATCTTATTTTATTAGGCCACAAATACAGATTTTTGAAGAGAACTGGACAGGAAATTTCTAGATGGAAACATATGGGAAGTTGTGGTTCCTCCTCACATTGAACCCAAAGGAAAAGCATGAGAGAAAACTAAGACATGTTGAGGGTTTGCCAGTCATTTTGACATATATTATTTCAATTAATCCTCACATAAAGCCTTTGAGGAAGATTTTAACATTCATGAATAGAAGAGAAGACCCAAAGTGAGAGAGGTTATGTAATTTATTAAAATTCATACATGTGAGGGATAGAGTAAGGGTTTGAATCCAAATATGCTGAGCAAAATTTTTTTCCTCTTTATTGCCAATATACACTTTCCATTCTTCATGGCTTCATAAAGCACCTGTTGCTGTTGGCTGCCATCAAGTTGACCTGACTCACGAAGCCACTTGCACAACTGAACTAAATGCTACCCAGTTCTGTGCCATCCCCACTATTGGTTGTGGATCAGACTGTTGTTATCCATAGGGTTTTCATTGGCTGATTTTTGGAAGTAGATTACCAGGCCTTTGTTTCTAGTCCACTTTGTCTAGAAGTTCTGCTGAAACCTGTTCAGCATCATAGCAACATGTAAGCCTCCACTGACAGGTAGGTGGTGGCTATGCTTGTGGTGCACTGGCTGGCAATCAAGCTCAAGTCTCCTGCATGGAAGGTGAGAATTCTACCACTGATCCAGCAATGCCTCAGAAAGAGCTTGTAGTCTTGGAATATCTACTTGTCCATTCAGAGAGCTCCTCCAGCAGGTATATCCCCAAACTGCAATAATCCAAGGAACCCTTGGGGATTAAATTGATAGATGTGACTTAAATAGGGGTATTCTCTATCCTATCTACTCCCTTGTAAATTCCTCAGACCCTGTCTAAACTCCTGGCAGAACTTCAAAGCAGTGGTGCCCTATGGTCTGTCTTGCACCTGGCTGTGGTTTTAATGAACTGAAACCAACCTGGAAGTTAGAGCTCAAGAATAGAGCATCCAAAAGCTCATTGTCTATTTGAAAATTCTTAGACCTAAATAAGCCTAAGAACTTGATTGCTAACTGAAGGGTTGATAGTTCGAATCCACCAGCTCCTCCTTGGAAACACTATTGGGCAGTTCTACTCTGTCCTACAGGGTTGCTATGCGTCGGAATAGACTCGACAGCAATGGGTTGGGTTGTTGGTTGGTCTCTATTGTATAAATTGCAAAAAGATAGGGGAATGTGACTTAGTTAATTTTAGAAAATGCAGATGGACTTCTACTAGATGAGGCTGGTCTATAGGTTCCAAGTGAGCCCAAGTCTGATTGTTGGGAAGTGACTACTTGCAATACTATGTTGAAAGAGGTTCTGAGGCTGCATTCAAACAGAAGCAAGATTGCTGCGATCAACTAGCAATGTCCGCCATGGCCATGAAAAGGGAAACTGGCATCATGCAGGCCGTTTATTTGTCATCCTGGGCTAGAAGCATTAACAGAATTTACAGTCACGTTGAATGCGGCATTTATCATCCATAGATTAATTTACCAAATCTTCCTGCCTGGTTCAGTGGGCTATGTATCCTCACTAGTCTTTATCTGCTCCTACTGAAGATGGAGAGTCCCTGAGTGGTGCAAAGATTAATGCACTCAACTGGTAACCAAATGTGCCTTGGAAGAAAGACCTGGTGATCCACTTCTGAAAAGTCAGCCGTTAAAATCCCTATGGAGCAGCTCTGCTCTGACACACATGGGGTCATCATAAGTCAGAATTGACTCAATGGCAATTGATTGGTACTGAAGATGCATTTATCTACATTTTTCTGCCAAAAGCAACAAAAACTAGATTCTGAGACATGCCCACACACCATTATATTTATTTTAATTTGTTTTCCAGAGCGTTGGGAATTTCTCCTGCAACCTATAATGTATTACTAATATAAATATAACATGTAAGTAATGGTAGTAAATTATGAAAGTATGATGGACAATTTTCATAGTTTAGAGCATAGATTTGAATCTGCTGAATATTTTTATATTCTATTAAGCAAAGTGATTTTTTGAACATAAAGTTATATAAAACTAATATTTTCGCAATCACTGTCTCTCAAAACTGTGTGTTTTATTTTAATTTTAATGCCCATGGATTATTTTCCATGAAAAAAGAAAAGTAGATGATAGAAAGATTAATACAGTGAAGAGTTTTCATGGATTTTATTTCTGCATTGACTGATATGCTCTTTATCTTGAATACTATTGATCCATATTTAATAGAGAAGTGGGATTTCTCAATACATCTCAAGTTGAATATTAGCAATTTAAAAGAGCAAATGTATAGACAATGTCTTTCACATCACGGCAGATGTATTTTTTGAGGTGCTGACTGATAGATAAAAGAAAAAAATTAGTAAAAATAGTTATACACCCTCTTTTTCCACAGCTAAGATGGCATTTCAATTTAGAGACTTATTGAGCATTTGAGAAAATACATGTGCCTTTTTTAAAATACTAGTTGTTTTTTGAAACAATATCGTAGATTTGCTTACTTAAGGACTAAATAATTCCAAAGAAAATAACCAACTATTTTATTTGAAAATGTTCCATCAAGTTACTCATATCTGCTTTTATAGAATTGCCTTTTAACACGTGAAGTTTTGAGACGGAATAGAAATGAATTGCTGTTCTAAAACACATTTGCTATATTCTGGTGAACTCACTTTACTTCTGAATCATAAAGATCTGCTTTCTTTTACATTTAGATCATCACATCTGCAGATGGAGAATTGCCTAGAAATAAATCAAGTTGACTTCCCATGTGAACGTGGCTGCATAAGTCGGCATTTTCACCCATCGCCTTCTGCAAATCGTAAAAAGAGCAACTAGAAGAATGGAAGACAAAGAAACAAAAACTACAAATTCCATTTTCAATTAAACTAGGAGACAGATACAATGCACATACTCCAAAACATACGTACAAAGCGCCACAGCATGGTGGAAGCCATGAAGGAGGGATTAGAGGAAAGAAACACAGAAAGACGTTAGGTGATCAGCAACATCAGATTTCAGAAAATGGAATCAAATATACCTTTGCTGAAGGAGAAGGGCTCTCCCTGAATTGCAAAAGCTTTCGCCTTTGTTTCAATCATGTTTTTGGAACTGGGGTGAGCAGGGCTAGAGGCAGAAGCCTTCTGAACCCAGTTTGTCTCTGAGCAGGAGAGGAGGCGAGTTTACAAAGAGAGGTGATGCTTGCAGAAAGCAGTGAGTCTCTGGGGCAGCGGAGGAAGAAACACCTGTGGAGCTGTCTGGTCAGTCAACCAGGACCCAACTTCAGTAAAAAACCTGGATGTGAGCACTGATTATGTCTAACTCTGAAATGGAGATTAAAATAAATGTGGGGATTAGAGTGATGGCCTAGAATATAAATAGCATTTGTTATAACAGGAGAGAAATTATTTCACTTAGAAAGAATTGACAGAAAAAGAGTAAAAGAAGGTGAGAAGAAGTGTGTTCGGTGATGGCTTTCTTTTAATAACTGAGAGTCAAAATTTTATTTAAAGCTGGTAAATATAATAGGTCAAACTATAGGTGACTGCCATTTTGTAAACCTCAAACAGTTGAATATCAGCAATCTCCTTCAGTTCAAATAGCGCTTTATCATATGTAAGGCACTCTCCATTATAGAACGCACTCCAGGCAGTTCCGGGGGTTATGAACTGTTCTTGCCCTTTAATGTTATGAAAATTTGCCCTCACTTTGAAATGATTGAAAAAACCCGTACTCGCAACAAATTCTTCACTACAATCACCTTAGCTTACTGCATGTGCAGCTTTTAAAACATTGAAGAGTCTTTGAGACTTTCTTGCACTAACGTAAGGCTACATAACCATCGTATGCACTCGTTCCGACTTGCCTACAAATTCTTAAAGGCATGCTCAGGAACAGTTCTCGTTCGTAACCCAGGGACTGTCTGTGTCTTAAAAACTACCACAGGGTAAGAAAAACACACTTCCAATTATAGCTATAACATATCCTTGATAGTAGACACATCTCACTTTTAGAGATACTAATACGTGAAAAAATAGGCTTCTTCCATTCAATAAAATATGATAAAGGAAGAATAAAGCATATTTAATAGCCATAGAAAAATAAAAAAAAAAATACTGCTGAAAAATATAATGTGATAGAAAGGGAAAAGAAGGAGAACAAAGAAGAAAAGTGGAAATTTTATCATTGCTTATAACAGAAAATAGATACTATCTAATGAAGTAGAGCACTATGAGTATTCATAAATTATAAATTAATTATAATGGTACCAATACAACAAAAACTCTAAATATCAGAAGAGCTGAACACACTATCTACAGTAACATGTGCACAAAAATGTGAAACGAATCAAACAAGAAGTCTATTTCTGGCTCAGGTAATAGACCAAGGTAGATGTTCACGGTCAGAGGGGGCTCTCATAAATTCAGTAATTAAGGCACCCAGGTTCCTTCCCTTTTGTTGTTCTGTGGTCTCCTAGGGTTTCACCATCACCTGCCACCAGCTGGCAAAGAGGGAAGGACTGCAGCGGAAATGCAAATTCTTCTCTAATTTCTGGCCTAGAATAAATTTCCTTCACTTTCTATTAGCTTCAAATCACTCCTCCTGAAGGGAGGCTGGGAAATGTAGAGCTGAGCTAGGTACCCAGGAAGAAGAGACAGATTTGGTGAGCAGCTTACGGTCTCTGCTTCAGCATTCAACTCAAAAAGGAAGAAAGGGATAGCAAAATAATTTGAGGAAAATGAAAGAGAAGGAATAAAGATAAAAAGCAAGAATTAATGAATTACAAGAGAAAAATTATAAAACTAATTAATAACTTCCTGCAGCAAAAACAGTACATATATTCTGTTACCTTTTAAGTAATAACAGTGCATACTTGAAGAATATAGGTTTACATTGCTTGTATAAGTATGAAACAAGGCTGGAAGTATAGATAAAAGTCCAGTCATAGTGGATACTGTGTGTCTTTCAAGGGATTGGAACTGGGGGAGGGGGTAGGTGGGCGGGAGTCTTTTTGTAGTACGTATTTTTATATTCTTATGATTTCTGAGTAGTGTAGATATACTACTTATTTTTTAAAAAAATAAAAAATATGATTCAAACTATAATGAAAGAATAAAAAAATAAAATTTTATTATTTAAACAAAATTCAGTTTGTAAACTTGAGCTCCAGGGTTACTTGTCATAACAGGTTTTGAGGAGGAGGAACTACGTTTTACTGCTGTTGTTGTTTGGTGCGTCCAGTCTGTTACGATTCACAGTGACCTTGTGTGCAACAGAATGTTACACTGCTTGGTCCTGCACCACCCTCATAATCATTGTTATGCTTGAGCCCACTGTTGCAGCCACTGTGTCAATTCACCTCTTCCTGAGGTCTTCCTCTTTTTCACTGACTGTCTACTTTACCAAGCATGATGTCCTTCTCCAGGGACTGGTCCCTCTTGATAACATGTAAAAAGAATGTGAGGCAAAGTCTTGCCATCCTTGCTTCTAAGGAGCATTCTGGCTGTACTTCTTCCAAGACAGTTTTGTTTGTTCGTCTCGTAGTCCATTATGTATTCAATATTCTTTGCCAACACTGTAATTCAAAGGCATCAATTCTTTCTTATTCTTCCTTTCTCAGTGTTCAGCTTTTGCTTGCATATGAGATGATTAAAAATACCGTGGCTTGGGTCAGGCATACCTTAGTCCCCAAAGTGACATTTTGCTTTTTAATACTTTAGAGAAGTCTTTTGCAGCAGAATTGCCCAATACAATACGTCATTTGATTTCTTGACTGCTGCTTCCATGAGCGTTGATTGTGGATACAAGTAAAATGAAATCCTTGGCAACTTCAATGTTTTCTCCATTTATCATGATGTTGCTTATTGGTCCAGTTACGAGGATTTTTCTTTTCTTTATGTTGAGGTGCAATCCATACTGAAGACTATAGTCTTTGATCTTCATCAGTAAGTACTTCAAGTCCTCTTCACTTTCAGCAAGCAAGATGGTGTCATCTGCATATTGTTAATGAGTCTTCCTGCGGTCCTATGCCAGGTTCTTCTTCATATAGTCCAGTTTACAGGATTATTTGCTCAGCATACAGATTGAATAAGTATTGTGAAAGGATACAACTCTCAGGCACAACTTTCCTGACTTTAAACCACACAGTATCCCCTTCTTCTGTTTGAATGACTGCCTCTTGGTCTATATACAGTTTCCTCATGAGAACAATTTAGTGTTCTGGAATTCCATTACTTCCAATATTATCCATAATTTGTTATGATCCACACAGTTGAATGCCTTTGCATAGTTCAATAAAACACAGGTAAACCTCTTTCTAGCATTCTCTGCTTTTCACCAAGATGCATCAGACATCAGCAAAGATATCCCTCATTCCACGACCTCCTCTGAATCTGGCTTGAATTTCTGGCAGTTCCCTGTCAATGTACTGCTGCAACTGCTTTTGAATGTTCTTTAGCAAAATTTTACTTGTGTGTGATATTAATGATATTGTTCGACAATTTCCACATTCTGTTGGATCACCTTTCTTTGGAATGGGCACCGATACAGATCATTTCCAGTCCATTGGCCAGGAAGCCGTCTTCTAATTTTCTTGACATAGATGAGAGAGCACCTCCAGTGATACACGCATTTGTTGAAACATCTCAATTGATATTCCATCAGTTCCTGGAGCCTTGTTTTTCACCATCCCTTCATTGCAGCTCGAATTTCTTTCAGTACCATCGGTTCTTGATGATATGCTACCTCTTCAAACCACTGAATGTTGACCAATTCTTTTTGGTACAGTTACTCTGTGTATTCCTTTCATCTTCCTTCGATGCTTCCTGCATAGTTCAATAATTTTCTAGTAGAATATTTTACTATTGCTACTCAAGGCTTGAATGTTTTCTTCAGTTCTTTCAGCTTGAGAAATGCTGAGTGTATTCTACCTCTTGGTATACTTTATTTTATCTTCTTGAGCCGCCCTTTGAAATCTTCTGTTCAGCTGTTTTACGTTATCATTTCTTCCATTCGCTTTACCTACTTGATGTTCATGAGCAACTTTCAGAGTCTCTCCTGACATCCATTTTGGTCTTTACTTTCTTTCCTGTCTTTTTAATGACCTTTTGCTTTCTTCATGTATGATGTCCTCGATGTCATTCCACAACTTGTCTGGTCTTTGGTCACTAGTGTTCAGTGTGTCAAATCTATTCTTCAGATGGTCTCTAAATTCAGGTGGTATATACTCGAGGTCATATTTTGGCTCTCGTAGACTTGCTCTAATTTTCTTCAGCTTCACTTGAACTTACATATGAGCAATTGATAGTCTGTTCCACAGTTGGCCTCTGGCCTTCGTTTGACTGATGATATTGAGCTTCTCCATCGTCTCTTTTCATAGATGTAGTCAATTTCATTCCTGTGTATTCCATTTGGCAAGGTCCATGTGTATAATTGCTGTTTACTGTTGTTGAAAAAAGGTATTTGCAATGCAGAAGTCATTGGTCTTGCAAAATTCTATGATTATAATCTCTGGAGTTGTTTCTATCACTAAGGCCATATTTTCTAACTGCCAACCTTCTTGTTTCCAACTTTCACGTTCCAATCACCAGTTATTATCAATACATACTGATTGCATGATCAATTTCAGACTGCAGAAGTTGGTAAAAAAAATGTTCAATTTCTTCATCTTTGGCCTTAGTAGTTGGCTAGTAAATCTAGGTAACAATCGTATTAACTGATCTTCTTTGTAGGTGTATAGATATTATCCTATCACTGACAGCATTGTACTTCAGGATAGATCTTGAAATGTTCTTTTTGATGATGAATGTGATTCCGTTCCTCTTCAATTTGTCATTCCACGCATAGTAGACCATATGATTGTCTGATTCAAAATGGCCAGTACCGGTCCATTTCGACTTACTTATGCCTGGGATATTGATCTTTATCTGGTCTGTTTCATTTCTGATGACTTCCAATTTTCCTAGATTTATAGTTTGTACTGTCCATGTTCTGATTATTAATGGATGTTTGCTGCTGTTCATTCTCATTTTGAGTAGTACTACCTCAGCAAATGAAGATCCCAAAAGCTTTACTCCATTCATGTCATTAAGGTTGACTCCACTTAGAGGAGGCAGCTCTTTCCCAATTGTATTTTGTGTACCTTCCAACTTGAGGGGCTCCTCTCCCAGCACTATACCACAAAATGTCCTGCTGATATTCATAAAGTTTTTACTGGCCAATTTTTTCAGGAGTAGACTGCCAGGTCCTTCTTCCTTGTCTGTCTTAGTCTGGAACTCCTCTGAAACCTGTCCATCATGGATGACCCTGCTGGTATTTGAAATATGAGTGGCATAGCTTCCAACATCACAGAAACACAGAAGCCATCACTGTACAACAAACTGAAAGATGCATGGGGTACTAGGACCTTCCAAACAACCACTTCATGATGCACTGTTGTTATGAATGACATAGATATTGTTACTGTGAGACAACTGCCATAAGAACTCAATAGCATAGATACTTCTCAGGGAGTTATATGATGGTAGCTGATGCTATTTGGCACAGAAAATGGTGACTATGTTCCCAGATAGAGTCCCCTGCCTTTGGTGGATTGTCTCCTTAGGGCAGTTAAGAGCTATTAGACTCCCAATGTCATATTTAGTTGACACAGTGGGTGATGGAATTTTATTGCTTGTAATAGGAAAGTCCAGAACATAAGAACCCTTGATTGTGTTATTTTATTCCTTGGAGTGGTTTATGAAAATTTTGATGGCACAAAATATGCCTAATTCATTCTTATTTCCCAAGTCTGTGAAAAATATGAGATTCTGAACTAATGCTGAACAAATAAAGGGAAATGTGAGATCCTGGAGCAATAATTCAACCACAGAGTAAAGCCAACTCAATAAATCCTTAGAGAAGCAGCAGAGAGATCCTAACAACTTAAGAGGAACTTTGGGTATATTACCTCCATGTTCCTCTGGAAACACAGCTAAAGAATGCCTGATTGTTCAGTATTAGACCTCTCTCTATGAGCTGCAGTTGTCTGGTTATCAAGAGGGAGTGACTGACTGAAGATTGAAGACAAATATCAAAGAGGTAGTCAGTGGGTAAAAAAAAGAGAGGAGTAGCAAGAAGTAGTCTAAAAGTACAATTCAAATTGTTTCTTTTCTTTACTCTGTACTCATCTTTGACCCCACTTTGCCCTTTAAATATCTCAAGATACTGAAGGAAGAAGTACTTCAAATAATCCATTTTTAGTTTTGGTTTTATTTCCTTTTCGTCCCCCCCCCCCGCCCCTTTTGTTTCTTTCTTATCTGGGCAACAGTTTCTTTTTAACTTAGGAATCTTTAAAAAAAATGACCCCACTGAGGTGGGTCAGAGTGAAAAATGAAAGAAAAAAAATTGCTGAAGGAAGTGAGCAGCTGAGAGTCAATATTTTCCAACAGGATGAGTGATTGCATCCACTCTTCTCTAAATGTAGAGAGATAGGCTAGAGATTTGGGAGACCCTCCCAGCATGGTCTTATACGACTTAGACATATCTATTCATCTAAGGTCAACACCCTCAGACTCCTTTGATGATTCACATGAGTGGGTGAGGCAAAATACACGCAAAATAAGCCAAGTTTGTGACCATGATTCCCTTACTGAAAAAATAGTACACAGACTGACACTACGAAGAACCCATGCTGTTTGCGGACAAGGCAAGAAGAAAGTCTCTGCATGGTTCTAGGCCTCCTACAGTGTGGCTATGAGGAGGAAGCTTATTTTATTTTTAAAGCTGCTGCTGACTTTCTCATAATTCTCAAGTATTATGTGTAATGGGAATAATTAGGGAAGTGAATATCCTGGTTTGTCTGGGACAGTCTTAGTTTATGCCTTTTATTGCAGCAAAATTATAAACAGTGTCTCTTTTCATTCTCAAAAGTTTTCTGGTTTGAATGGTAAATTATATATATATATACACACACACACACAAATATATATATACACACACATACATATACATGCATTATAGTCCTCTAGGGGAATCCCTGAGTAGTTGGTGCAAAACTGTTAATGTGGTCACCTGCCAACTGAAAAAAAGCTTAGCGATTCAAACTCACACAGAAGTGCCTGCGAAGAAAGGCCTGGCTATCTACTTCCCAAAATTCAACCATTGAAAACCCTGTGGAGAAGAGTTCTACTCTGACGCACGTGAGGTTGCCATGAGATAGAGTAGACTTGACAATAACTTTTTAATTTTCTTTATTTCCCTAGGAATTAAGAGGTTTGAGATTTTAGAAATTTCATTTGTGAAGTAACAAACAATAGGTACATGCCCCTTTTTCTAACAATCACCTTAATGACTGGGTCTCTATAGAGCTGACTGGGAAAGAGGGCTTCACATATAGCCCCAGCATGTATACTCATTTAAAACCACTCATGGGGCAGAAAGGAATTCAGCAACTCATTTTCCAGTGAGTTTCACTACCACATCACATAAAACAATTCAAGTCATTCCGAAATCTACATTTAGGAATTAGGCAATTTATATAATTACCTAAGGTTGCCATGAGTTGGAGCCAACTCTACAACAACTCACAACAGCAACAACAACAATAATTCCTATGAAATCTATTTTGAGAAGAGGACCCAAGACGGTGCTGTAAAGTGTTTTCTTCTTTCTGAGCTTCTGGAGTAGGGTGAGGCAAGGGAGGTGCCCAGGGCATAAAACTTAAGGAGCACTTACTCTTAATCTCATGCAAGTGCCAACCCTGCACTTATGTGTGTTGGAGAACATGGACTTGTGCTTCAAGTTATATCTCAGTCTTTATCTATTTTTAAGGAGTCTTCCTGGACTCTGTGGCCTCTCCACATCTCACTTCAAACTGTATCTCATCTCTTCTTTGATGGTGTCTTGTGCAAGCTACTGTTGTATTATATTGAAAAAATGTGTGTATTTTGTTTTGTATTTAGATTTCTTAAGATTGCACATCTTATTCATCTTTAAATCTCAAACACCTATTATACAATACATGTCAGGTAATGTTTGACATAATAATGTTTGTTAAACTATAAAGAGAAAATAAATTATAACCAAGACATTGACTCAATTATGTTAATTAAAGTTCTCAAAAAACTTCATCACATTCTCAAATAATTTATTCTAATAACAATAATAAATATTTTCTGACCTTAATAATTAAATGATTCAAATACATGTTTTTAAGTGTTTAATACTTTTGTAAATAGGAGAAAGTCTGAAGAAGAATGAAATTTACAACATGGTAATGAAACCTACAGAGACAGATTCTCATTGGGATATCCTCTGAATACTTCTTATTTCCTTTCCAGTGAGAAATAGCATAAAGTAGCCTTTATTGTGGGGTGTTGATGTCTGACTCATGCAAAATGAATAGACCAGACTTTTATTTCTCCTTTGCTCTGTTTTTTCTTTTTCTGAGGAAAAATGCTAAGCTATTTTGGGGAATATTTTTAAGAATATGCCAAGTAAATGTGACAAAAGCCAGATATAGCCAAGGTCAATAAATCATTTCTGAACTCCATTTTTTGATGGATGTATAATGTCTGTTGAACTAAAGTATCTTTTCATTTCTATATTTGAAATATGACTAATTAGATGCATCAAAGCAATGTAAAAATCAGTTTGGGTATATTTGGTAGGGAGAAGATTGGTTTGATTCAACTTTTAAGTTCTTGATTAACAAGTGACTTTTTTCCCTTAATATCGAGACAGACAAGACACCGCATGAAACCCATAAGCTCAGAAAGTAAAAGAAGAGCACACAAGAGTTAACTTTAAGGATCTCTATAATCATCTTATATTAACATAATCTCATATCACTAATATGCATTTAGCAATGAATTCACGACTAGGAGTTAAAGCAAAATGTTGCATAATTACATATTGTATTAAATGAGCTCAGGGAAGTCTCCAGTGGAAGTGGATCACAAGGCCTCAATTATCCAGACTGACTCTCATGTTCAAGAGCAACACACTTGATAATAGTGCACCTCTCTATCCCTTTGGCTTGATAAGCTCCCATTGAGTTAGGGATGGAGAGCCAAGGTGGACTTTTTCTTCCCCCCTGTTTGTTCCTTAGTCTCAGGTTTTAATATGACCCTTTGGCTTCAACTGAGGCCTGTCTGGACTTATAAGATAACTGGAACTGAACGGGAAACTACTGGGTTTTAGTCACCAGGTGGATTTTTCTGGACCTTGTCCAACTCTGTTTGAAATGATTTACATGGGGCTGTTGTTAGCTGTTGCATTATACAGGATTCCTGATTGCTCGTTGTATGAACAATGCTCCATGAGTGATTTTCCATTTGTGTTCCGTCTACAATTTTCTGGCATTATTTATATTCAAGTATAATTCTTTTCATAATATTAGCACCTGAACTTCAAGATAAGGTATCAAGGATGAATAACATATATAATATACTTTTGTCCTGTTGCTGTCCAGTCGATTCCGACTCATAGCGACTGTATAGGACAGAGTAGAACTGCTCCATAGGGTTTCGAAGAGTGGCTGGTGAATTCGAACTGCCAACCTTTTGGTTAGCAGCTGAGCTCTTAACCATTGTACCAGCGGGGCTCCTTATTATACTTGTGTATAGTGTTTAAATATTAAAGTATCAAAAGCTAAAAAAAGTTGGATGGAAACCTTTCTTCACTGAAATTACTCAGTGGAAATATTTTCTCAGTAATGTGAAGCTTTTATAACATTGATTTATTATATTGAAGGTAAATGCAAAACTGGAACTTAGAGAACAAGACCTTATACTAAATATTTATAGTTTGAAAACAAATCTTCTCATTAGTTTTGCTGTTTGAAACATTAATTATATTGGGGAAAGATGAATTAGTTTTCATTCCTTATATATCACCAACTTCAGAAGACATAAAATCTTTATTTACCAATTTATTTGAGTAGCACTGAGAATCCTTGTATCTTGGTACTAGAATGGATAACCATATAAAAGTAAGACTTGAGATACATTTACAAGTTTCTCCCCATGTAATAGGAGATAGTGTGGTAGGGGAGAGAGGAATAAAGACATGAACTTGAAAACTGGCTTCTAGTTATAACTCTGCCACCCAATCAGCTCTGTGAGCATAGTAATTTTATTCTATCCATTTGTGAAATGGTGATCCTATCTGTCCTGCTCACCTCAAAGGTTTTTGTGATGATCACATGAAATAATGCTCGTGAGGGTGTTTTGTAAACTATCAACTGCTGTATAAATTTAAGGTAGCATTATATTATTAGGCTCTGGTGCTATGTGCAGTTGAGCTTTATGTATTGATTATGGAATCATAAATTTCCAGATATCTATTGAGAAAACCTCCAGTGAAAAAGACAGTCTCATCTCTTTTCTTTGATACGATAAGATTAAGACTTGGAAGAAAGCTTAGAAAATAAATTTAAAAAGGCATTGTGTCAAGAACACACACATTAAAAAGAAGAAAAAAGATTTATATCGTCAAAGTGAGTTCAGTTGGTTAGGGGGATAGCTATGTGAGTCAGATAACTAAATCATGTACACTCGGTTGTAGTGACATGGTGGATGTTCACAAAAATAGGCATAATGACTATTTTGCTGAAGGGAGGAAGGAAATCAAATGAGCTACTACCAATGCTGTGAGTTTTTACACCCCTTGGAGGTAAAGTGGAAACAAAATTCTTGGCTGTCTTTTAACCTATAGAGATTTAGATGAAAAAACTATTGTCAAAAACAAGGTGATGATGAAATGAAGGAAGAAATATCCCTACATTGTCCCCTCTATATCCTAAAACAAATGATATTTTTTTTATAGAAATATTCTCCACTATTTTTAATATATTGAAGGGAATTCTAATAATTTTTAATGAACCCTTTTAAAAATATTAAAATAGTGCTTCTTTCTAGATTGTCGAAAAGGTACCTAAAACAAGTTACTAACACAAATGGATTAAGATTTCTCTGTAATCACTATAACCTACTTCTGTCTGTACACTTTTTTAACGTGTCTGTCATTTTGTCTTTCTGTGGTGGCTTGCATGTTGCTGTGATGCTGGAAGCTGTGCCACTGGTATTCAAATACCAGCAGGGTCACCCATAGTGAGCAGGTTTCAGCAGAGCTTCCAGACTAAGACAGTCTAAGAAGAAGGACCCAGTGATCTACATCTGAAAAAACTGGCCAGTGAAAACCTCATGAATAGCAGCAGAACACTGTCTGATATACTCTCAGAAGATGAACCCCTCAGGTTGGAATGCACTCAAAATATGACTGGGGAAGAGCTGCCTTCTCAAAGTAGAGTTGACCATAATGACGTGGATGGAGTCAAGTTTTGGGGGCCTTCATTTGCTGATGTGGCATGACTCAAAATGAGAAGAAGCTATTGCAAACATCCATTAATAATCAGAAGATGGAATGTACGAAGGATGAATCTAGGAAAATTGGAGATCATCAAAAATGAAATGGAATGCATAAATATTGATATCCTAAGCATTAGGGAGCTGAAGTGGACTGGTATTGGCCATTTTGAATCAGACACTCATATGGTCTACTATGCCAGGAATGACAAACTGAAGAGGAATGGAGTCACATTCATCATCAAAAATAATATTTCAAGATCTATCCTGAAGTGCAACACTGTCACTGGTAGGATAATATCCATATGCCTACAAGGAAAATCAGTTAATATGACTATTATTCAAATTATGCACCAACCACTAATGCCAAAGATGAGGAAATTGAAGATTTTTACCAACTTCTGCAGTCTGAAATTGGTGAAACATGCAATCAAGATGCATTGGTAATTACTGGCGATTGGAGTGCAAAAGTTGGAAGCAAAGAACAAGGGTCAATAGTTGGAAAATATGGCCTTGGTGTTAGAAATGATGCCAGAGATTGCATGATAGAATTATGCAAGACCAAGGACATATTCATTGCAAATACTTTTTTTCAACAACATAAATGGCTACTATACACATAGACCTTGCCAGATGGAAAACACAGGAATCATATAACTACATCTGTGAATGAAGACAATGGAGAAACTCAATATAACCAGTCAGAACAAGGCCAGGGGCCGACTGCGGAAAGACCGTCAATTGCTCATATGCAAGTTTAAGTTGAAACTGAAGAAAATTGAAACAGGTCAACAGGAGTGAAAATATGACCTTGAGCATATGCCACCTGAATTTGGAGACCATTTCAAGAATAGATTTGACACACTGAACACCAATGACTAAAGACCAGATGATTTGTGGGATAACATCAAGGACATCATACATGAAGAAAGAAAAAAATCACTAAAAAAAAATAGGAAAGAAAGAAAAAAACAAAATGGATGTTAGAAGAGACTGAAACTTACTCATGAAAATAGAGTAGCTAAATCAAATGGAAGAAATAATGAAGTAGAAGAGCTGAACAGAACATTTCAAAGGGCAGCTTGAGAAGGCAAAGTAAGTATTATAATGAAGTGTGCAAAGACTTGGAGTTAGAAAATTAAGAGGGAAGAACATGGTTGGCATTTCCCAAGCTGAAAGAAAGAACTGAAGAAAACATGGAAGACTCAAGTTGCAATTTTGAAGGATTCTGTGGGGAAAATATTGAATGATGCAGGAAGCATCAAGGGAAGATGGAACGAATACACAGAGTCACTGTATCAAAAAGAATTGGTCAACGTTCAACCATTTCAGGAGGCAGCATATGATCAAGAACCAATGGTACTGAAGGAAGAAGTCCAAGCTGCACTGAAGGCATTGGCAAAAAACAAAGCTCCAGGAATTGAAGGAATACCAACTGATGTTTCAACAAATGAATGCTGTGCTGGAGGTGCTAACTCATCTATGCCAAGATATTTAGAAGACAGCTACCTGACCAACTGACTATAAGAGATCCATATTTGTGCCTATTCCAAAGAAAGGTGATCCAATGGAATGCAGAAATTATTGAACAACATCATTAATATCACAAGTAAGTAATATTTTCCTGAAGATAATTCAAAAAGGGTTACATCAGTACATTGACAGGGAACTACCAGAAATTCAAGCCAGATTCAGAAGAGGATGTGGAAGGAGGGGCATCATTCCTAACGTGAGATGGATCTTGGCTGAAAGCAGAGAATGCCAGAAAGAGGTTTACCTGTGTTTTATTGACTATGGAAAGCATTCAACTGTGTGGATAATAACAAATTATGGATAACATTCCTGAGAATGAGAATTACCGAACACTTAATTGTGCTCATGAGGAATCTATGCATGGATCAAGAGGGAGTCCTTGGAACAGAACAAGGGGATACTGCATGGTTTAAAGTCAGGACAGGTGTGCATTAGGATTGTATCCTTTCACCATACCTATTCAATCTGTATACTGAGCAAATAATCCGAGAAGCTGGACTATATGAAGAAGAACGGGGCATCAAGATTGGAGGAAAACTCATTAACAGTCTTCGTTAAGCAGATGACACAACCTTGCTTGCTGAAAATGAAGACGACTTGCAGCATTTACTGATGAAGATCGAAGACCACAGCCTTCTATATGGATTATACCTCAACATAAAGAAAACAGAAATCCTCACAACTGGACCAATAAGCAGCATCATTATAAATGGAGAAAAGATTCAGGTGGTCAAGGATTTCATTTTACTTTCATTCACAATCAGCACCCATGGAAGCAGCAGTCAAGAACTCAAAAGAGGTATTGCATTGGGCAAATTGGCTGCAAAATACCTCCTGAAGTGTTGAAAAGCAAAGATGTCACCTTGAAGACTAAGGTGCACCTAACCCAAGCCATGATGTTTTCAATCACCTCATGTGCATGCAAAAGCTGGACAATGAATAAGGAAGACCGAAGAAGAATTGAGGCCTTTGAGTTGTGGTGTTGGTGAAGAATATTGGATATACCATGGACTGCCAAAAGAATGAACAAATCTGTCTTGGAAAAGTGCAGCCAGAATGCTCCTTAGAAGCAAGGATGGTGAGACTGCGTCTCACATACCTTGGACATGTTACTAGGAGGGATCTGTCCCTTGAGAAGGACATCATGCTAGGTAAAGTAGAGGGTCAGCAAAAAAGAGGAAGACCCTCAACAAGATGGATTGACACAGTGGCTGCAACAATGAGCTCAAGCACAGTGACAATTGTGAGGATGGCGCAGGACCAGGCAGTGTTTTGTTCTGTTGTGCAGAGGGTCTCTATGAGTCAGAACTGACTCAAGGATACTTAACAACAACAACATATGAAGAACACAGCTTCCATACTGGAGGAAGACTCATTAACAACCCGCCATATGTAGAGGACACAGCCTTGGGTACTGAAAGTGAAGAGGACTTCAAGCACTTATTGATGAAGATTAAAATCTACAGCCTTCAGTATGGATTGCATCTCAACCTAAAGAAAACAAAAATTCTCAGAACTGGACCAATAAGCAACATCATGATAAATGGAGAGAAAATTGAAGTTGTCAAGGATTTCATTTTACTTGGATCCACAATCAATGTCCATGGAAGCAGAACTTAAGAAATCAAAGGCCATTACTTTGGGCAAATCTGCTGCAAAAGACCTCTTTAAAGTGTTGAAATTCAAAGAAGTCATTTTGAGGGCTAAGGTGTACATGATCGAAGCCACATTATTTCCATTTGCCTCATTTGCATGTGAAAACTGGACAATGAATAAGGAAGCCCAAAGAAGAATTGATTCATTGTAATTATGGTGCTGGTAAAGAATATTTAATATATCATGGACTACCAGAAGAACAAACAAGTCTGTCTTGGAATAAGTACAGTCAGAATGCTCCTTGCACATATTATTAGGAGGGACCAATCTCTGGAGAAGGATATAATGCTTAGTATGGTTGAGCGTAAAGCTCTTTTCTGCAGTAGGAACAAGACTCGAATTGCAATAGTGAAGGATTCTATGGGGAAAATATTAAACAATGCAGGAAGCATCAAAAGAAGCTGGAAGGAATACACAGAGTCATTATACCAAGAAGAATTGGTCAATATTCAACCATTTCAAGAGGTAGCATATGATCAGAAGCCTATGGTACTGAAAGAGGAAGTCCAAGCTGCGCTGAAAGCATTAGTGAAAAACAAGGCTCCAGGAATTGACGGAATATCAATTGAGATGTTTCAACAGACAGAAGCAGCGCTGGAAGTGCTCACTCGTCTATGCCTAGAAATTTGGAAGACAGCTACCTGGCCAAATAACTGGAAGAGATCCACGTTTATGCCTATTTCCAAGAAAGGCGATCCAACCTAATGTGGAAATTATCGAACAATATCATTAATATCACACACGAGTAAAACATTGCTGAAGATCATTCAAAAGCAGCTGCAGCAGTATGTCGATAGGGAGCTGCCAGGAATTCAGGCCAGATTCAGAAGAGGACAGGGAGCCAGGGATATCATTGCTGATGTCAGATGGATCCTGGCTGAAAGCAAAGACTACCAGAAAGATGTTTACCTATGTTTTATTGACTATGCTAAGGCATTCGACTGTGTGGATCATAACAAATTATGGATAACATTGTGAAGAATGGCAATTCCAGAACACTTAATTGTGCTCATGAGGAACCTGTACATAGATCAAGAGGCAGTTATTTGGAGACAACAAGGGGAGACTGTGTGGTTTAAAGTCAGCAAAAGTGTGGGTCAGGGTTGCATTCTTTCACCATACCTATTCAAACTGTATGCTGAGCAAAAAATCTGAGAAACTGGACTATATGAAGAAGAATGAGGCATCAGGATTGGAGGAAGACTCATTACCAACCTGCGATATGCAGATAACACAAGTTTGCTTGCTGAAAGTGAAGAGGACTTGAAGCACTTACTGATGAATATCAAAGACCATAGTCTTCAGTATGGATTGCACCTCAACATACAGAAAACAAAAAGCCTCACAACTGGACCCATAAGTAACATCATGATAAATGGAAAAAAAATTGACGTTGTCAAGGATTTCATTTTACTTGGATCCACAATCAACACCCACGGAAACAGCAGTTAAGAAATCAAAAGAGGCATTACATTGGGCAAATCTTCTGCAAAATACCTCTTTAAAGTGTTGAAAAGCAAAGATATCACCTTGAAGACTAAGGTGCACCTGACCCAAGCCATGGTATTTTCAATCACCTCATATGCATGCGAAAGCTGGACAATGAATAAGGAAGAGTGAAGAAGAATGGATGCCTTTGAATTATGGTGTTGGCGAGAATATTGAATATACTATGGACTGCCAAAAGAATGAACAAATCTGTCTTGGAAGAAGTACAACCAGAACACGCCTTAGAAGCAAGGATGGCGAGACTAGTCTCACATACTTTAGACAGTTATCAGAAGGGATCAGTCCCTGGAAAAGGGCATCATGCTTGGTAAAATAGAGGGTCAGTGAAAAAGAGGAAGACCCTCAATGATATGGATTGACACAGTGGCTGCAATGGTGGGCTCAAGCATGGTAGTGATTGTGGGCATGGTGCAGGAGCCGGCAGTGTTTCATTCTGTGGTGCGTGGTGTCGCTATGAGTCAGTACCGACTTGATGGCACCTAACAACAACAACAACATGATTGAGTGTCAGCAAAAGAGAGGAAGACCCTGGACGAGATGAATTGACACAGTGGCTGCAGCAATGAGCTCAAACATAGCAACGATTGTGAAGATGATGCAGGACCTGGCAGTGTTTCATTCTGTTGTACGTAGGGTCGCTAGAAATCAGAATGGACTCACTGGCACCTAACAATAACAACACACTTTTTTAAGGGGCCTTGGTGGCACAACAGGAGGCTTGGTCGCACGGTGGTTAAGTGTTTGGCTGTTAACAGAAAGGCTGGTGATTCAAATCCACCAGCTGTTCCATGGGAGAAATATGTGGCAGTCTCCCTCCTTAAAGATTTACAGCATTGGCTGTAACTGCTGCATGGGAGAAAAAACCTGGTGATTTGCTCCTGTAAATATTTCAGCCTAGGAAAACCTATGGGACAGTTCTACTCTGTTCTGTAGGATTGCTATGAGTAGGAATTGACTTAATGGCAAACAACACCAACAACAATTTTTAAAAATCTGAGTTAACAACTAGATTGTCATCAAATTGTCATCTTACAGCCCTGTTATATTTGCAGCAGTACTCAGTATAAAGGATTCCATTGCTAACAGTTCCAAACAGTGAATATAAATTCAGAGTGACAGTAAACATTTTGGACATTTGTTAAACCTGAAAAATTGATTCTTGACTGGCACCACTTAAACTTGATTGGTTTGAGATAGTAACACGACACAGGAAAATCTTGTGAACTTGTGCTACAATGCTGGAGGAAGAGTACCCTTTAAATAAACGTTAATATTAAAAACCAGCAAGGAATCTCAAGTGATAGGATACCTATGTCATTATTTCAACGTATGTGGTATTTGGAAGAACTTCTGTTTTAATGACTTTTTATTATTTTCTCGCTTCAGGTATAATCCAAATTTCATTAATCTATAGAAATATCAATCTACTCTCTTCCCACTATCCAGTTCCTGGTATTTTACAACAATGCCAGGTATTATGTTAATAGGAAACATGAAAAAGTGATTTAAAATGAAACAACTCGGTGTCCTTTTGGAAGGTTAAAATCAGCCAGTAAGCATTTCTCTTTCTTTCTTTTTTAATTGCTGTAGTTTAAATGAAGTTTACTTTTCAAGTTAGTCTCCTACAAAAATTTATACATACATTGTTGTGACCCTAATTGTTCTCCCCATACTGTGACAGCACACTCCTTCTTTCCACCCCTGATTCTCCATGTCCATTCAACCAGCTCCTAACCTTCTCTGCCTTCCCATCTCACCTCCAGACAGAAGCTGCCCATTTAGTCTCTTGTATCTACTTGAGCTAAGAGACACACTCCTCACGAGTATCACTTTATGTCCCACTGCCCAGTCCAACCCTTGTCTGAAGAGTTGGCCTTGGAAACTGATTTATTTCTGGGCTGATAGAGAATCCAGGGGCCGTGCTTTCCAGGGTTCCTCCAGTCTCAGACAGACCATTAAGCCTGGTCTTCTTACTAGAATTTGAGGTCTGCACCCCACCTTTCTCCTGCTCCATTAGGGACTGTCTGTTGTGTTCCCTGTCAGGGCCGTCATTGGTGGTAGCTGGGCACCGTCTAGTTCTTCTTGTCTCATGCTGACGAAATCTCTGGTTTATGTGGCCCTTTCTGTCTCTTGGGCTAATAGTTTCCTTGTGTCTTTGGTGTTCTTCATTCTCCTTTACTCCAGGAGAGTTGGGAC